>NC_064923.1:603596136-603915779 GCF_023897955.1 Schistocerca gregaria | reverse complement strand
TTTCTTTACGTCTTTTGTCCGTACATAGAGCGTTGTAGCCTATTCCCGGTGTTACGCAACTGAAGGAGTTATTTGGAAGAGAATTTAAGTCCAGGGAGAAGAAATAATAGCCTTGAGATTTTCCGATGACGATGTAACAGTCTCAAAGGTAGAAGGGGAATTGTAAGAGCAGTTGAACGGACTTGATATAGAGCTTGAAAAGTTATAACACTAATATCAACGAAATTAAAATAAGCGTAATGGACAGCTGCCAGAAAAGAGTAAGACGTATGAGTTGGGTAAATGTGTGATGAATTTAACACAACATGTTTCGGGACGATAATACCCCGTATCAGCTTCTTAAAATTAACATGCCATTAGGCACAGCCAAGAAAAATAGTAGTCATATTACATTAGGCGATGCTCAGGGAATTAAAATTGGAAATGAGATAACTGAAGCAGAAGATAAGTTTTGATATTTGCTCACCGAAATAACAGATGATGGTGGCAGTGGAGAGAGTATAAAATGTAGGTAGCTATGGCAAGAGAAGCGTTTTCGAAAAATAGAAACTTGTTAACATCTAATAGAAATCTAACCCATTTGCCTGCAGGGCAGCGTTGTAGGGAAGAGTAAAGTGGACGATCAGCAATTCTGACAAGAAAAGAATAAAAGCTTTTGAAATGCAGTGCTAGAGAAGAATCCTGAAGGTCACATCGAGTAAGTAATGAGGAGACAAGGCAATTGGGCGAAAGAGAAATTTATGCACAACTTGACTTAAAGAAGGGATCCTAAGGCCTTGGAGAACCCTCAGTATAGTAACGGAGAGCAGTGTGGGTCCGGAGGGGGGGGGGGGGGGGGGGGGGTGAACAATAGAGGAAAAACTACGCTTGAATACAGTAAACCGCTTCCGACGGATGTAGGAAGTGGCATCAGGCAGATAAAAGGGTCTTAAAGTGAATATACTAGCGTGGAGAGCTGCACCAACCCTGTCCTTGCACTTAAGAACACGACGCTTGACCTCTTAGCAACAAATAATCCTGAGTTAATAACGAGCATCAAAACGGATACAGGGATTAGTGAACATAGGGTTGCCATAGCGAGACTGAATATTGTAACCCCCAAATCGTCCAAAAATATGCGAAAAACATAACCATTCAAAAAAGCGGATAAAAATTAACTTGAGGCCTTCCTGAGAGACAATCTCCACCCCTTCCAAATTAATGAAATGAGTGTGGACCAGATTTGGCTTCGATTCAGAGAAATAGTATCGGCAGCAGTTGAGAGATTTATACCAAACAAATTAACAAACGACGGAGCTAATTCTCCTTGGTACAGAAAATGGGTCAGAACACTGTTGCAGAAACAATGAAACAAACATGCGAAGTTTAAACAGACGCAAAATCCCCCAGATTGGCGATCTTTTACAGAAGCTTGAAGTTTAGCGCGGACTTTAATGCGAGATTCTTTTAACAGTTTCCAGAACGAAACTTTGTCTCGAAACCCGGTAGGAAATCCAGAGAGATTCTGGTCATATGTGAAGTATGTTAGCGGCAAGAAACAATCAATGCCTTCTCTGCGCTTTAGAAATGGAGATACTATCGAAGACAGTGCTGCGAAAGCGGAGTTACTAAACACAGCCTTCCGAAATGCCTTCACAAAAGACGACGAAGTAAATATTCCAGAATTCCAATCAAGAACAGCTGCCAACATGAGAAACGTAGAAGTAAATATCCTCGGAGTAGTAAAACAACCTAAATCACATAAGAAAAGCAAGTCTTCTCGTCCAGTCTGTATACCAATTTGGTTCCTTTCAGAGTATGCTGATGCATTAGCTCCATACTTGACAACCACGTACAACCGTTCGCTCGACCAAAGATCCGTACCCAAAGACTGGAAAGTTGCACAGGTCATGCCAATATTCAAGAAATGTAGTATGAGTAACCCACTTAATTACAGACCCATATCATTAACGTCGATATGCAGCAGGTTTCTGGAACATATATTGAGTTCGACCATTATTAATTACTTCGAAGAGAATGGTGTATTGACACACAGTCAACATGGGTTTAGAAAACATCGTTCTTATGAAAAACAACTACCTCTTTATTCGCATGAAGTGTTACGTGATATTGACAAGGGATTTCAGATTGATTCCGTATTTCTGGATTTACAGAAGGCTTTTTACACTGTACCACACACGCAGCTTATAGTGAAATTGCATGCTTTGGAATATCGTCTCAGTTATGGACTGGATTTGTGACTTGCTGCCAGATAGGGCACAGTTCGTAGTAATTGAATGTAAGTCATCGATTACATCTACATCTACATGACTACTCTGCAATTCACATTTAAGTGCTTGGCAGAGGGTTCATCGAACCACAATCATACTATCTCTCTACTATTCCACTCCCGAACAGCGAGCGGGAAAAACGAACACCTAAACCTTTCTGTTCGAGCTCTGATTTCTCTTATTTTATTTTGATGATCATTCCTACCTATGTAGGTTGGGCTCAACAAAATATTTTCGCATTCGGAAGAGAAAGTTGGTGACTGAAATTTCGTAAAAAGGTCTCGCCGCGACGAAAAACGTCTATGCTGTAATGACTTCCATCCCAACTCGTGTATCATATCTGCCACACTCTCTCCCCTATAACGCGATAATACAAAACGAGCTGCCCTTTTTTGCACCCTCTCGATGTCCTCCGTCAATCCCACCTGATAAGGATCCCACACCGCGCAGCAATATTCTAACAGAGGACGAACGAGGGTAGTGTAAGCTGTCTCTTTAGTCGACTTGTTGCATCTGCTAAGTGTCCTGCCAATGAAACGCAAACTTTGCCTCGCCTTCCCGACAATATTATCTATGTGGTCCTTCCAACTGAAGTTGTTCGTAATTTTAACACCCAGGTACTTAGTTGAATTGACAGCCTTGAGAATTGTACTATTTATCGAGTAATCGAATTCCAACGGATTTCTTTTGGAACTCATGTGGATCATCTCACACTTTTCGTTATTTAGCGTCAACTGCCACCTGGCACACCATACAGCAATCTTTTCTAAATCGCTTTGCAGCTGATACTGGTCTTCGGATGACCTTACTAGACGGTAAATTACAGCATCATCTGCGAAGAGTCTAAGAGAACTGCTCAGATTGTCACCCAGGTCATTTATATAGATCAGGAACAGTAGAGGTCCCAGGACGCTTCCCTGGGGAACACCTGATATCACTTCAGTTTTACTCGATGATTTGCCGTCTATTACTACGAACTGCGACCTTCCTGACAGGAAATCACGAATCCAGTCGCACAACTGAGACGATACCCCATAGCTCCGCAGCTTGATTAGAAGTCGCTTGTGAGGAACGGTGTCAAAAGCTTTCCGGAAATCTAGAAATACGGAATCAACTTGAGATCCCCTGTCGATAGCGGCCATTACTTCGTGCGAATAAAGAGCTAGCTGCGTTGCACAAGAGCGATGTTTTCTTAAGCCATGCTGATTACGTGTCAATAGATCGATTAAAGCAGAAGTGATTTCTGGCGTTCCTCAAGGTAGTGTTATAGGCCCTTTACTGCTCCTTGTCTATATAAACGATTTGGGAGACAATCTTAGCAGCCATCTTAGGTTGTTTGCAGATGACGATGTCGTTTATCGACTAATAATGTCATCGTAAGTTCAAAACAAACTTCAAAACGATTTAGAAAAGAAATCTGAATGGTGCGAAAATTGGCAGCTGACCCTAAATAACGAAAAGTGTGAGGTCATCCACATGAGTGCTAACAGGAATCCGTTAAACTTCGGTTACACGATAAATCAGTCAAAAATAAAGGCCGTAAATTCAACTAAACGCCTAGAAATTACAGTTACGAAAAACTTAAATTGGAAGGAACACATAGAAAATGTTGTGGGGAAGGCTAACCAAAGACTGCCTTTTATTAGCAGGATACTTAGAAAATGTAAGAGATTTGCTAAGGAGATTGCCTACGCTACGCTTGTCCGTCCTCTTTTAGAATACTGCTTCTCCGTGTGGGATCCTTACCAGGTAGGATTGACGGAGTACACCAAAGAAGTTCAAAGAAAGGCAGCACGTTTTGTATTATCGCGAAATATGGGAGAGGGTGTCACTGAAATGATACAGGATTCGGGTTGGACATCATTAAAAGAAAAGCGTTTTTCTTTGCGACGGAATCTTCTCACGTAATTCCAACCACCAGCTTTCCCCTCCGAATGCGAAAGTATTTTGTTGACACCGACCTACACAGAAACGATCACCACGGTAAAATAAGGGAAATCAGAGCTCGTACGGAAAGATATAGGTGTTCGTTCTTTCAGCGCGCTATACGAGATTGGAATGATAAAGAATTGTGAAGGGGGGTCGATGAACTCTGTGCTAGGTACTTAAATATGATTTGCAGAGTATCCATCTAGGTGTAGACAACAATATTCCCTACTGATGTGAGCGGGGCGAGCTCTTGATGTAGTTTTTTCTTTTATTCCATTATTACAGCAAGCAGGCAGTGGAGCTGACGCATTTCCAATAAGTAATATTCGAGCAGGGATCGATCCAATATTTGCGTGAAAACGAAATGAAACTTGCCGCAGGCCTCTGTTGGAAATGCTAGGTTGAGGGGGGGGGGGGGAGGGGGGACTGCACCTCTATAGCTCAACAACGCTACTATTTGGAAACAGGAATTCACAGAGAACATAGGTTTTCTGAACTTGAATGTAAATATGTCAGAGAGAACTGATGAATTGTTCCTCGTCAGAATGGATGCAGTTGGACACAATGTTGTTTATTGAAACGACTTAAGTCAAATCAGGTTCCAAAAATATTTAATTAGGTTCTCCATTACGTGAGACTTAGTCACAATGACATCTTCGGACTACGCACGAGTTCGTAATGTATTTTCATAAGTTTAATAAACACGACAGATACATTTAAGAGAGACTTTAGTCGTCAAAAATGTATTCTCCTTCACATCATGTATTCCCCTTTGCAACAGTCTGCCAACTTTTCGATTCCGCGACAGTAGAAATCATGTGAATTTGGAGCGAAAAACTCGTCGACCCATGTTCTGAGCGCATTTTCATTCGGAAAGGAAGATCGTTGAAATGTTGTTTGACAGAGAGAGCGAAAATCTGAGAGCGCAAGGTCAGGTGAATAAGATGGGTGCGGAATGATTGCCAATCCAACTCCGTTCAGTGTCTTTCGTTAGTCTCGCAGAACGTGGGCGGCCGTTGTCGTGAAGTACCATCATTTCATGCCGTCTTCCCGGTCGTTCTTCTTGGACTGCGTCTGCAAGACGTCTCGGTTGTTTACAATAAATGTGAGCAGTAGTGGTTACAGGTCGGGGAAGCAATTTGTAGTACACAACACCGCCGCTGCTCCACCAGATGCATAACATTATCTTTTGTGTAAGCGGGCAGGTCTTTCTTTGTAAGGGGGTTGCTGCTTTGTTTGGGTTCAACCACTCCCTGATTTTCTTTATGTTAGCATAAAGACTCCTTTTCTCGTTACCAGCGATGATACAGGACAGGAATGGTCGGTGTTGTTCACGAGCCAACTGATGACGAGCAAGCAGATTTACACTTTAGGCGATCTGCTGGTTTCTGTGAATTTGCCGTAGAGGATGTGGTGCACAAAGTCCCGATTTCTGAAACTTCGCCGACCGTTGTGGTTCAGCGGTTCTAGGCTCTTCAGTCCGGAACGGCGCTGCAGCTACGGTCGCAGGTACGATTCCTGCCTCGGGCATGGATGTGTGTGATGTCCTCAGGGTACTTAGGTTTAAGTTGTTATAAGTCTAGGGGACTAATGGCCGCAGATGTTAAGTCCCATAGAGCTTAGAGCCATTTTTTTATGAAACTTCCTCATTGCGTGCAAATATCGCACGATGGTGGGATGTTCACAGTTCATCACATCTGAAATTTCTGATTACACTGACGTGGATCATTCTGGATTGATGCGTTTAAACGATTTTCATCGAAGCCGAAGGTCTTACTAATCGTGGAGAGTCATTATTGTCAAAACGATCATCCTTGAAAAGAGAGAACCATTCTCTTGCCGTGCTGTGTCCAATGGCATTATCCCCATACACGCCGCAAAATACAACAGTCACCCGTCTATTGAACTCAAAAAGCAAAATGCGTCGGAGATGTTCCGCTTTCTACACTTTCCATTCCATTTCCTAGCGTACAGAAACTCCAAGAGGACCAAATAAAAAATGACAGACCATAAATAGACCCATATCAACCAGAATACCAACACTCTAAACAAAAACGTTAAAAACTTAGGCTCCAACATATTAATAACATCATGGAAAGTGTAAGCTTGGAATTATGGTTGGACAAAGTATTTCTAATTATAGCGGGCATAGGTAGCCACCTTGGCGAGTGAATTCAGTGACAGAAATCTGTATCTGCAATGTGGGAAAACATCGGAACGATGTGCTGGATTGACTGCTACCAAAACGAGGAACGGCCTTGACAGAGAACGTGTAAGGAACACGAGTTCCCGAGTCACACACCAGCCCACGCAAGGTAGGAAATTTCCATCCTGCACTGGGAGGCGTGGTCAAGAAGAGATCAGCCACTGGGTGGCATTGGAAATTTTGTCGCTAGCGACAATACTAAGTGGATGAAAAATTCTGGGAGTCCGTGAGCTAACTAGAGTCAGGAAACCTTAAAAGGCAAGGTGAAAGCTAAAAGACGAGGGGGCTCGATGACCCATTTCTTACTTAGTGTGCTGACTGATTGTGATCCTTATTCGCATCTGAGTCTTCAGTATCACTTTGTGGCTTATTATGTTGCATTTTTACGTTGAATTGACGAATCCTTGCCGTTCAGTGCCTCTAAATTAAGCACCCGACTGCACATTACAGTTACATGGCCGGACATTCGCCTCCCACACACTGCGATAACGCTGCTTCTGCAACGCTACCACGGCCGGCAGTCAACGAAGAACCCTTCCCGGGCCTCACTACGAAGCTGCATGAACACAGACTGCGAAACCGCCGCCGCGCAGCTAAGAGGCGATGCGCCGTACCGAACCAGTGTCTGCCGCCCACACCACCAAACAACCACTCACCACGGTGATTCATCTATCCTCCTACGCATTAATAGCTGAGTCATGTCCACGCCCTGTCAACTTGGCTCTGAGATTTAAATTTGTATGAAAGGTACTGTAATACATGCAAACAGTACGTGCTTTCACCCTCTAATTAAACTGTTTTATTTGTCAAACCCCTTCATCTCATAAACAACTGTTGTTTTATTTCACTGTATCATCGTTCAGTTTACTATACTTTTGGCTCCCAGAATGTGGCGATCTCATAGGTAATTTGCATGTCACATCATATTGGAGTTTTGATGGATATACGACATTTTGACTCCCAACGTGGTGCGATCTCTTTAGTAATCTGCATTCATCGTATTCATTAGCGTTCTCATTTGACGGATTTATTACAGTATTTAAAATCTGATCTATAATTTTGTTTTTTGAACTGTAAAGATGGAGGTTTTTTTGTAATATCTAATACTATAAGAAAGATGTAACGTTAGGGAAATTCGTATGGCACGTTTGGCTTGGAGTTCCTCAAGAGGGATATTGAGCCGCCTGTTAATGCAAGTTCTTTCAACTGACTGCCACTTCGGTCTAAAATTTAACGTGGAACTCGAACCACGACTCGTTTCTGGCGTTTCACATGACTGAGAGGTGAAGGCTAGCACAGAGATAGACTCAAAGACTCCCAATCTCCGTTTATGTTTCGTTCCCGCAACTGCTAGGTTTCCAGTCAAATGCGTTACCACTAAACTAACTGGCCTGACGTAAAGAAATATATATGGATGCGGATTTATACTGCTGCAGACGCCAAGGTTATTATTGAAACAATTATTTAAATAAAAATCGGACTAAAAAGTATAAAATAGTTTCTCCTAACCCCAACACATTCCTAAGCCTATACGGGTAATCCTGAAAATTTGTGATTGTGAATTTTTAATAGTTATAAAAATGTTTTTAAAATCTGTTATAAAAACGTGGGCGCGTTCAACAGATAAAAGCAATGATGTGAACTATTCATGCAACTATTATATATTGCACATTCCCTATGTTTTAATTATCTTCCGCTTTTAGACTTTTGTGTGAAATTTCTCAATCGATTCCAAACATTTTGATGAAATTACCACAGAAACACTTGTAAATTTCAGGTTTATTTTGGTTTCTCTTCACCTGAGTGCTCCTTTGTATATCTCCCTAAAAGACCTTGAAGGTACGATCAGAGAGATTCGAGCTCTCATGGGGGTTTACCAGTAATCGTTCTCCCTATGAGCCATGCACGACTGGAACAGGAAGAAGGGGCCAATTGCAGTAGTCAAGTGACAAAAAAGGTGAGTTAGCATAATATTATCATCCACTTCCGAACGATGTTAGAAGTTTCAGTTTTATAGCTCACCAGGAACTTAATTTAAAATCAGTTGCAAAATTTGTATCGAACAGACAAGAAAAGTTACAGTTATCCAGCTCATTGGGAAGCTAGTTTAAAATTAATTGCAAAATTTGTACCGAACAGACAAGAAAGCGACTTATTAAAAACCTGTTAAAATAGTCTTTTGGGGCAATCAGTGGGAAGCTGTTGGGAACCGCGGGTAAAGAGGAAGATGGTAGTTCGGTAACGAATAAATAAGCCTGACTGGACAAGAAATATTGAGGACATCGAAGTTACAAGTTACTGATGAAACATTTCAATAATCTTCTTCTTCTTTGGCGCTACAGTCCAGGATGAGCCTTGGCCTTCCCAACGAACTCCCGCCATCCATCACGGTCACATGCTACCCTCCTCCAGTTTCTGCATCCGAGCTTCCGTAGGTCTCCTTCCACTGCATCCACCCATCTTTCTTGAAGTCGACCTCGGCCTCTTCGTCCATATGGATTACCAAAGAGAATCTTTATCACCTCAGACTCCTCCATTCTTGCCACATGACCTGCCCAAGCCGGCCCGAGTGGCCGAGCGGTTCTAGGCGCTACAGTCTGGAACCGCGCGACCGCTACGGTCGCAGGTTCGAATCCTGCCTTGGGCATGGATGTGTGTGTGATGTCCTTAGGTTAGTTAGGTTTAAGTACTTCTAAGTTCTAGGGTACTTATGACCTCAGAAGTTAAGTCCCATAGTGCCATTTGAACCATTTTGACCTGCCCGTCTTATCCTTACCGACCGTATTATTTTTGTTACACGAACATCGGCATATAGAGAATGTTTGGAATCGTCTAAAAGCAGAAGATAATGAAAACATAGGGAATGTGCAATACTTAATAGTACTGTGGTGAACTGTTTATGCAACTATTATCAATTGGACGTGCCCACGTTTTTATAACAGATTTTAAAAACGTTTTCATAACTATTAAAAGTTCACAATCACAAATTTTCAGGATTACCCGTATAGGCTTAGGAATGTGTTGGGGTTAGGAGAAACTATTTTATACTCTTTAGTCCGATTTTAAGTAAATATTATTTCAATAATAACCTTGGCGTCTGCAGCAGTAAAGATCCGCATAAGTATATGTTTTCTTAAGTCAGGCCCGGTCGTTTAGTGGTAACACATTTGACTGGAAACCGAGCGGTTGCGGGAACGAAACATAAACGGCGCATGGGAGTCTTTGAGTCTATCTCTGCGCTAGCCTTCACCTCTCAGTCATGTAAAGATACGCCAAGAACGAGTCGTGGTTGGTATTCCACGTTAAACGTTAGGCCGAAGTGGCAGCCAATTGATAGAACTTGGAAACAGGTGGCTCAATATCCCTCGTGAGGGACTCCAAGCCAGTCATGCCATACGAATTTAGTAAACTTCGCATCTTTTTTGTAATATTACGTATTACAAAAATCCTCCATCCTTTCAGTTCAATAAAAAATTATAAATGTATTCTTAAATGCTGTAAAAAATCCTTCAAATGAAAACGCTGATAAAAACGATGAATGCACAGCGTGGAATTCTCCATTGTATCTTTTGCTCCGTTGTTCTCTGTCATACACAGGGCCAATTATTCTCCTTAAAACTTTCCTTTCAAATCCGTTGAGCCGGTCTAACAAGAGTTTTATAAATAGTGAATTTTGTTGGGCGGCTCGAGGAGTCTTGACCGGAATAAATTACTCAAGGCGAAATATGCCTTATTTTCTGATGTAACCTTAATCTTTATTTCAGTTGGGATGTCATTAAGGCAAGTGACTGTGGAACCAAGATACTTGAAGTTATCAACTCTTTCAAATGTGTATCCATACACTCTGAAAGTTCCCACAGGGCATTTATTTAGTTTTATCTTCATTTATCGTAAGACGCATCTTCTTACTTGCTTTGATCCAAGCTGTAAAAGCTTCATTCGATGCTGGTACTGACCGTGCGATTATGTCTACGTCATCTGCTTATGCTAAAATCTACACTGACTTGTAGGAGATGGTGCCATTATTCTGTAGGCCAGCTTCCTTAATCATCTTTTCGTGTGCAACATTAAATAATAAGAATGCTAATGCATATCCTTGACGCGACCCATTTTTATTTACAAGGGATCTGAGTCATTTCCTCGATCTCGAATGCACAGCTTCTTGCGTCAGACATCAGCATTTTAACCATTCTCAGGAGCTTTCTATGTATCCATATCTCCTGTAAGGCATGAAACAACTGGTTTCTATTGATGATATCGCATGCAGCCAGAAAGTCAATAAAGAAGTTTTAAATGCGGACATTTTTAGGTTAGGCTTTACCGTGACTGTTATTGACATTAAATGAAACAATAAGTTTACTGTTACCAGTCACTGTTTATTTGTTTCCACGACGCGTTTCGAAGGTTTAAACCTCCATCATCAGGTGGATATACATCGGTTAATATGGCATTTGTGTGTTTGTGTTGTGCTACGATTTCTTTGGAGGAAGTTGTGACACTGTCTAGTGGAGAAAACAAAATAGTATTTCAGAACTTGGTCTGTTTTGACAAATATTGAACTTGTATCTAGCAGTAGAAATAAATTAAGTAAGATAAAGTAACTCCAGTGGTCACAGGATCCTTTCACAGTCGTAACACATCACATGAACACTATCATATTGTATAAACAAATATGGCGTCGTAATCTATTAGGTGCATGGATCGTACAGCAAAAGAGAAAACGTTCTCACAAAGTCCACAGAATATACGTTCTAACAACATTATTACAGAAAACTTTTTGAAGGATTTGGAGGTGTTGAATACATTTGTTTGAGTAAATACTTCAGGCAGTAAGTAAATACGATTTTGACAGCTTAAAATAGCATAAAGTTCATACTCATTTATACAATCAGGTGAGGTGTTAGAAACTTTAAGTACAATAATCATATTGGCTACAGTGATAAAATAAAATAAAATAATACATAATTGACAATTCTTATAGGGGTTCATAGGTAGATATGAAAGGCTGGAGGCAGAGGGGGAAGGAATATAAAGAGAACATGAGAGGGAGGGAGAGGGTGGAGAGAGAGATTGTATGACAGCAAACTTTACAAGGCAAAGGATCTTAAGGTTATATCTGTTGCATGTATTAACTGTCTAAAGGTTGTGGTAATACATTGGTAAATGCTTAAAAAGTGCACATGGATGTGCATTTGTATCAGCAGTTGTATACATAGTTTTAAGCTGACAAGGGGTACAAGCTGTTGGTGTGATGGTATATCTGTAAATGAAGTCAATCTCCTGTAAACTCAGGGCTGTTATGGTAACATAAATAAATATTAGTGGTAAATCTTAGGGTATGTGTGTGTGTGTGTGTGTGTGTGTGTGTGTGTGTGTGTGTGTGTGTGTGTGTGTGTGTGTGTGTGTGTGTGTGTGCTTAGCAATTTTTAATGACGTAGGCAGTTGTTGAAACGGAGATGATACTACTGTAAATATTGTCATTTTTGTCATTTAAGATGCATTCAGGTTGTTTAGTTTGATGTTTGTATATTTGGAGTGTTTCAAGGATGTCTAGTTTTCTGCCTTTTGGTTGGATTTTCAATTTTTGTCAAAACAGACCAAGTTCTGAAATACTATTTTGTTTTCTCCACTAGACAGTGTCACAACTTCCTCCAATGAAATCGTAACACAACACAAACACACAAATGCCATATTAACCGATGTATATCCACCTGATGATGGAGGTTTAAACCTTCGAAACGCGTCGTGGAAACAAATAAACAGTGACTGGTAACAGTAAACTTATTGTTTCATTTAATGTCAATAACAGTCACAGTAAAGCCTAACCTAAAAATGTTCGCATTTAAAGTTAATCTGCCCAGTCAGGCAATCAAGGCTATTTTCGAGTACAAAAACAGCGCAGAAAAGCTCGCAATGACAACACAGCATATTCACTTCAATAGAAATTGTCTCAGAAATAACGTCATTCCAAATTATGTAAAGATTGACGTCAAAATAAACACGACAACTGCAAAGAAAACACTGATAAACACACGGAAATTCTGGGTGAAAAACGAACTGAAAGAACTTTATATTAAAAAACAAATGTTCAACACGCAGCTTTATAATGCAGAATTACAGTTGAGAAAGTTGCTTCATAGACTAGACTACGATTCCATAACCGAAAAAGTCAGAAAGTACATCGAGTTCATTGTACAGA
Source organism: Schistocerca gregaria (assembly GCF_023897955.1). Lineage (NCBI taxonomy): Eukaryota > Metazoa > Arthropoda > Insecta > Orthoptera > Acrididae > Schistocerca > Schistocerca gregaria. The sequence continues at coordinate 603,903,175 of NC_064923.1, read as the reverse complement.
AAACAAAAACCACACAGAAGAAAAAACTAGCCAGTCTTATAAATCGACAGTTACCTCCCAAAATGAACCAAAACAGGCAAAGGAAACACACATTCTACACACCTTTCCTCAACAACACAGACATAATATTCACTGCAGAAGAAGAAACACTACTCTGCAAAGGTTTAAAACACAATGTTCAAGCTCCACTGGACCCAAGGAACCAAGAAAAGCTCATCACTAGTGCCACACAGATCTCAACCATCGCCCTTAAGAAGCAAAATGACAGAATAGCAGCCTGCCACAAAATTAATGAAATTATTGAGAAGGAAATTGCAAAACCATTCCCAGCACACAAGAAAAGAGAAGAAATCCTTACACGTACCATTAAGACTAAATTAATCATAATAATGCAATAATTGTAAAAGCTGACAAGGATAACACAACTGTTGTAATGAACATATGTAGAAAAAACTTTAGACTTCTTCCAAACCAACCACATAACAGAGATACATAAAGATCCAACAGCCAGAAATCAAAAAGAGATTAAACACATCTCAAACGACATCAACTTTCTACTCACCATCCAAGAAGCAAGAAATATTGTAACAATGAGCCCACAAGCACCTTGCCTTCGGTCACAACCCAAGATACACAAAAATGGGACTCCCATAAGACCTATAGTGAACTGCAGGAACAGCCCAACATTCAAACTCAACAAAATGCTCTCCAAAATTCTCAAAGAAGCATACACATTCAATAATGAGAGGACACTTAAAAACACAACAGAATTCACACAACATGTCAAAGACATAGAAGTACCTGACGGAGCCACACTTGCCTCATTTGACATACAAAACCTTTATTCCTCTGTGCCAATAGATCCCACACTACAGATAATCAATGCCAACCTACAAAAACATAAAAAAATCCCTTCAACTCACATTACTGAGCTAATGGACCTGCTCGAATTCACACTTTCACACAACTACTTTAAATTCAACCATAAAATCTACATACAAACAGATGGCCTGGCAATGGGCTCGAATCTTTCTGGGTTGCTAGCTGAAATATTTATAAGTAACTTAGAAGACAAAATCCTGAATTCTGATCACCACCTCCTCAAAAATATCATCTACTACTACAGATATCTGGATGACACCATCATTTTAATCAAAGGCACTAAAGATGACATCAGTGAGTTGAACCAGTTATTCAACAGCTCCCATGAAAACATAAAATTCACAGTTGAACACCAAACAGATGACAGTATAAACTTCTTAGACCTTACAGTTAGAATAAGGAATAACAGACATGAGTTTGAAATTTACCGGAAGCCTACCACAACACATACTACAATCCACAACTCCTCCTGTCACCCCACAGCCCACAAAATGGCAGCATTCCGGTACATGATCAATAGAGCTATCCAACTACCACTCTCTGAAGACAAAAGTGATCAAGAAATTCAAATAATAAAACAAACAGCTATTGCAAATGGTTATAACAGCTCCATAGTAGACACCCTAAAACACTCAATAATGGCAAAGAAATCACAACACGAAAAACAAAAAGAAAATATCATCTTCCACACAACCCCTTTCTAGGTAAGATTTCCTATCAGATAGCCAATGTCTTCAAACGAAAAGGCATAAGCATATCCTTCACAACAGACAACAGGATCGGACAGAAATTACCCCACAACATCAGCACACAAAACCCTCTGCATCACACAGGCGTATACAAAATAAAATGTTTAGACTGTGACTGCTTCTACATAGGCCAGACAGGTAGATCATTTGAGATTAGGTTCAAAGAACACATGGCAGCACTAAAAAACAAAAAATACCACACATCAGCTATTGCCACCCACCTGCATGAAACAAAACACCATGTTAACAACACAAGTATCAGCATCCTACACATCCAATCAAAAGGCAGAAAACTAGACATCCTTGAAACACTCCAAATATACAAACATCAAACTAAACAACCTGAATGCATCTTAAATGACAAAAATGACAATATTTATAGTAGTATCATCTCCATTTTCAACAACTGCCTACGTCATTAAAAATTGCTAAGCACACACACACACACGCACACAAACACACACACACAGACCCTAAGATTTACCACTAATATTTATTTATGTTACCATAACAGCCCTGAGTGTACAGGAGATTGACTTCATTTACAGATACACAATCACACCAACAGCTTGTACCCCTTGTCAGCTTGAAACTATGTATACAACTGCTGATACAAATGCACATCCATGTGCACTTTTTAAGCATTTACCAATGTATTACCACAACCTTTAGACAGTTAATACATGCAACAGATATAATCTTAAGATCCTTTGCCTTGTAAAGTTTGCTGTCATACAATCTCTCTCTCCACCCTCTCCCTCCCTCTCATGTTCTCTTTATACTCCTTCCCCCTCTGCCTCCAGCCTTTCATATCTACCTATGAACCCCTATAAGAATTGTCAATTGTGTATTATTTTATTTTATTTCATCACTGTAGCCAATATGATTATTGTACTTAAAGTTTCTAACACCTCACCTGATTGTATAAATGAGTATGAACTTTATGCTATTTTAAGCTGTCAAAATCGTATTTACTTACTGCCTGAAGTATTTACTCCAACAAATGTATTCAACACCTCCAAATCCTTCAAAAAGTTTTCTGTAATAATGTTGTTAGGACGTATATTCTGTGGACTTTGTGAGAACGTTTTCTCTTTTGCTGTACGATCCATGCACCTAATATATTACGACGCCATATTTGTTTATACAATATGATAGTGTTCATGTGATGTGTTACGACTGTGAAAGGATCCTGTGACCACTGGAGGTACTTTATCTTACTTAATTTATTTTTACTGCTAGATACAAGTTCAATTTTTGTCAAAACAGACCAAGTTCTGAAATACTATTTTGTTTTCTCCACTAGACAGTGTCACAACTTCCTCCAAAGAAATCGTAACACAACACAAACACACAAATGCCATATTAACCGATGTATATCCACCTGATGATGGAGGTTTAAACCTTCGAAACGCGTCGTGGAAACAAATAAACAGTGACTGGTAACAGTAAACTTATTGTTTCATTTAATAACAATAAAGAAGTGATGTGCTTCAATTCTATATTCAACAGTTTTCTCTAAAATTTGGTGTAGGTTGAAAATCTGGTCTATTGTTGACCTTCCTCGTCGAAATCCACTTTGGTATATTCCAGCTTCTTTATCCACCTGTGGGAGTAGCCGATTAAAAATTATATAACACCTGTACGCTAGGTTGAGGGGGGGTGATTCCACGTGGTCGCCCTTTTCATGTATGGGACGTAATACTCCTTCATTCCTTTCCTGTTCCCACATGAGAGAGATAAGTTCAAAGAGAGACAGTTCTAATGTTGCTCTTCCACATTTTAGCAATTCTGCAATTTCCTTAAAGCCTTTTTGACGTCCTCGAATCCTAGGCCATACTGCGGCTGTTCATCATCCAGTACTTGCTCACAATCATTAGACATATCCTCTGCTTGTTCTATCTCTCTATTCAGCAGGTCATTAAAGTATCTTCGCAATCTGTCTGTTCAATCTCACTTATTATGTTTCTTTCTTCATCTCTAATCAAGCAGGTTATTGGAGCAAATTGTCCTATAGCATTGTTTACTTTTGTAAAGAACTTCGTTGTTTCGTTCTTCTTATTGGACAATTCCATACATTCTATTTCAGACTTAGTCAATTCCTTTTTCTTTCGGCGATGTGTCATCTTTTCGATCCTGCTTTTCTCTCGATAATCCTCCAACAAGCTTCTTGTGAAGTTCGCCTGTAATGTCTTTTGGTATGCAGTGTTCATTTCTTCCACTTTTCATCAAACCATGTGACCCTATTGATTTTCTCTCAATCCCTAGTTTTTCCTTAAGTGAAATGTCTTTTTATAGTCAGCCATTTTTGTTATGTCATTACTGTCTCGCATAGCTCCTTGCTCCTTTTCTAGGGCCTGAGAAACTTTGTGATAGTGCGATTCGTAAATTTCTGTTAATTGCAGGGCTGCAATGTTGTACCGTTCTTTCCCAGTATCTCTTTCTTTCTGAGAGTTTGACATCCTTGCTCTTATCTTGGCCATTACAAGAAATTGATCTGAATCCACAATAGGGCCACGAAAGGTTCGAACATCCATCACTCCGTGATCAATTTGGTTAATGATTCCACCATCGGGTGACTTCCATGTGCGCCTGTGTATCTCCTTATGGGGATAACCTGGTAGATCCCACTATCATATTCCGGGAGGCTGCGAAGTGGGTCAGTCTTATTCCATTATCATTAGTGGGTCCATGTTTATCTACTGAAGGAAATAACAAGATTTAAAGCGCTGGAGACTATGAAATTGTAACTTAACATATACGTGTTATCTAAAATATTGAAGATACGTATAATGGTCAGTTCTCGCACTTAACTATCCACCTGAGTGATGCAGGATCACGAACTACAGTAACAAATCGAAACACCACAAAGATTGACTTCTGCTGTAAAATGATTCTAACATTGCCGAGAAATTGGTTTCCACATTTACTTTAGATCAGCATTCAACAAAGATGGCTCCCATCTTGCGCAAAATTTTCTCGTGGTTGCTACTACATCCAAAATGTAACGTACTTTTCCTTCTCCTTTGGCTATAGTATCTACTATTTCAGACAGCTTTAATCGCCTGTTAATCTTAAGCAGCTTATCAATATGAATGTATGCCTTCCCCGCGTATACAGCTGACGAAGAGTTCTCGGGCTTCCAGCCGGGTGGCGGTGTCTTCAAACTACGAAGTTTCGACGAGTGGCACACTCGTCCTCTTCTGGCGAAGTGCCGAGACTTTGCGGATGCCGGTCCCTTTATACCTGCGGCGTGCCCCCCACCACCTGGCCGCGGGAGGCTGGGTCCAGCGGAGCAGGCGGGCGGGGTGGAGGGGGAAGCGGGTGCGCCGTTCGTGTCTCCGTCAGAGCATTCTGGTCGCGTCTCGTGAGCTGGACGGTTCTTGGTGTTCCACATGAATGGATGAATAATAGAAAGATGAAAGCCTTTTATCGTGTTCTTGTAGTAACAATGCATATTGGATTGTTATGGCCTATGCCGCAAGGCCCCCTGGTTACGTTTACCACGGTTAAGCTATCACAGGAATCGTTTGTGACGCCACAAATAAATGTAAAACTATGCTGGGATAGGCTGAATAGGGAGATGTCGTACTGACTAAGTAACTTTCCGCGTAGGACATATAAATGACATACAGGAAGTCTTCCTCAAGATTCGTCAGGCTCATTTTCTCTAGTGTTAGACAGACATTTTCAATTTCGTTTCCGCAATGTGTAGCTGGAATCAGCCCAAAGAAATGCTACTCATCACTTCTTTCCCGTGACACCCATTGTCGATACAATGCGTCGGTTGGCTGCCCGTTACAAACAATGATTTTTTAAAGTGTAATTTTATGTGTCCATTCGACAGCGCGGTTCTAAGTTAGTCTAATACGATGCTCGGTTTAGCGGTATGTATTAAAATGGGCAGTAAAACACGAAGAATAACAAGTACTCTAGAAGCGATTCGGTAGCCCCTTGGCTGCCGCCAAGTGTGCTGCACTGTTGAATCGCTGCCTTAATGGTGGTTATTCTTTGTGTTTTACTGCCCATTTCAATACATACCGCTAAACCGAGTAAAGCATTAGGCGAATATGAATGAAATTGGCACGTTCGATTCCATTTAAACATCATTTTGTTCGTAATGGGAAACAAAACATTGTTTTTTGTCGTCAACGAGGCCTACAAGGAATACAGACCGCGGCGAGTACGTCACGCAGGTCGGCCTGAGAGCGCTCGCTCGTTCAACTCAGCAGAAAAAATGAGTTGTTAAACCTGTTCACTCGCAACTGGGCGTGTACGTATTAACGAGGATTGCATCTTTCACTGGAATCTGCTATTACAATGTCTTACTAATTACTAGTCGTACAACAAAATCTAAGATCGACATAACGGCTTGTTTATAGCATTTAGTCTCTTCTAATTAACAGTCCTCATGTCATACAAGATGTCGCGCCTTATACATCAGATAATCATTTTTCCATGATTTTAATTTTATTATACCCTAGTACAGCCGTAATAAATTATCATCAGGCTTCTTGACTTCCTGTCATAGTAGGACTAATAACACTAAGACTCCATAATAGTGGCTTCCAGAAGTAGATTCAACTCTTGCTTGTACGTATACTGGTTACGAGTTAACGGTGACTGTGTGTCACTTGTGTTATAGTCTGTACGCGAGATTTGCGCTCCCCTAAATGTCCCTAGGTCCACTGTTTCCGATGTGACAGTGAAGTGGAAACGCAAAAAGAGACGTACAGCACAAGAGCGCACAAGCTGACCTCGTCTGTTGACTGACAGCGACGGCCGACAGTTGAAAAGGGTTGTAAATTGTAATAGGCAGACATTCATCCAGACCATCGCACAGGAATTCCAAACAGCATTCAGGATCCAATGCAAGTACCATGACAGTTAGGAGGGAGGTGAGAAAACATGGATTTCATGGTCGAGCGGCTGCTCACAAGCTACACATCACGCCGGCAAAAGCCAAAACGACGCCTCGCTTGGTGTAAGGAGCGTAAACATTGGACGATTGAACAGTGGAAAAACGTTGGGTGGAATGACGAATCACGGTACACAATGTGGCAATCCGATGGCAGGGTGTGGGTATGGTGAATGAACGGTGAACGTCATCTGCTAGCGTGTGTAGTCCAACTGTAAAATTCGGAGGCAGTGTGGTGTTATAGTGTGGTCATGGTTTTCATGGAGGGAGCTAGCACCCTTTGTTGTTTTGCGTGACACGATCACAGCACAGGACTGCACTGATGCATTAAGCACCGTCTTGCTGAAGAGAAATTTGCGGATGGCGATTGCAGCTTTCAAAACGATCGAGCACCTGTTCATAATGCGCGGTTATACGACAACAATATCACTGTAATGTACTGGCCTGTTCAGAGTCCTGATAGAACACCTTTGGAATGTTTTGGAACGCCGACTTCGTGTCAGGCCTCACCGACCGACCGACCGACATCGATACCTCTCCTGTGCAGCACCCCGTGGAGAATGGGCTGCCATTCCCCAAGAAACCTTCCAGCACCTGGTTAAACGTATGCCTGCGATAGTTGAAGCTGTCATCATGGCTAAGGGTGGGCCAATACCATACTAAATTTCAGCCAGCTCTCCGGATACTTTTGATCACATAGTGTATGTCCACAATTGGTAGTACCAGAACGTTCCTTCGACTCAAGAACACATTCGGTTAATTATGTTTTATTTGAGTCACATCAATAACTAATCTCAAAAGTTTCGTTTAAAATTAATGTTTGACATGTCACTTATGTCATAAGCCTACGTCATTCAATTACAAACACTATAACGATGTGAACTAATAGTTTTCTTCATTTTCTACCGAGAAAGTTGTGTAGGACACGGGGAGTTGCGATGCGGAATGCAGGCGTGAACAGAGATATGCGTAGAGAAGTTGGTAGGTTACTACAGGGAGGCAAGCTTATAGAAAGCGCTAGTGGGTGGAAGTGGTATGAGTATGTCTTGTGCGGAAAATCATATCATGAGAGACGCCAGGAAATTCGCAGTCAGTAGCCCTCTGTGGAGATGTACAGAGTGCAAAATACTGCAGTTTGATTAATTAACTCTTCAGGTTAGCTAGAATTTACTTAATTTCAAAATAAATCAATAACTATGGGAAAGAAACAACAATAGGTCAACTTCACTTTGATAAATTCAGGTAGTTAATAAACTGGACGTCGACATGGATACATCATCATGTTCCCGACCAATACAGTATTGAGAATGTTCATGGCTTACATGAAATGTATTCGCAGTTGCGAATACGGGCAACCATCAGCTGTACAATGGAATGACGACAATACAAATTTGTGTCGCACCGGGACTCGAATCCGGATTCCCAGTGGTACTCGAACCCGGATTCCCAGCGGTACTCGAGCGGTCGAGCGGCGGCCTTAGCCGCTTTGGCTATCCAGGAATTAGGGGAAACATTCTGCTTGAAAGTCGCCGGCTGATATCTGTGAATATAAATGCGATACTGCAGAGGCTGTGTTGTTAAGAAATACAAGTTTCCTTCAGGTATGCATGCAATATGGGCATGCATGCAATATCATGTTCATGTTTTACTCTGTAGTCATAAAAACCTTACATGTACGTGGGGGAGAAGAGGCAAGGCGACGGCAGTCGATGACCCACTTTGAACTGGCGGCAGTGGCCGAGCGGTTCTAGGCGCTTCAGTCCAGAACTGCGCTGCTGCTACGGTCGCAGGTTCGAATACTGCCTCTGGCATGGATGTGTGTGATGTTCTTAGGTTATTTAGGTTTAAGTAGTTCTATGTAGGAACTTCAAATGGATCTGAGCACTGTGGAACTTAACATCTGAGGTCATTAGTCCCCTAGAATGTAGAACTACTTAAACCTAACTAACCTAAGGACGTCACACACATCCATGCCTGAGGCAGGATTCGAATCTGCGACTGTAGCAGTCGCGTGGTTCCGGACTGAAGCGCCTAGAACCGCTCGGTCACAGCGGCCGGCTTGAAAGAACTATCGGAATCTGACTCATATCTGTTACCTTGTAATTTTCTAAACTAGTAAGCTCCAGAAAGTAGCTGCCCATAATGATTGTGGATACAATCGGTTGGATTGTCAGTGAGAGAGCACCTCGAGTTCCTGCTGCTAAAAAGACAAGTACGCAATTCGTTTATTACATATTTTTACAGGCTTCAAACAGGAGCAACTTCAGTAATGGATAGGAATTGTGATTGCTGTGTACAGATGAGAGCTGAGTTGATGACCCTTCACTCACAGCTCCAGGCAGTATTGGCTTCCACGACACAACTTGAGGCTGCTGGCAAGGGTAAGCACTTTCGGGGGTCGGTAGCAGGGATGTGAGGGACGCCGAGCACGTCCCATATGTCTCCCGGTCGGTCAACTGCTGTGGCCACCCCAAGTACTACCTGAACTGAGGTTGACTATTCACCTGTCATCGAGTGGGAGATCATTCCAAAGTCTGGCAGGCAGCGAAAGACCTTCTGCAGGGCCGATCGTAGGACCTCCCCAGTTCGTGCGACGAACAGGTTTTGGGCGTAGCTGATGAAGTTTCTGAGCTGGATGCGGCTGTCCACCCTATTCCAGAGGAAGTTTCTTGGCCCACAAGGTCTCGGCATTCACAGAGGGTGGGTTTGCTGGTAGTTGAGAGCTCCAATGTTAGGTGCGTAATGGGGTCCATTAGGAACATGGATGCCAAGGAGGGGATGGAAGCCAGTGTGCACACTGTGTGCATACTGGGAGTCATTCCGGATGTGGAAATGTTGCTTCCAGATGCCATGAAGGGTACAGGGTGCAGCCAACTGTAGGTGGTGGCTCATGTCGTTACCAATGACGTGTGGCGCTTTGGTTTGTTTCAAATGGTTCAAATGGCTCTGAGCACTATGGGACTTAACTGCTGAGGTCATCAGTCCCCTAGACCATAGAACTACTTAAACCTAACTAACCTAAGGACATCGCACACATCCATGCCCAAGGCAGGATTCGAACCTGCGACCGTAGCGGTCCCGCGGTTCCAGACTGTAGCGCCTATAACCGCTCGGCCACTCTGGCCGGCTTTGGATTGGAGGAGATTGTCCCTGCTTTCGGGCGGCTAGCGGAAATGGTAAAGACTGCCAGTCTTGCTTCCGAGATTAAGGCGGAGCTCATAATCTGCAGCACCGTCGATACAACAAAATGTGGTCCTTTGGTGCAGAGTCAGTTCTGTGACCGAGTAGGCTGCAGATTCCTCGACTTGCGCCATCGGATGGTGGGTTTCCGGGTTCCGCTTAATAGGTGAGGAGTGCACTACACACAGGAGGCGGCTAGCCGGGTATCGGAGGCTGTGTGGAAGGAACTGGGTGTTTTTTAGGTTAGAGGGTCTCAGAGAACCAGAGAAGCGTCTCCCGTCTTTTGGGGGCAGGTAAAACACAGTAAGGTAGTTGTAGCAACCATCGGTACTGTAGTTGTAAATTGTCGTAGCTGCACTGGGAGAGGATCAGGCCTCCAAACATAATAGAAAGCACTGAAGCTCAAATAATTATAGGGACGTCAAGCTGGCTAAAGCCGGAAATAAGTTCAGCCGAAATTTTTTCAAATGACAGAACATTGTTCAGGAAGAATAGATTACATACAGATGGTGGCGGAGTATTTGATGGTATGAAAAGTAGATAGTTCCTTCGAAACAGTATGGGAGAGGCTAAACTATTAATTGGATCGTTTTACCGACCCCCCCCCCCCCCAACTCAGAAGATATAGTTACAAAAAAAATTAAAAGAAAACTTAAGTCTCATTTCAAATAGGTTCCCCACTCATACAATTATAGTCGTTGGTGATTTCAATCTACCCTCGATACGCCGGAAAAATTATACGTTTAAAGCCGGAGACAGGCATAAAACATCATCCGAAATTGTACTGAATTCTTTGTCAGAAAATTATTTTGAACAATTAGTTCATGAGCCAACTCGAAGCGTAAATGGTTGCGAAAACATACTTGTCCTCTTAACAAGAAATAGTTCTGAACAAATACTAAGTATTATGACGAATACAGTGGTTAGCGAACACAAGGCAGTTGCTGCTAGGCTGAATACCGTAACACCCACAACCAACAAAAAGAAACGCGAAGTACATCTATTTAAAAAATCTGAAGAAACGCTATTAAAGCCTTTTTAAGAGACAGTCTTCATTCCTTCCGATCTGATCATGTAAGCGCAGAAAATACGTGGAATGATGTCTAAGAGAGAGTATCGACGGCAATTGAGAGATATATACCACATATTTTATTAAGTGATGGTACTGCTCCCCCATGGTACACAAAACGGGACAGATCGCTGTTGCAGAAGCAACAAGAAAAGCACGCCAAATTTAAAAGTTACCAAATTTTTGCAGAAGTTCGAAGTATAGTGCTTTCTTAAATGCGAGGACTTTTAATAATTTCCATAACGAAACTCAATGAATCTGGCAGTAAACCCAGATAGATTCTCGTCATACATAAAGCACACCAGTGGCAAGAGGTAATCACTATCTTCACTGCGCGATAACAACGGTGAAGTCATTGATAATAGTGCCACTAAAGCAGAGTTATTACACACGGTTTTCCGAAACTCATTTACCTTAAAATACGGAGTAAATATTTCTGAATTCCAATCAATAACAACGGCCAAGATAAGAAACGTAGAAGTAGATATCCTCGGTGTAGCAAAGCAACTTAAATCACTTAATAAATGCAAGACCTTCAGTCCAGATTGTATACCATTCAGGTTCCTTTCGGAGTATACTGATACAATAGCTCCATATTTAGCAATTATGTACAACCGCTCGTTCATAGAAAGATCGGTTCCAGAAGACTGGAATATTGCTCAAGTCACACCAATACCCGAAAAGGGAAAAAGAAGTAATACGCTGAATTACATGCCCATATCACTAACGTCGATTTGCATTAGGGTTTTGAAACATCATGAAGTACCTCGAAGGAAACGATTTATTGAAACACAGCCAGCACAGATTCAGAAAATATGGTTCTTGTGAAACACAATTATCTCCTTATACTCATGAAGTAATGAGTGCTATCGACAGGGAATGTCAAATTGATTCCATATTTTTAGATTTCCAGAAGGCTTTCGAAACCGTTCTACATCTACATCCATAATCCGCAAGCCACCTGACGGTGTGTGGCGGAGGGTACCCTGAGTACCTCTATCGGTTCTCCCTTCTATTCCAGTCTAGTATTGTTCGTGGAAAGAAGGATTGTCGGTATGATTCTACGTTGGCTCTAATCTCTCTGATTTTATCCTCATGGTCTCTTCGCGAGATATACGTAGGAGGGAGCAATGTAGTGCTTGACTCTTCGGTGAAGGTATGTTCTCGAAACTTTAACAAAAGCCCATACCGAGCTACTGAGCGTCTCTCCTGCAGAGTGTTCCACTGGAGTTTATCTATCATCTCCGTAACGCTTTCGCGATTACTAAATGATTCTGTAACGAAGCGCGCTGCTCTCCGTTGGACCTTTCTATCTCTGCTATCAACCCTATCTGGTACGGATCCCACACTGCTGAGCAGTATTCAGGCAGTGGGCAAACAAGCGTACTGCAACCTACTTCCTTTGTTTTTGGATTGCATTTCCTTAGGATTCTTCCAATGAATCTGTCTGGCATCTGCTTTACCGACGATCAACTTTATATGATCATTCCATTTTAAATCACTCCTAATGCGTACTCCCAGACAATTTATGGAATTAACTGCTTCCAGTTGCTGACATGCTATTTTGTAGCTAAATGATAAGGGATCTAACTTTCTATGTATTCGCAGCACAATACACACGACTACATTGAGATTTAATTGCCATTCGCTGCACCGTGCGACAATTCGCTGCAGATCCTCCTGTATTTCAGTACAATTTTCAATTGTTACAACCTCTCGATACACCACAGCATCATCCGCAAAAAGCCTCAGTGAACTTCCGATGTCATCCACCAGGTCATTTATGTATATTGTGAATAGCAACGGTCCTATGACACTCCCCTGCGGCACACCTGAAATCGCTCTCACTTCGGAAGACTTCTCTCCATTGAGAATGACATGCTGCGTTCTTTTATCTAGGAACTCTTCAATCATACAATTGGTCTGATAGTCCATATGCTCTTACTTTGTTCATTAAACGACTGTGGGGAAATGTGTCAAACGCCTTATGGAAGTCAAGAAACAAGGCATCTACCTGTGAACCCGTGTCTATGACCCTCTGAGTCTCGTTGACGAATAGCGCGAGCTGGGGTTCACACGATCGTCTTTTTCGAAACTCATGCTGATTCCTACAGAGTAGATTTCTAGTCTCCAGAAAAGTCATTATACTCGAACGTAATACGTGTTCCAAAATTCTACAACTGATCGGTGTTAGAGATGTAGGTCTATAGTTCTGCACATCTCTTCGACGTCCCTTCTTGAAAACGGGGATGACCTGTGCCCTTTTCCAATCCTTTGGAACGCTTCGCTCTTCTAGAGACCTATGGTACACCGCTGCATGAAGCGTCTTCTAACTAAACTGTCTGCCTATGGGATATCGCCTCAGTTGTGCTACTGGATTCGTGATTTCCTGTCAGAAAGGTCAGAGTTCGTAGTAAGAGACGGAAAGTCATCGAGAAAAATGGAAGTAATATCAGGCATTCCCCAAGGAAGTGTTATAGGCTCTCTGTTGTTCCTGATCTATATGAATGACATAGGAGACATTCTGAGTAGCCGTTTTGGATTTTTTGCAAATGATCCTGTCATTTACCGTCTTGTAAAGTCATCAGATGAAGAAAACGAATTGCAAAATGATTTAGATATGATATCTGTGTAAGTAGGCTGTTTGTTTTCATGTTGGTAACGCCATGTAGCGCTCTATATGAAAATCACTGACTGTGCTGTGTGCAGTCTGTGGCTGGTTTGCATTGTTGGAATTTGCTATTGTAGTGTTGGGCAGTTGGCTGTTAATAGCGCGTAGCGTTGCGCAGTTGGAGATGAGCCGCCAGCAGTGGTGGATGTGGGGAGAGAGATGGCAGAGTTTTGAGAGCGGATAATCTGGACTTGTGTCCATCAGATACAGTAAATTTGTAAGACTGGATGTCATATATATATATATATATATATATATATATATATATATATATATATATATATATATATATATATATATATAAAATGACTTTTAAAAACTATTAAGGTAAATACATTGTCATTTGCTAACTATGCCTACCAGTAGTTAGTCCCTTCGGTAGTTAGTATCTTTTACTTAGGTGGCAGTAGTGGCTCTCGCTGTATTGCAGTAGTTCGAGTAACGAAGATTTTTGTGAGGTAAGTGATTCATGAAAGGTATAGGTTATTGTTAGTCAGGGCCATTCTTTTGTAGGGATTGTTGAAAGTCAGATTGCGTTGCGCTAAAAATATTGTGTGTCTGTTTAGTGTTGATCAGATAAGTAAAGAGCGAAATGTCTGAGTACGTTCAGTTCTGCTCAGCTGTTTGAAAATCAAATAACGTAAGATGTTTATCAGCACAATCATTCATTAACTTTTCTAAGGAGACATTTCATCTGTATGGTGCGAAAAGCGGCAATTGACCCTGAATAAAGAAAAGTGTGAAGTTACTCTCATGAGCACCGAAAGAAATCTTCTAAATTTCGATTGCGCTGTAAGTCACACAAATCTGAAGGCTGTAAATTAAAACTAAATACTTACAGTTTACAATTACAAATAACACAAGTTGGAATGGTCACATACATAGTGTTGTGTTATTGGCAGAACATTTAAAAGGTGCAACAGGTCTACTAAAGAGACTGCTTACACCACGCTTGTCCACCCTGTTTTGGAGTATTGCTGTGCGGTGTGGGACCCGCTTCAGTTGGGACTGACGGACGACGCCGGAAAAGTTCAAAGAAGGGCAGCTCGTTTTGTACTAACACGAAATATGGGATATAGTGCCACAGACATGATACGTGAATTGGAGTGGCAATCATTATGACAAAGGCGCTTTTCATTGCGACGGGGTCTTACTATGAAATTTCTATCACCAGGTTTCTCATCCGATTGCTAGAACGTTCTGTTGGCACACACCTACGTAGGGAGAAATGATCATCACGATAACATAAGAGAAATCAGGGAACAGAAAAGTTTAAGAGCTCGTTTATGCAATGCGCCGTTCTAGAGTGGAACGATAGAGAGACAGCTTGAAGATGGTTCACTGAACCCTGTGCCAGGTATTTTTTGTGAATAGCACAGTAATCACGTAGACGTAGATGAATCGACAGGATGAAGAAGCCATCAGTCGCAGCTGATCTGGTGCGTACAAAAAATACATGTTTCGTTACCGTTTGCTGTAATTTTCTACTGTGAATTTTAAAGTTTGAGACCGATTGTGTAATTTACTACTAAATCCGACTATAAAAGGAATATTCTACACACGTTTCTACATCCAGAGAGAGATTGTTTAGTGGCGTGTGTTTGATGCTCGTTCTTTGTAACGTATTTAATCACACAGTGCCCGCTGGGGTGATATGACGCACAATGTCTGTGTGTGTCATATAATCCCACAGCACTATATATTTATTTTCATTATAATTACACGGTGGCTAATGTAGTGACAGATGTATAAACGCGGAGAAGAGCAGCACACACCGATTTTGACGGTCAAACCGTGTAAATAGAAATTCAAAGCCTAGAAGCGGAAGGTGAAAGAAAATGCGAAGTCAGAAATCAACAAAAAGTTACGAAGAAAGCAAGCCCTGCTAAGACAAACCGTACAAATTACAAGAAAAAACTTGAATATTTGTCATCTGAAACAGAGGCAGACTTGACCATCTGTTGTGATAACAATGAACTTGATCATACAAATGCTGATTCGAAACAAGATGTCGTGTCATGAATTCCACAAAAATAGACGCAGTGGTTTGGTACAGATGCGTATCCTGCCCATATCGGAATCATTCAGAATGCAGCCCATATAGTTATTTACATGACCTGAGTTTACGAAAGAAATGAATTTCTCAAGTTTCAGTTGAAGTGGAATGAATTTTTTGTTCCCGTAGTTTACAATGATATAGTCTTTTTTGTATTAAGCACAATT
Organism: Schistocerca gregaria; assembly: GCF_023897955.1. Taxonomy (NCBI): domain Eukaryota; kingdom Metazoa; phylum Arthropoda; class Insecta; order Orthoptera; family Acrididae; genus Schistocerca; species Schistocerca gregaria. The sequence continues at coordinate 603,887,483 of NC_064923.1, read as the reverse complement.
ATAAGTTTTGATAATCAAAACAAAATGAACGTGTAAACGAACCACACTAAGTGTGAAATTAAACATCTTGGAATGCATTATTTAACGCCACTTCATGTGTTGTTTCTATCGCCATGTTCAGGCAAAACGGTGCAGTGTAAAAATTAGGATAGACGTGGCGTCATGTAAAAATTCGTCTTCCAGAATCCATTCTAACTTGACATTGTATTATGGACACGCAGATGAAAATTTAGGTACAAATACCACGATTTAGGAAAACTATCTTGTGATTAGTTACAAAATTCACTTAAATGTGACAAATTCCTTTATCTTCCCTTAATTTTTACCATCTTCTGAGAACTACACTCACCTTCCTATGTAAGCGTTACTGACGGCCATCTCATAAAGACACGAATGGGAAGACGGATGCCTAAGATCAATATTATTCGTACTGCCTCACAACACAAACGCTGAACTTAGCTTTATTTACTAAATCCACACTTTGTTGTATTGCAGATGTAGAGAGAACACGCTTTGCTAGTAAAATCTACCTTTATGATAATATTGCTAACATCGTTTCAGTGTCTAACCACAGTTGTGACAACCTACGTCAGCTTCTGGACCTCATTCATTCAGCATTCCAACTGGACGGAACATTTAATCTGTTAGAACTTTTTTTTATGTAACAGTTTACGGCTGTCAGGTATTTGAAAGGAAGCAATTTGAGCCACCAGCTCTACGTATACACCTTTATTCTAAACCTGCTTCAGTTGTAGCAAGCGCCTACACGGAAGAAGAGCTGTACACCGAATCCATTGCTGTAAGGCTTTTCCTCCGTGATGGTGCTTGCTAAAACTGCAAAAGGTTGAGAATAAAGGTGTATACGTACGGCTGCCGATTCAAAATGCGTTTCTTCATTGAATTTGTACCTCTCCTCACCGTGAGGCTGCCAAATTAGTATTCACCTAGTGACGTCACGTGCTAATTTAGGCTCTTGTTCCTTTATCAAAATGACTGGTGAAAATGGAGCTTCACTCTTCGTCCAGAACATGTGTTGTGAGAAATAAGTTTGTAGAGCAGTCACGTGTGCCTAAATTTGGTAACATAATAAACATTTCTCAGATCCTTCAAAAGATGTAAAATAGTTGTAACCAGTGAGAACTCGAAGCAGCAGGAGAAATGATGATAGGAACGAGGATATTATATCAGAACGTACATTTCGCAACGAAGAGTGCACGTGATTTTAAGAAGCTTCTTTTAACATCATGAAATGTTCAGCAATTCACGTAAACAGAATCAAAGGAAAAAGTAAATATTCACAAAACATTTCTTCTGTCCTGATTCAACTTATTTTGGCGTGTAATAATGGAGCAAGGGCGTACCCCGTGAATGACAGGGAAGGGCAGTTGCCCTCTTTTAAAAAAGAAAAAAAAATGTGGTTTCAAAATCGGTTTGAATAAAGCCATAGCATGTAATGGACACCTTCGAGGAATAACTATATCCAGCGTCATCTGTCAGGAAATCCAAAAATCTAATACTACCTTCACCATACCTTTCTCCAGTTCTGCGTCATTTGTGTAGCACGGGCCAGACACAGTACACGAAATGTAACAAAGGCTTGTAACGACGTACTGTTGTAAATGAAAACGGGACGAATTCTGAGACTTGCCAGTCTGGATGGTTGCTGGTTGCGTGATTCTTTTGTATTGACGTTCGCTTTGTGTCTGCGTGTTTGTGTGTCTGTGCCCGAGTTAACACACGAACAGTCGCATTTCACGTATTTTACGCACCTCCGCATCCGCGCAGTTAACATCCTGGCCCTGCAGACTTATTTAAATATTAAAAAAAAAAAAAAAAAACATTCCCAGCTTCGTAGAACCGTCGGCCGTAATATTTCAAGTCACAGCATTCGCAGCTCGCATTTACTCCCTCTGTGTCCTTTGTCCGAGTGCCGTAAACATGTATGCGAAACGTGCCTCGATCGTTGCTGTGTTCACAGCCTTATCTCTTTCGCTATTCAGAACGCTGCCAATTATTTGTGGAACGGTGCGAGTGACTCCGCGCCGTCAGAAAAATGATGGGCAATCGCGAAGCCGGAAGAGAATGGGCTACATCAAGTAGTCAACACGAGCTGTACCGCTGGAGAAGAAATGAATGACGGCATTGTTGTTTCACAAACACAACGAAGGGGCGAAACAACGACCGCTACAAGGGCTGGCCTCATTACGTCACATTAAAATGCACAATGGCGTCATTTCGCATTCGGGTCAAGTGTTGCTCTTATTAATTTCATTCTACATGACTGACGAACATAAAACACAGCAGAGCAGACACACGCCACTGCCCTTAACTGAAAATAAAAAAAATACATACGTTCCGTTCTAATTACTGATGTTCGTAAATCATGTCTGATCCTGGTGCATACAGAAAGTGCATTTTAGCTAAAACCTGGGATCTCTCACACTTCAAACGTGACCTCCTTTTCGAGCCTTTGGTTGAAATATAAAGTTATAACGTCACTTTCATTGAAACGCTTCCTTACATACAGTACACATTTGGCTAGTAAGGAATTCTTTGCAGATGGGGATGCAATTTATTTTCGTCAGGACGGTACAGCATGTCAGTTTTTCTTAGATTTTGAAGTACTTATTTGTCGGAACATTCTTACAGATACGAAGCAAACGAAATGATTTTGAGAAATACAGGGTGATCAAAAAGCCAGTATAAATCTGAAAACTTAATAAACCACGCAATAATGTAGATAGAGAAGTAAGAATTGACACACATGCTTGAAATGACATGGGACATTATAAGAACAAAAAAAAAAAAAAAACAAAGTTCACAAAATGTCAGACAGATGGCGCTGGAAAGCAAAACGTCAGTGACTACGCATAACAATCGAGTATAAAAGGAGATGTAATGAGAGAGAGAGAATCAGATGCGTCAGCAGTCGCAGCATGTTGACGTTACCTGAAAAGACGCTTTTAGTGAAGCTGTATTATCAGAATGGGGAATGTGCTAGTTCACGTTACGATCCTATCGCCATAGGACGGGGATTCGAACGGGTAAAGGTCCGTTGACAAATGCAGCTGTGGCGAGAATGATTTCGAAGTTCGAAGCCACGGGATGTTTAGACGATAGACCCCGTAGTGGCCGACCGAGCACAAGGCGTAATGCTGCTGAGACACTTCAGGAAGAAACGGAGACTGTAGCGGGTTCGTCTATGCACGGGGAAGTCAGCGCTCGTGCAGTAGCACGTCGCACCGGCATTCCATACAGTACTGTTTGGTTGGCACTTAGACGTACCCTCCGATGTTATCCGTACAAAATCCACCATGAACTGTTACCTGGCGATTTAGTGAAGCGGAGGGCATTTGCGGTGTGGGCGTTTCAAAAGATGGCGGGAGATGCAAATTGGTTGAGTAAAGTGTTGTGGACCGACGAAGCTCATTTCACGCTCCGAGGGTCTGTCAACGCCCACAACTGCAGAATTTGGGCTACCGAAACTCCTAGAACTGTCGTGGAAACTCCATTGCACGACGAGAAAGTCACGGTATGGCTTTGATTTACCACATCTACCGTTATCGGGCCTTTTTTTCTTCGAGGAAATGCGTGATTCTGTTTTTGTAACTGCTACCGTGACGGGGGAGAGGTACGCCGATATGTTACAGAATCGCACCATCCCCAGCCTGACTGATAAACACCTGCTGGAAAGTACGATGTTTATGCAGGATGGCTTTCCACCCCATATTGCTAGACGCGTGAAAGATCTCTTCCGCGCGTCGTTTGATGGTGATCGTGTGCTCAGTCGCCACTTTCGGCATGCTTGGCCTCCCAGGTCCCAAGACCTCAGTCCATGCGATTATTGGCTTTGGGGTTACCTGAAGTCGCAAGTGTATCACGATTTACCGACATCTCTAGGGATGTTGAAAGACAACATCCGACGCCAATGCCTCACCATAACTCCGGACACGCTTTACAGTGCTGTTCAGAACATTATTCCTCGACTACAGCTATTGTTGAGGAATGATGGTGGACATATTGAGCATTTCCTGTAAAGAAAATCATCTTTGCTGTCCTACTTTGTTATGCTAATTATTGCTATTCTGATCAGATGAATCGCCATCTGTCGGACATTTTTTGAACTTTTGTGTTTTTTCTTTTGGTTCTAATAAAACTCCATGTCATTTCAAGCATGTGTGTCAATTTGTACCTATCTATCTACACTATTCCGTGATTTATTCAGTTTTCAAATTTATATTGACTTTTTGATCACCCGGTACATTGCTCCAGCTCCTCGCTTCTTCATCCCATGGATTATATGCCCGTTTATGGAGTGTTAAAATGTTCTATATATTGAGAGACAGCAGTATACATCAAAACAAGAAAAATGACTAGTAAATATAGGCTAGAAATACGAGGGGCGTTCGGATAAGTAATGAACACATTATTTCCGGAAAACGGATTGTTTTTTTTCAGGATTCCAATACACCGTATCATTCCTCACTCATTTGGCTACAAATCACTACTTTTTAGCATAATCTCCGTTCAGAGCGACGGCCTTACGCTAACTTACTGGGAGCTCCTGTATGCCCACGCAGTACCATTCTGCTGGCTGACGTCACAGCCAAGGTCTTGCAGCTTCAACGACGTCCCCTTTATCCACTAGCTGCGTCCCGCGGAGTACATCCTTCGTTAGGCCATACAGATGGAAACAGGAAGGTGCGATATCCGGCCTATAGAGTGGATGAAGAAGAACATCCAGTGAAGTTTTGTGAGATCTTCTGGGATGCGCAGACTTCTATGAGGCCTTGTGTTATCATGGAGAACGAGAAGTTCGTCTGCTTTTTGTAGCGACGACAGAGCTAATTCGTTCCAACATAGCAGGACTCACAACTGTTTGCGGCACGCGGCAGCTCGGACAGGTTTGCGCGACCGCGTTAGGATGATATTAAACGTCTCGCTGTAACACCGAAAATGCAGATAAAATACCTTCTGCAACTTCCAAAATTTTCGCCTTTTAATATCCGTTGATAGCTTGCACTGTACTTTTGATTCTGAAGCTCTATTACAAAAAATACGTAATCGGTGTACCAGGGTATTTATTTTTGACTGAATATAACTGGCTGCAATTACAATGAAAATATTGTAAATTGCTGGGTAATAGCCAGGGGAACTTTATTGAAATGTATCGATAGCTTTGTCGTTGTTTAAGTATGGAGAGTCTGTAGCGTTGCGAGCAGAGAGGAAGTGTAGCAGCTTGAGTCATGAAAGAGTGCGGAAGTGGTTGTTGGGAGCTCCCGCAGCCGCGGTCTGCAGCTATGCTCGCTCCAATGTAGACGCGCCCGATTCCTTAACCCGCGAATATTGAGAGCACGGTAGGAATGTACAGCGTAGGAAGCTGCAATTCCAGCTGTTGTCGGTCCCAGAATTATCCGTGGCTCTGGAGGCGACTCGGGGTTGTTCTCATCAAGCAGCAGCAGCAGCAAAAACAACGACAACAATGGCAGTTCAACAGTGTAGTTGGCTACCTCCTTCGTCGTCCGCACAGCTACAACATCGTCAGACCGTTAAGTGAATAATTATAAACTCAAGTTGGTATCTCCAAGCTACATTTCTTCCACAGGGTATGAATAACTTGAATAGTGTATTGCCACAGTTAAAACTTGTAGGGCATCTGTGTTGCCATTGTCCTCGGACATTACCAGGCAGGGTCCCTTTCCTTTCCATGCAATCACTGAGCGTCGTAAGAATATGAAAAGTGATGAACTATTCACTGCTAGTTTACGTGTTTGATAAAACCAGTTTCAGTCTACATTGTCTGCCTCAGTAGCTGTTCATTCTTGTATTCCATAACAGGCTACAGAGTAAAATTTCACTGGCAATACTAATAACTAAAGATACAGCACAAATTAAGACCGCGCAATTTCATTTTTTCTGTATTTAGCTTAGCGAGTGACTTCTGCTCTTTTCATTTGTATTTTATTATTTTTATTTTAAAAGTAAAACCAATTGCTCATTTGCTTAAAGTACATTCAGTTCAATCTTTCAATAATCAAAAGTAAATTGCTTGCCTTTTTCTACATTTTGCCTTATCTTACGCTGAGGTTATTGAAAGATATTCTTTTACATAACAAAGTTTAAGTTAAGCCAGTCATTTATTTAACCAGTAATTTCATTTAACGATACTTTCAAAATTTAGTATTTCAGAATGAGTAACTGCAAACTCAGTGCTTTCTGATTTATTTACTTTCTCGTTAACTGTTCCGCTGAGAGAAAGCGTAACAACCTCCTGTTGCCACGCCAGTGATTATTTGCTTCAATTTCTTTCTCAAGATTCTGGAGATCCATTGCCATAGCGGGCTGGTGACAGTTTAATTCTCCCTCTTTTTTGCTAATTACTGTTTTCTTTGTTTTTATCAGTGATTTTTTGTAGTAATATTACGTGGTACCCTTTTGTCGCCTTGAATTGCAAATTACCTGTTGTAACTACGCTCTAACATGTTTACTGTAACTGAAACATTCATCGAGTCAAAATTATAGGTTATGCGGACCTATTGACAGTTCCTGATGTCTGCCCATCGTACAACCCGGTACAAACATTACTAGCGCAAAACACGTTTCTGAACAGAAGGGAATGTATACATGACGATACATCATAAATTCGTGATTATTATTTCGTGTCGTTCTGTTCATTTTTAACGATGTTTTCGCTTTATTCCCACAACTGCTCTTATCCCAATGACTACACTTATACCAAATACAGTCGTTCTTTAAAAAAAAATTGCGATATTTGGCACGGGTCTCCTGATATCACGCAGGATGTTTGGAAATTGCCGTTGCAGATTTATAGCACTTCTAGAGTGTAATGAGTGCGTAATATTTTGAACAGGAACGGTTTCAGTTCAGATTCCTAACTCATCCACTTCTGCTTGAGGAACTGAAATTCTAGTGACGCAGTAGACTTATTAGGTACAGGTAACAATTCCAAAGGAAAGACAACGAAACATCGATTTATGACTTGAGCACATTTTTGTATTAACACTTAAACATTACGTGTTTACATTATTCAGAAATAAAAAAGAACCTAGCACATTGAACGTACAGAACAGTACTGATGCACTGCAACAGTACCTCGATGTGGTGACCAATAACGTTGGTACAGACATTGTACACGACATCGTGTCTACCATACTGCGTACCGGGACAAACAATTCTGAGACTTTTCCCTTTGCCTCAGCTGAAGTAGACGCTTTGCACATCTGAACTGAAACAGTCGTTTCCAGACGTGGGCTGTGAAACGCCCTGCTAAAGCCGCAGGACAGCACAGGTAGTTGGAATTGCGGAAAGAGGCCAAAATGAGCGGCTGTCAGTTACACTCGATCACATGTAACTTTATTTGACCAAACATTACAGTACAAATTCTTGAACTTAGTTATCGGCTGAAAGCCATTAACTCAAAATTCAGACACCAAAAAGTATATTTAGAAGGCAGAAGGTCTCACGTGAAATGAATTCTATAAATTGGCTGAAGGTCCAAAAATGTAACTCTTGAAAAGCAACAACCATAGTTTAAAGTCGACTGAAGGCCGAAATTTTAAGACTCATGGTAAAATTAAATAAAAAAAGGCAGAAGGCCTTATGTTCAATTATGCTGAAGGCCCCAAACAGTGCGATGCTCGAAAGACAAAGATCCTTAACTTACAAACGGCTGAAGGCCCCATGACTTAAACTCAAGGTAAAATAAATTTAAACAACAAAGCCTTATCTTAAATTAGGCTGGAGGCCCCAAACAATCTAACACCTGACAAGCAAGGAATTTTAATTGTAAAACGGCTGAAGGCCCATGACTCAAAACACAACCAAAATAATTTTTAGTAGGCAGACGACCCAAGGCTTTATCTTTAAACAATATTTTAATCGAGCTGAAGGCCCTAACAATCTAACAGTTGAAAAACAAGGAACTTTAATTTTAAAGCTGCTGAAGGTCCATGACTTGAAACACCACTATAAACAGTTCAACTTTAATTCAAAACCATTGACTATGAGCCATAGGATTAAACACAACAGAAAATAAGAAAAGGCAGTGCAGCTAACGGCGCTCAGAAGTTTCGGGAGTCGGCCAGCACTTGAAATACTAACGTTCACTTAGGTGAGACAGGCAGTAGTGTAAGTAGGCTGTTTAGGTTTTTTTATTGGTAACGCCACTTAGGGCTCCGTATGAAAATCACTGGCTGTGCTGTGCGCAGTCAGTGGCTGGTTGGCATTGTAGTGTTGGGCAGCTGGATGTTAATAGCGCGTAGCGTTGCGCAGTTGGAGGTGAGCCGCCAGCAGTGGTGGATGTGGGGAGAGAGATGGCGGAGTTTTGAAATTTGTAAGAATGGATGTCAGGAACTGATATATACATCATGACTATTAAGGTAAATAAATTGTTTGTTCTCTCTTAAAATCTTTCATTTGCTAGCTATACCTATCAGTAGTTAGTGCCTTCCGTAGTTTGAATCTTTTATTTAGCTGGCAATAGTCAGGGCCATTCTTTTGTAGGGATTTTTGAAAGTCAGGTTGCGTTGCGCTAAAAATATTGTGTGTCAGTTTAATCTCAGTTTTGTATAATTTTTCGAAGGCGACGTTTCAGTAGGCCCAACCATTCTCGATCTGGCGATAACACAACCAACCAACCGACGGTCAACGGACCGACTAACAAGGTAACTTCCGCTCCACTCGACCAGCATACAACCGGGAGTTCAATGCAAACGTAAAAGGCATGGGCGCCCACAACCAAGCATACATTAAGCTGTCAAACTACACTCCATGCTGGACAGGGACAACACGATGAGGAAAGGACACTGCCTAAATTTACGTCAACGGTCAGGGCAGGTAACCGGAACGTTAACGGCCACAAGGCAGAAAATTCCGCTTGTGCACTTCAATTGCAAATAACCAAATACAGTTAGACTCCACCGGGTGGTGGCTAAACCTTCGCCAACTCGAACACACACGTTGTCGCTCGTGGGAATGTCCCAACAGCCAACCACGAGAACCAAATGGCACAATGTGAACAGTCTTAACTTGCTGGTAAATTAAATCCCAACTCAACCTTCGTGTCCACGGTCAGTGAGCCACAGAGCTCGTAGCAATGGGAACAGCCACACACACTCAGACACTGGGTAGAGACTGCCAGCGGACCCAGTGAAACTACGACCCACGGAGATTTCCTCGCTGCTCCAAGCCAACCGACTGACTCCTCGCACACCAGCACGAAGACAGCACTAAAATAACTGAGCAGTCATCACAAGCTACACACAATTTCACAAACACTAGGACGCAGAATGCAACCAATGTTAAAAGCAGTGACCGAGCAATGACACGGCCGAACCACGAGTTGAGACACACACTACCAACCCATAAGCGGCCTGCGAGCAAATACACGTCGTACAGTAAGACGACCAACCGACGACCAACCGACGACCAACCAAGACCGTCCCCAATTCAAGTCATGTATTAGTAACACACATGATCAATCGGGAGAGAATCTGAGGACCTTGCTGGGCAAGGATTTTTTTCAGCAGCACTCACTCCATACAGACAAGTGTTCTGTGTGGGCATGAATAGTCTTGTTCAAAGATGGCAACAAGATACTGTTGCATACGGAGTAACACTTGAGACCATAACAGGTCTGTGTCATACCATTGTGACGTAATAGTTCAGTCAAACATTCCCAGCCATGGTCAGATGTCATCCGTGTCGGATTCCCACTCCTTGAAAGCCACACATAGTGGCGTCACACCCTCTCTCCTCTGAAAAAAGTTCAAAGCCGCGGCCTCAGCAGGTAAAGTCGTGACGACGGTTTGCTGACAACCTGATATCATCCTGTGTCTCTCCAAAACATTGGAACAATGGGGCCTGTCCCCAGGGTGCTACCTAACTTGCCGACGGTCATCCAGGGTAGTGCAGAATCACGACATCGTTGAACACAATGCGATGCCATTCATCAGCAGGTTATGCATGTGGCGCCTATCCTATCAGGAAGAACTTTTGTTATACTTGTGATAGTATGAAAGTGTACTTTCCTGCATTGTGAAATCCGAAAGAAGTTCGCAAATTCACCCATGGGGAATTACCGCACAGAAGGGGACCAAATTAAATCCGTTGATAATAATATATTCATTAGTTGATAAGCCCTGACAGCCTCCTTGCATCAGATTGAGTGACATTTAGAGTTCGAGATCATGCCTATGCACAAATGAAAGACATCTACAACATTATAATCAGTATTAACGTACCTAAAACTACTTGTATCTGATTAACAACTAACCTCTCAGCAGTAATGTTTATTAAAATTCCACTGAACTGGCCACAGACATGCAATCTGAAACTAATCTTATCAAGTGCAATACACGATTCTTTACTCATATTCTTACTCAAACTTAGCAGCTCATTTTAACTCTGGAACCGGTTGAACAAACTACCAGTTGGGTCTATCACATTCGCTATCATACAGATTTTTTTGTCAAAATTGTACATCTGTCTATTTCTCTTTAAATTAAACATCGATTCAGAATTCTTTCTTTATTGTTTCTTCATTCCCCTGTCACACAAGGGGAAGGGGGGGGGGAGCTGGCATTTGCACAGTCCACTGCTCTTCAGTCAAAGGGCTTTACAAATACAGAAGGCGAGCTCTTACATAAACTGGGTTTAAAAAAGGGTGACATAAGAAACACTGTAAATGGAGATGAACGAAGTTGAAATACACACTAATATGGGGACACGCATTATTGTGGACAAGATAGACAAAAAGCCAACGCCTACTACAGTAGTATAAGTTTATATGCCAACTAGCTCTGCCGATGAAGAAATTGAAGAAATGTATGATGAAATTAAAGAAATTATTCAGATAGTGAAGGGAGACGAAAATTTAATAGTCATGGGTGACTGGAATTCGGTAATAGGAAAAGGGAGAGAAGGAAACGTAGTAGGGGACTATGGATTGGGGCTAAGAAATGATAGAGGAAGCCGCCTGGTAAAATTTTGCACAGAGCACAACTTAATCATAGCTAACAGTTGGTTCAAGAATCATACAAGAAGGTTGTATACATGGAAGAAGCCTGGAGATACTGGCGGATTTCAGATAGATTATATAATCGTAAGACAGAGATTTAGGAACCAGGTTTTAAATTGTAAGACATTTCCAGGGGAGATGTGGACTCTGACCACAATCTATTGGTTATGAACTGTAGATTAAAACTGAAGAAACTGCAAAAAGATGGGAATTTAAGGAGATGGGACTTGGATAAACTGACTAAAGCAGAGGTTGTACAGAGTTTCAGGGAGAGCGTAAGGGAACAAATGGCAGGAATGGGGGATAGAAATATAGTAGAAGAAGAATGGGTAGCTCTGAGTTATGAAGTAGTGAAGGCAGCAGAGGATCAAGTAGGTAAAAAGACGAGGGCTAGTAGAATTCCTTGGGTAACAGAAGAAATATTGAATTTAATTGATGAAATGAGAAAGTATAAAAAGGCAGTAAATGAAGCAGGCAAAAAGGAATACAAACGTCTGAAAAATGAGATCGACAGGAAGTGCAAAATGGCTAAGCAGGGATGGCTAGAGGGTAAGTGTAAGGTTGTAGAGGCTTATCTCATTAGGGGTAAGATAGATACTGCCTACAGGAAAATTAAAGAGACCTTTGGAGAAAGGAGAACCACTTTTATGAATATCAAGAGCTCAGATGGAAACCCAGTTCTCAGCAAAGAAGGGAAAGCAGAAAGATTAAAAGAGTGTATAGAGGGTCTATACAAGGGCGATGCACTTGAGGACAATATTATGGAAATGGAAGTGGATGTAGATGAAGATGAAATGGTAGATACGATACTGCGTGAAGAGTTTGACAGAGCACTGAAAGACACAAGGCTCCTGGAGCATACAGCATTCCATTAGAACTACTGACGGCCTTGGGAGAGCCAGTCCTGACAAAACTCTACCATCTGGTGAGCAAGATGTATGAGACAGACGAAATACCCTCAGACTTCAAGAAGAATATAATAATTCCAATCCCAAAGAAAGCAGGTGTTGACAGATGTGAAAATTACCGAACTATCAGTTTAATAAGTCACAGCTGCAAGATATTAACGCGAATTCTTTACAGGCGACCTTCCGTAGAAATACTGGAACACCTGAGGCAATATTGACCCTTCGACTTATCTTAGAAGTAAGGTTAAGGAAAGGCAAACCTACGTTTCTAGCATTTGTAAACTTAGAGAATTCTTTTGACAATGTTGACTGGAATAATCTCTTTCAAATTCTAAAGGTGGCAGGGGTAAAATACAGAAAGCGAAAGGCTATTTACAATTTGTATAGAAACCAAATGGCAGTTATAAGAGTTGAGGGGCATGAAAGGGAAGCAGTGGTTGGGAAGGGAGTGAGACAGGGTTGCAGCCTCTCCCCGATGTTATTCAATCTGTATATTGAGCATGCAGTGAAGGAAACAAAAGAAAAATTCGGGGTAGGTGTTAAAATTCATGGAGAAGAAATAAAAACTTTGAGGTTCGCCGATTACATTGTAATTATGTCAGAGACACCAAAGGACTTGGAAGAGCAGTCGAACGGAATGGTTAGTGTCTTGAAAGGAAGGTATAAGATGAACATCAACAAAAGCAAAACGAGGATAATGGAATGTAGTCGAATTATGTCGAGTGATGCTGAGGTAATTAGATTAGAACATGAGACACTTAAAGCAGTAAAGGAGTTTTATTATTTGGGGAGGAATGTAACTGATGATGGTCGAAGTAGAGAGGATATAAAATGTAGACTGGCAATGGCAAGGAAAGCGTTTCTGAAGAAGAGAAATTTGTTAAGGTCGAGTATAGATTTATCTGTCAGGAAGTCGTTTCTGAAAGTATTTGTACGGAGTGTAGCCATGTATGGAAGTGAAACATGGACGATAAATAGTTTAGACAAGAAGAGAATAGAAGCTTTCGAAATGTGGTGCTACAGAAGAATGCTGAAGATTAGATGGGTAGATCACATAACTAATGAAGAGGTATTGAATAGAATTGGAGAGAAGAGAAGTTTGTGGCACAACTTGACTAGAAGAAGGGATCGGTTGTTAGGTCATGTTCTGAGGCATCAAGGGATCACCAGTTTAGTATTGGAGTGCAGTGTGGAGGGTAAAAATCGCAGAGGGAGACCAAGAGATGAATAATCCAAGCAGATTCAGAAGGATGTAGGTTGCAGTAGGTACTGGGAGATCAGGAAGCTTGCACAGCATAGAGTAGCATGGAGAGCTGCATCAAACCAGTCTCAGGACTGAAGACCACAACAACAACAACAACATGGGGACATGTAGTGGGGGACAGAACACAGGTGGGAACGTGTAGCGCACTTAGGAGACACTGAAGGCAAAAATAAGTTAAAAGTCGGCCACAGTATAAAAAACACACGAACAATCATGGACTATATGAAGGTCGAGCACACAGTTAAAACCACATCACTTGATGACACTGTATAATGGCATCAAACACAACACTATTGCAGCACACTTGATAATGAATAAAAACATGGGAGGATCTGCTGGGGATGTGGAAACACAAGGGAGAAGGGAAAAGGAAGCGAGAAGGCGGGGAGAGAAAGGGGGTGAGGTGGGGGGTAGGCTGAAGGAGGGCTGGGGAGGAAAGGGATGGGAGAGGAAAACAGCCAAGGAGGAGTGCAGGGACTGAGGTGGAAGGAGGGAAATCCACTCTGGGAGAAGGAGGGGAGAGGAAAAAGGGGGCCCCAGGCAGGGGTGGGGGAAAAAGACCAGACTATAGTTAGTTGGGAGGCTAGATGTCACAGTGAAGTTCAACAGCTTGGAGGGGGAGATGCTGGAAATTGCCCTGATAACGGAAATTGAGGGTGTGGAGGTGGAGATAGGGAGAGATAAGAGATAGAGGCACAGCAAACAGGGAGGGGGTGGAGAGGAAGGAGGGAACCACAGGGTGGGGATCAAGCCTGCAGACAGTGTAAACGATGCAGAGATGTTGTTGAAAAAGGAGGAGGTGGGGGAAGGGGATGAGGTCACACTGGAGTCGTATGAGGGAAGGAAGATGGATACTGAAGACAAGGCGGAGCATGTGGCGTTCAGGGATTTGGAAGGTGGAGATCCAGGCAACGCTGGCATAACAGAGGATAGGGCCGATGAGGGATTTATAGGTGTGGAGAATAGTGGAAAGATGCAATCGCCATGCCTGGCGAGACAGGAGTGTCAGGAGATGGGAATGGACTTTCCGCTGGACGGTCAGACACTAGGGAGCCAGGTGAGGTGATAGTTGAGGGTGAGTCCAAGGTATTTTAGTGTTTGGGTGAGCTGGATATGACGACCATAAATGGTGGGGTAGAAATCATGGAGACAGAAGGAGCGGGTGATGTGACCTATGATGATTGCCTGGGTTTTGGAGGGGTTGATATGAAGGAAACACTGGTTACACCAAGTAGTGAATTGGTGAAAGTGGGTTTGGAGGGTGCGCTGGAATCGTTGAAGTGTAGGATAGAGAGCCAGAAGCGCAATGTCATCAGCATACTGGAGGAGGTAGACAGGTGGGGATGGGTGGGCATATCTCCAGTGTACATCGAAGCAGCCTACAGCAGCTGTTATATAATTTCTCTATTCCCATACTTCATTAGCAACTTCTCTGTATTAACATGAACGCTGTTGAACCTTGGAGGTTCAATAATTTGCCGTGTTCAATAATTAGTGCAGCACATTGTTTGTCGACGAGTTTTGGTTAAAAACATACAGAATTTGTTGTGGAACATCGTGGAATATTCCTGCGTCCTCTCCTTTAGTTTCATGAAATTCCGATAGATGGCAGCACGATACGTAGCCCTAAAATTGGCTTCTGTAACGGACGTGCATTCCAAGAAGAGACCTGTCATCGACTTTCTATTGGAGGAAAACAAGAGCATCGCAGGTATCCATAGGCGCTGGCAGAACGTCTACGGAGACCTGGCAGTGAACAAAAGCACGATGAGTCGTTGGGGAGGCAACTGTCATTATTCCAGAATGAGATTTTCACTCTGCAGCGGAGTGTGCGCTGATATGAAACTTCCTGGCAGATTAAAACTGTGTGCCCGACCGAGACTCGAACTCGGGACCTTTGCCTTTCGCGGGCAAGTGCTCTACCATCTGAGCTACCGAAGCACGACTCACGCCCGGAACTCACAGCTTTACTTCTGCCAGTACCTCGTCTCCTACCTTCCAAACTTTACAGAAGCTCTCCTGCGAACCTTGCAGAACTAGCACTCCTGAAAGAAAGGATATTGCGGAGACATGGCTTAGCCACAGCCTGGGGGATGTTTCCAGAATGATATTTTCACTCTGCAGCGGAGTGTGCGCTGATATGAAACTGGCAGAAGTAAAGCTGTGAGTACCGGGCGTGAGTCGTGTTTCGGTAGCTCAGATGGTAGAGCACTTGCCCGCGAAAGGCAAAGGTCCCGAGTTCGAGTCTCGGTCGGGCACACAGTTTTAATCTGCCAGGAAGTTTCATATCAGCGCACACTCCGCTGCAGAGTGAAAATCTCATTCTGGAAACATCCCCCAGGCTGTGGCTAAGCCATGTCTCCGCAATATCCTTTCTATCAGGAGTGCTAGTTCTGCAAGGTTCGCAGGAGAGCTTCTGTAAAGTTTGAAAGGTAGGAGACGAGGTACTGGCAGAAGTAAAGCTGTGAGACCGGGCGTGAGTCGTGCTTCGGTAGCTCAGAGGGTGAGTGCGGCTCTCGCAGCCGAGCGAAGCGGACGTGCGGTGTGTGCTCTCCGCTGGCAGAGAGAGCCCGCGCGCCTTGTTTACTTTCTTCGGCCGACACTAACGTGACGCCGTAGCGCTCCAAGACCATTTCAAACCAGTACAGAAGATCAACCTTGAAATTCACATTTCGGAACGACTTTACCCGACCAAAGGCGCTCGAAGTCGAACGTTTTTTAAAAGAGGAAGCCAAGATCCCGGCTGCCGACATTGTCGGCATTCACTTTTCGATCGTCAGTAGCACGGTCTATGTAAAGCTCATAAACGAAACTACTTGCGACAAGGTGCTTCGAGAGATGAAACAAGAACTCCGCTTCTGCCACGCAGATGGAAATGTTGGCAACGTCGAGGTCGGCCATGCCGCAATGGGACTGCGGACTATACGCATCTTCGAACTTCCATTTGAACTCCCGGCGGCAGAAGTTGTAGCGGCGCTCCGCCCCTACGGCACGGTACACGAACACGTGGCTGAAAAATGGACCCAGTTTAAGACGTATCCAGTACTCAATGGAGTACGCCAAGTGCGCATAAATCTCCAACGACACGTGCCATCCTATCTACAGATAGGTGGATGCCGGGCCATAGTTATTTATGACGGCCAACCGAAGACGTGCTCCGGATGCGGTAAGGAAGGTCACCTTCGTTCCGAGTGCCTCCAGCGTCGAATCACACAACTCCCACCGAAGGACGTTGCACCACCAGCGGCGAAGACTATTCTACCCGTTACTTACGCGGCGGCGCTCACGACGTTCTCCACACAACAGACACGGCCGACCGCTTCAGCGGTACAAGAATCACTTTCCACGGACAAAGACCTGGATGATCCGCCGACCTGGCCAGTGGTGGAAAATAGTACTACGACTCTGGAGCTACCGAACGCGACAGACATTGACGCCAGTAAGATGGCAATTGATTCCCTTATTGTACCGACCGAAGCGTTTGTTCCGGCGTAGCATGAGTCAGTGCCGTCTTCTGACAATGAAGGCCACGTACGGAAACAGCGATCACCGAAACGCCGAAAGCGGCGTCGTCGGACCGTGTCGGAACACAGCGGTTCGCATTCGGCCGGGGAAGAACGACTGACCACTCAAGAAGCCAGCCGCGAAGCTGAAGCTGTTTCCACTGACTCCAACCTTGCAGAACAGACAGAAAAAACGTGCAGCTTTCGACCATCGGCCCATTGACAGAAACAGTGAGCAGCGGGAAGGTACCAGTGCAGGTAGCGAAGTCGCCCGGTCCCTTACTATCAAACATTCTGAGGCTATGGACCATGAACAGACCTCCGCGCCCGCTTCATGGGCCGAGGACGTTGAGACACAAGATCATGACCCGCGGCCAGCTGAGGCGCCGCCGGATCATGCAGCATAAGCAGCACAAGGAGGACCGCGTTCGGCGGGGGGTGACATCACTTCCGATGTTCGCTCCTCTCCACCTTCACCATGGATAACCTCGCCCAAACAACTCGTTGCCAGGCTTACCGCCTGGCGACAATGAATATCAACATGATCAGTTCTCCTGTCAAGATCCAACTTTTGAAAGAAACCATACGAGCCATGGGGGTTGACTTTGCTTTCCTACAAGAAGCGAAAACGACGGCACTCCCGCACTTTTACGGGTACACCACACATGTGACGCCCGGTAGCCCTGCAGATACCGGAGTGGCAATATTAGTGCGTGAAGGTATTGACGTTACCGACGTCACGTTTCTTCCCTCCGCTCGAGGAATAGCATTTACGGCACTCAACACCCGATTCATTAATGTTTACGCGCCGTCGGGTACCACAAGACGTCAAGACCGCGCCAGATTCTACTCCACAGATGTCGCTCCCCTTTTTCTAGGACGATACGACCACAGCGTCTTCGCTGGCGATTTTAACTGCGTACTTCACCCCAAGGACAAAATCCCACATTACACGCCTTGTCCGGAACTGGGTGCGATGATCCAGGAACTTCACTTGTGCAACACGTGGGAAAAAGTCCACCGTAACCGCTCTGGCCACACTCATCTTACCAGTCATTCGGCCAGCCGACTCGACCGCATATATGTGTCACAAGATCTCACACAAGGTGTGGTGGACGCCGAATTATGGCCTCAAGCCTATTCTGATCACAGTGCCTATATCTGCACTATACACCTACGCCCCCAACAAGTCTGGCGCAGCAATGGCTTTTGGAAGCTCAACATAACTTATCTCCAGGACCTGGATTGCCGTCGGCAAGTTGCAGCAACGTGGACCGACTGTGAACGCCGCCACCCTCGATACGCCTCGACCCTGGAGTGGTGGCTCCTCTGTGCCAAACCAGCAATCCGTAGGACACTTATGCAATATGGCAAGGACGTGACTGCGTGGTATCGACAGACCCTCGATTTTTACTACGCGACTCTCAGGGACCTCGACGCCTTACCCCCTTCCCCGGAGAGACAACATGATCAAAGCAGAATCAAGGCTCACATACTATCATTGACGAAGCGCCGAATAGAAGGCGCAGTCGTCCGCTCGCGACGGCACGACCGAACGTTTGCGTAGGAACCCACTATGCACCACGTTGTGGCGGATAAGCGCCGACAACGCCAACACTTAATCACACAACTCAGGACACTCGACGGTCGCTTATGTACGACCCAAGCAACCATAGTAAAGGCGGTGGAGGATCATTTTCGTCATCTTTACAAGGAAAGAATCGTCGATGACGAGGCCACTACTCAAGTGTTACAGCAGGTAACACGTACTATCGACGAGGCTACCGTGAATGCACTAACAGAGGAAATCTCACTCGAAGAAGTCGAAGACGCCGTGGACAAAGGTGCGGCCAATAAGTCTCCTGGACCTGATGGATTGCCCATCGAATTCTACCGGACTTTCCGTGACATCATGATGCCTCGCTGGGTTACAATGTTCCGCGAACTTACGTCTCCAGACTGTGTTGTGCCGCCAGCGTTTGTAGGACTTCTCATGCCGGTACACAAGCCAGGTGGAGGGCTATCGATTAACGACTATCGGCCGCTTACAATGCTGAACGCCGATGACAAGATTTTCACCAGGATTATGGCGAGCTGTATTAAGACGACTTTGCCGATGATCCTCGCTCCTGAACAGACGTCGCAGGGGGGAGAAGCCAACATACACATGGCCACCGGTGACTGCAGGGATTTAATAGCAATCGCTTCTGCGTGCCGTCTGAGAGCGGCGATCGTCTCCGTAGATTTCAACCGCGCCTTTGATAGAGTGCACCACAACTTCCTCCTACGAGTGATGGACTGTATGGGATTCCCCCCGGGCCTCATCGACACCCTACGGCGTCTTTGGACCGCAGCCAGCTCACACGTCCAGGTCAATGGAAGGACGGTAGGACCAGTACCCATTAAGAGGTCTCTACGACAGGGTTGTCCCCTTTCTACCTACCTTTATGCCATCGCACTCGAGCCACTCCTAGGGGGCCTTAACCACCGCCTATCTGGCATCACGCTGCGGGACGTCACCTTTCGTTATAGGACATACGCTGACGACCTGCTACTGCTGGTTCGTTCCAATGACGAAGTTCAAAGCGTACTAACCTGGATTGAGCGATACGGACAGGCCGCCGGCAGTCTTCTGAACATCAACAAGTCGGCGGCGTTGGATATTGGGCGAGGTCTCGGACCGGAAGCCCTCGCTCCCCTCCCACCAGTTTCTGATCTGCGATATTTGGGAATCACGTTCAAGAAAGATGTACGTAAAACAGCTGCTGCAAACTACCGACGGTTATTACAGATCATACGCGCAATGGTGCGACAGAACCTGCTCCGGGACTTGAACCAGCTACAACGTGTTGAATACCTGAACCTCTACGTGGCATCAAAACTCAATCACGTGGCACACGTCCTCCCACTACCGCTGCAGATAGGTCGCCGGCTTCAAGCGGCCTTCAGTTACTACGTTTCCGCAGGTCATATCTTTAAAGTACGATACGACACTCTTACCCTCCCAGTGCAGAAAGGAGGGCTGGGATTGGTCAACGTCAGGGCGAGAGCAGCTAGCCTTTACATGAGCAACATGAGGAAACGATGGAAAAGTCAATATACCTCTCTCACGGGTCGTTTACTACAGGTTCTGATGCCAGTCTCTAACGTACCGCCGGTGTCGGTTGCGCACGTCGCACCACAGCTCTCCCATGTGTCGACCTTCATTCTTGATTACAGCTATGTCAGCTCGAACCTCTCCGCCACGCGTCCACCAAAGGCGAAAGATTTTTACACCAACCTTCTGCGTGCTGTTCCCCATAACGTGGTGGAAAACAAGTACCCTACGGTTCACTGGCGAAGAGTGTGGAAAACGATACACCACAACTTTCTGTCCTCCACGGTGCGTTCGAAGTGGTATCAGATCGCCAACAAAAAATATGCCACACTACAGCGACTTCACACTATTGGACTGGCAGACTCCCCTTATTGCCCAGATTGTCACCTTTTGGATACTGATGAACATCGTTTTACTTGCGCATCATCGTCCGGAGTTTGGCGACTAACACAGAAGATATTGGCTTGTTACCTCCGGGTCACACCTGATATGATTGACCCTCAGACCCTACTCTGTCCCGATGGAACTTACTTTCCGGCTGCAAAATATCATGCGCTTACATGGTTCAAAGGACTTACCGTCGCCTACATCTTTAGCGACGGAGAGAAAGAGCAGCTTGATTACTGGTAGTTCCTGCAAAATGTTCACAATGCCCTCGAACGCACACCGAAATACCGTACGCTCTTCGCAAATTATTTACGCAGCGTTTTCGTTAACCCCCCACTGAGCTGGGGAGTGCCGAGCTGCGGTTAATGTTCTGTGCCGCATCACATAAACGGCTGAACGTTCTGCCTTGTCAGCCATGAGCGAAGGAAGAGACAAGCTGCTGCAAGGATGCTGTTTTCCTTGAGGCACTAGCGAAGCTGAATGCCTCCGTTGTAGATGCCCTTCAAAGGCGCAATTGGAGATATCAGATAACGATGACGAGGCTCCAAGTGGAACCAGTTACATTATTGAAGAACCTTTTAGTTGGAATTACATCAGTGATTTATGTTTTTATTTCTGGATTACTCTTTTATGCCACCTTTGTTGTTGTAACACTTACTTGTAACACTTAGTTACTAGAATTCACAAAAAAAAAAGATGGTAGAGCACTTGCCCGCGAAAGGCAAAGGTCCCGAGTTCGAGTCTCGGTCGGGCACACAGTTTTAATCTGCCAGGAAGTTTCATATCAGCGCACACTCCGCTGCAGAGTGAAAATCTCATTCTGGAAACATCCCCCAGGCTGTGGCTAAGCCATGTCTCCGCAATATCCTTTCTTTCAGGAGTGCTAGTTCTGCAAGGTTCGCAGGAGAGATTCTGTAAAGTTTGGAAGGTAGGAGACGAGGTACTGGCAGAAGTAAAGCTGTGAGTACCGGACGTGAGTCGTGCTTCGGTAGCTCAGATGGTAGAGAACTTGCCCGCGAAAAGCAAAGGTCCCGAGTTCGAGTCTCGGTCGGGCACACAGTTTTAATCTGCCAGGAAGTTTCATGTCAGCGCACACTCCGCTGCAGAGTGAAAATCTCATTCTGGAAACATCCCCCAGGCTGTGACTAAGCCATGTCTCCGCAATATCCTTTCTTTCAGGAGTGCTAGTTCTGCAAGGTTCGCAGGAGAGCTTCTGTAAAGTTTGGAAGGTAGGAGACGAGGTACTGGCAGAAGTAAAGCTGTGAGTACCGGGCGTGAGTCGTGCTTCGGTAGTTCAGATGGTGGAGCACTTGCCCGCGAAAGGCAAAGGTCCCGAGTTCGAGTCTCGGTCGGGCACACAGTTTTAATCTGCCAGGAAGTTTCATATCAGCGCACACTCCGCTGCAGAGTGAAAATCTCATTCTGGAAACATCCCCCAGGCTGTGGCTAAGCCATGTCTCCGCAATATCCTTTCTTTCAGGAGTGCTTGTTCTGCAAGGTTCGCAGGAGAGCTTCTGTAAAGTTTGGAAGGTAGGAGACGAGGTACTGGCAGAATTAAAGCTGTGAGTACCGGGCGTGAGTCGTGCTTCGGTAGCTCAGATGGTAGAGCACTTGCCCGCGAAAGGCAAAGGTCCCGAGTTCGAGTCTCGGTCGGGCACACAGTTTTAATCTGCCAGGAAGTTTCAACTGTCATTATTGTAACAAAGTCGCGCCAACCTCTCCTATCTCCAGCATGCTGGCTTGTTGCACACTGCTGTGACTTCTGGGTTGTTAGAAGGTGCGGATACTCTCATCTGAGGTGATCGTCAGACTATAATCAAATACCACGCTGCTCAACTGGACATATCTGTTGGTAGTGCTGAAGCACTCGTTTGCTAGTTGGGGTACTCAAAGGCGTATGCTCTCCGGGTTCCTTACCATCGAAAAGGAGATAAAGAGCAACGAAGGACCATCTGTGCGAAATTGCTTGCGCGTTACGGGACTGATCGTGAAAACCTTTTTTTAGAACATCATAACAGGCGATGAAACATTGGTTCATCACTTAGAACTTGAAACAAAACTCCAGTTTAAGGGGTGGCGCCACACCACCGCTCCTCCGTAAAAAAGAGTTCAAAGCCGCACCTTCAGCCGGTAAAGTCTTGACGACGGTTTTCTTGAAATCTGATGTCCTCCTTCATGGTGCTACGATCAACTGTTAAGTGTATTGTGCCATCCTCAAGAAGCTGAAGAAACGGCTCTAGCGTGTTCGTTGCCACAAAAATGCTAACGAACATCTCCTTTCCATGACTCAGGCCTCACCAAAGTCTGCTCAGTCGGGAGAAGCTTACATAACTTCATTGAAATGTTCTTTCTCGTTCACAGGATGCACACCGCTGGAGGCAGTATGTGGAGTTTGGGGAGGTTGTTGAAGCACCAAGACATTGGCTCCGCCGACCGGTACTAAGTGAACATAAAGGCCCTCCCAGTAAGGTGGCTTAAGGCCATCGCATTGAATGGAGATTAATTTAAAAAATTGGGCTTTGTAGCCAAAAGATTGTGGAGTAATACGGTGTATTGGAATCCTGAATAAAACCAACTTGCTTTCAGAAAGAAGTGTTGCATTACATATTGAATGCTTCTCGTACTAGCTGCCACAACTACCAGCTACAAAAAATCAGTCTGTTGAAGCCCCTGGAAATCAGGAAACATCTAACCCATAGTACTGATTTAATCTTAAATTACAAAACACTGCTTCATACTTTCGCTCTTCTAAACTTCAGATAATCCTATTCGTCTTCAATTACTTCCCACACTGACTGTTCCTCCATATTCCTCCATTTTCCTGTATTTATTCATTGCTTTTGATTTTATGGTGGTTGCAGATACCCCATATATTCTGTTGTTGCAACTGTTAATTCTTCCTCTTAATCGGTTTCTGTATTACTTTTCATTTGTGATATTACTTCTCATGTGTTACGTAGTAATTTTATCTTACTTTACTGTTCGATCCATTTATATTTATTTATTGTTCAACTTTTTTTACGTTTGAAGCTGCGTTACCACCACACTGTCAACGATGACGTTTACTGTGAGTTAGTGCCTGAAGTAAAGACTTTTCCATTGTTTCTTGAATAAAAACCGCTGCAACTATTGTAAATCTTTTATTAAAAGCACTACCGATTTCGTAATTTAAATTACATAATCAAGTACAGATCTAAAGAAAAGGAAAAAATAGAGAGACGGTAAACAATGTTACTGAAAGACCGTATCACGTTATAAAAGGTGTCCGCAATACTGAATACTTACATTACAGAGGACAAGTCACTTTTACAGTTCGATCCCAACACTTCCTTTTCCTTTGACAGGGCACGGCCGATTTCCTTCCCAGTGCTTCCCCAACCCGAGCTTGCGCTCCGTCTCTAATGACCACGTTGTCGACGGGACGTTAACACTAACTACCACCATCACCAACACTTCCTTTAAAGTTTGGAAAAAGTATGAAAAAAGCGATAATCATGGGTTAATAAACAGCAATGAAATTGGAGCCTACGAATAAATGAGACGATAGAAAAGGTTATATGAGGCACTGGAAAGAGGGTGGGAGGGGGGAGGGAGGGGGGGGGGGGAGGAGTGAGGAAAAGATTAAATACAAAGTAAACAGTGCCTCTTAGCGCCGAGACGGAACGTTTTAAGAAAACGGTTGGGAACCGGGCCTACAAAATAAATGTATTAATAAGCATAGAAAATCTTTAGTGAATAACTCAAAGACACGGGGATAAGAGCCTAGAACCAGCTGTGCACCATTTATAAACATAACATTCTTACAGCTTCCAGAAAAATTTAAAAGAAATTCATTTTTCAAGGACAACAATTCTAGTAAAGGCACTGAGGACGAGGAGTTAATGGGGAGAGGGCGAATGAACGAGGCTGTTCATGAATGTAATCAACTTAAGCCAGAATGTCTTGGTGCATCACTTCGAGAGTTAAGTGTTAGAAAATTTACCCTTGCGTTCCGTATGCAAAATTTTATGGCCACATGTAATACTAGTAACTGAGTGACCCGCTTCGTATAAATGTGAACTCAAGGCAGAACTGGACCCCGAACCAGAAATACTTTTCTTCATCCTAAACTCAAAGAACCTTCCAGTATGGTCTTTACATCTAGACTGGCAAACATGAAGGGTGATGTGAACGCTTGGCGACTTGTGGGGCTCCAATTTCGCCCTCTCTCTGTGGTTTAAATCTCAGCCCATTAATCTTAGGAATGAAACATGCTGGGACAGTATATTTTTTTGTTGCCAGCTGTATACCCATTCTGCTTGAAATCGTTGCATAGTACCGAATCCTATCATAAGAAACGATCCTTGCGCCATTCTCCTGCACGGCGAGTATTGTAGATCGAGTGTGCTATAGACGCCGGACCGAAGCAGTGCTACGGCTCTTTCCCTTTCCTTTTTTGAATAAAGGATTCACAACGGCTGCAACGATTTATGTTCAACAAGTATAAGGTTGGCTGCGGATGACCGTCCAATAAATGTTATTTTCCAATGTTGCTTGCAAACATTCTCACTTCTTTGGCGACGACAGATAAAGTCTGATAATTGTCTTATGAGCCGAAGATTGGTTACACTGAATAAATTAATTCTGTGAACATAAGCAGTACAGTGCTTTTCATTTATTCCTATTATTGTCATCAAGTTTCCTAGTGTCCTGATAGACTTCCGCTTTCTCTGGCAGCTGATTCGCTTAGATTTTCAGTTTTGCAAATGGAGATCTCATTCAATTCTAGAAGCGGATAAAGGAGATTTCT
Organism: Schistocerca gregaria; assembly: GCF_023897955.1. NCBI lineage: Eukaryota > Metazoa > Arthropoda > Insecta > Orthoptera > Acrididae > Schistocerca > Schistocerca gregaria. The sequence goes on along the minus strand of NC_064923.1, from coordinate 603,862,497 downwards.
GGGGGATCTTTCTACTCGACACTGATTAATGCAAAGAATCTTATTGCTGCCTGGGGTGACGCCACCGAGATCGTCTGTCAGTCTTTCCAGAAATCGCAGCTGCCGCGTATATCCCAGTCTCCAGTCACGTACTTCGTGCCTCACTAGTTAACCTACCAAGTGCTACTCCCCATCCCCTCTCTTCCTCCCGTTTCCAGAATCTATCCGCTCGTCTTCGTTGCAGGAATCGAGTTATTCCTCTCACACAGACGACCATCATCATGTTACAGGTGCTGTTTATGGCTGTAGCGGCATTTCGCTCCACATTTTCCTCCTCTTTCTCTTCAGCTAGTCTCCTTCCTGCAGTCTTCTGGCTGTATTGGCTCTTAGACACGTGCCTTGCATGTCTTTATTGGCATCCTGTCCTCCTCCTCACTTGTGGAGTTTATTTCCAAATTCGATTTGGCTACCAGCCTTGATCGATCTTCTCTGGTTGGGCGAGACACAACAGCGATTCGGTTTTTATTGCATCGATTATCATCTTATAGAATCCCGTAATGATACTGTATTATTCTTCACATGGTCCTTCCTGTAAATGGCATTTATTCTCCATATACATCCTCCTCCTTCCTCTTTGCTTTTTATTCAGCTACCATGTCTTTGCACCATTTGTAGCCATACACTCAAAAAACAAATTCAAATATGATTTTCTTTGTTTTTTTCTTTGTATGGTTAGAATAGTGAAGATAAAGACTTACAAAGTTTTATCTTTCTTGGACGTTCCAATTTGACAGCATTTTTCTCTACATATCCTAAGGGCATTCTGTAATTAGTTTATAATTAATATTGGTACCATGGGCCACCGTTGTCATAGTCCTCTGGCGATTCGGAACGGCAGGGAAATTATGTTTATTGCTTTAACCCTAGTAGTACGCCTGTTTGGAATGACTGTATAGCTTTAACATATTACGTGTACGATACGACCCTATGCACCATGCTGGCTGGCAACAATTTTGTGAAAATGTATGAAGATGGTATCTGTTCTTTCGGACATGTCAGAAAGAACAGATACTATCTTCATATAGTTAAGGCTCACTGGCCATTGACCTTCTTATTCTGTGCTGGATGCACACGCATTGCCCGAACTCTTACGGGACTCGGTAAGATTGTCTGCCGCGAGTAATGAGTGTAATGGGCAGGGGCACTACTTATGTAGTGTGTGGACATTAAGTTGGGAATGTGGGACTCACGGGGAGCGTGCAGGGGATAAATCCCTGCAGCACTAACCTCTGTGCTCTCGGTGGCTCATAAAACTGAGTGAATGGATCAAAGAAGAACTTAAACGGACGTCATTGGACGTCCACCTCGAACAAAGAAAAAAAAAAGATGGTTAGAGCGTCTGCCATGTAAGGAGGAGATCCCGGGTTTGAGTTCCGGTCAGGCCACACATTTTCAACCGTCCCAGTTGATGTACACTCCTGGAAATGGAAAAAAGAACACATTGACACCGGTGTGTCAGACCCAACATACTTGCGCCGGACACTGCGAGAGGGCTGTACAAGCAATGATCACACGCACGGCACAGCGGACACACCAGGAACCGCGGCGTTGGCCGTCGAATGGCGCTAGCTGCGCAGCATTTGTGCACCGCCGCCGTCAGTGTCAGCCAGTTTGCCGTGGCATACGGAGCTCCATCGCAGTCTTTAACACTGGTAGCATGCCGCGACAGCGTGGACGTGAACAGTATGTGCAGTTGACGGACTTTGAGCGAGGGCGTATAGTGGGCATGCGGAAGGCCGGGTGGACGTACCGCCGAATTGCTCAACACGTGGGGCGTGAGGTCTCCACAGTACATCGATGTTGTCGCCAGTGGTCGGCGGAAGGTGCACGTGCCCGTCGACCTGGAACCGGACTGCAGCGACGCACGGATGCACACCAAGACCGTAGGATCCTACGCAGTGCTGTAGGGGACCGCACCGCCACTTCCCAGCAAATTAGGGACACTGTTGCTCCTGGGGTATCGGCGAGGACCATTCGCAACCGTCTCCATGAAGCTGGGCTACGGTCCCGCACACCGTTAGGCCGTCTTCCGCTCACGCCCCAACATCGTCCAGCCCGCCTCCAGTGGTGTCGCGACAGGCGTGAATGGAGGGACGAATGGAGACGTGTCGTCTTCAGCGATGAGAGTCGCTTCTGCCTCGGTGCCAATGATGGTCGTATGCGTGTTTGGCGCCGTGCAGGTGAGCGCCACCATCAGGACTGCATACGACCGAGGCACACAGGGCCAACACCCGGCATCATGGTGTGGGGAGCGATCTCCTACACTGGCCGTACACCTCTGGTGATCGTCGAGGGGACACTGAATAGTGCACGGTACATCCAAACCGTCATCGAACCCATCGTTCTACCATTCCTAGACCGGCAAGGGAACTTGCTGTTCCAACAGGACAATGCACTTCCGCATGTATCCCGTGCCACCCAACGTGCTCTAGAAGGTGTAAGTCAACTACCCTGGCCAGCAAGATCTCCGAATCTGTACCCCATTGAGCATGTTTGAGACTGGATGAAGCGTCGTCTCACGCGGTCTGCAAGTCCAGGATGAACGCTGGTCCAACTGAGGCGCCAGGTGGAAATGGCATGGCAAGCCGTTCCACAGGACTACATCCAGCATCTCTACGATCGTCTCCATGGGAGAATAGCAGCCTGCATTGCTGCGAAAGGTGGATATACACTGTACTAGTGCCGACATTGTGCATGCTCTGTTGCCTGTGTCTATGTGCCTGTGGTTCTGTCAGTGTGATCATGTGATGTATCTGACCCCAGGAATGTGTCAATAAAGTTTCCCCTTCCTGGCACAATGAATTCACGGTGTTCTTATTTCAATTTCCAAGAGTGTATATCAACGTCTTTCGACAGCTTGGGGTCTTGATTTAATTATCATTTCATTTTGTGAAAAGGTGTCATAGGTTTTGAAGAACTACAAAGACTAAATGATCACTGTGTCCTTAGCTGTTTGTTTCTCCTTGAGAGTGGAATTATTTCTTTAATTTAGACGCCACCTCTACAACGTACGTATTCCTATCGCCGCAATTTTATTTCCTGATTACGCCTTACTAGGATGAATAATGTTTTTTCAAATTTGGGTACCGTCCCTACAGAATGGCTCTTAGATCTTTTACCTGAAGATCGAAATTTAAATGTTACCGATTTTAGCTGTCATATTTGATCCATCTCACACGATTTAAGTATCCACAGGTTAACCTAAGCCCCAAACTTCGACTTCTGTGGCCACTCTTCAAGTCGATTTTCAGCCATTTTCACTGAATAACTGTTCGGGGTGACGTCTGTACACTATTCGCTCCTCTCAGGTGTACTGACTGGTGGTTGCTCGCTCACTGATGCCGCGTTTATGCCTAGTCTCGTGTAGCGCTCTCTCTCTCTAACCTTCGCAAATGGCAACACTGTGCATACGTAGTTACCCTGTTCGAGCGTCAGTTAAGCGTCAATAGCGAGACGGGATGTTCATTTCGCGCAGTTCTCGTTTTCCATTCTTTGTTGAGTTATTATTTCAGCTATTTGACTTGGTGTAAATAAGTGTACCTGTGGTATTATTTGAGCACTTTATTTAGTGAGTGGAGGTGTCTGTGTAAGAAGAAAATTGAAGAGCAGGAAGAGAGAGAGATTTTCCCCTGTGGCATGTGGGTTGGGCGTACAAACAACTCCTAAAAGATGCACTTTGACAACAGGAAGGACGCGAGTTCTGGCGGCATACAAATCCATAATACACAATGTCTATAAATATTTAAAACATATTGTAGATACTGATAGTGTAGTGTTAACATGCACATATATGCTTGTTAGGAAATATCTGCAGAATGTAGACATAATCAGTAACGATGACATAAAAACGTAGTGAGATGTTACCAAAAAAAAACCATTGCAAGAAAAAACCTTGCTAAATTTACAGGCTATTTGTGCGCAGCTTGCAGCGTTGGTATACTTACTTGCTGCCCCTTCCATTCTCGCAAGAACTGCTATACGTTACCACATCTAGGAGCGGTATCATTGATCGTAGCAAAACACTGAAATCCTGCAAATATAAGATTTACTACGATGTTAAGAACACCACAGCGCAGTGTATTTTTAATAGCAAAAATATCATTAAGTTATTCAACAAAAGTGAGGTATCGAAAATTACCTGTTCTGATTGTGACAAGTTGTACATTGGTCAGTCAGGCAGAGACATAGCAACTAGAATGGGTGAACATGAATGTAGTTGTAGAATTCTGGCACCACATGTGCTGATCATGTACTGAGGGGGGGGGGGGGGGGGGGGGAGCGGCGCAACTACCAGCAAGAGTCTCGTCTCCTTCATGTATCAGCAAAAGGCCAAGAACTCAGTCTGCTAGAATCTGCTGGAAATTAACAAACATCTATCTCACAGTCCAAATGTAGTCTTAAATTACCAGAGACAGCTTAATACTTCCCTTCTCCCAAACTTCATATAATCCTCTCAGTTTTTCATTACTTCCTACACTGTCTGTCCTTTCCATTCCCCCATTTCCTGCATTCACTGAGTTAATTTTATTGTCAAGTCTTTCATTTAAATAGTACTTGTACTATTTTACATGTTTAATACCTGTTGTAGCTGTCAAGCACTGCTTTTACTTTACTTTGTGCAATTACGTAGTAAAAACTGTTACATAATCACAGTTTTTTGTTTAGTGATAACGTTTTTCCTGTTTGATCCTTTTATATTTGCACATTGTTCAACTTTTCACTTTTTAAAATATAGTACACCCACACTTCCAAACATGGAATTTACTGTATGCTTCTTTACACTCCTTCATTTTCCTGCTTTTATTCATTTCTGTTTGTCTTATTGATATTGCTTAAGTTCTTCACATATCCTGTTGTTACGCTGATAATTTTTTCTTTTATTTGGTTTTTCTATTACTGTTCATGTGTTATACATGGTGAAGTATCCTTGTCAAGTACTAATTTTATTTTATTTTATTGTTTTTGTTTATTGATATAAACTGTTATGTAGGCATGCTTTTCCAGTTTTGTGATAAATTTTTTTCCTGTTTACTCCGTTTATATGTATTTATTGTTCAACTTTTTACTTTTTACACTGCATTACCACCACACTGTTAGATACGTCATTTACTGTGCATTTATGCTTCAGTCTAGATGTGTAATCTCTTTTCCAATATTGTTTACAAACAATGCAACTTCGTTGGTGACAGTAGTAAGTAAACGTTTGAAGACGTCGTAAGGAGGAAACCGATTAACACAATAAAATTTAAACTGTAGAACAAAAGCAAACTATCGCTTTTCATTGATTACAATGTTGTTATACCAAGAACCGACGGAAGATTCAGTGAATATGAAAGTAAAGCAGTTTACAGGTGTAGAAAAATTAGCAGAACAGAGGATTACCATTCGGAAATGAACACAGCTAAGTTTAAAGATTGATTTGAGAACATATTTTGAATTTATTGGAGGAAGACTCCATGGCAGAGAAGCAAGGAACGAAATCAGTAATAATTTGCTTCCTTAGAAAGGAAAACTGCTTCAAGATATGGTCTCAGAATCAGTATGCTGTTATTGCGACATTTCTGGAAAAATGTATTTAAATAGCTGGTAGTCACCTGGAAGTTGATGTGTGCTATAATTTGAAGGTTGTATCAATGCTATACTGGACGCTATAAAAATACGTGGAAATCACAAGCTGCGTTGTGACTACTTTCTTTAGTGACGCATTTCGATTTATACATCACCAGATTAACCAAATTTAGGGAGAACACGTCATACATGGGTATGGATGGTTCAAATGGTTCAAATGGCTCTGAGCACTATGAGACTTAACTTCTGTGGTCATCAGTCCCCTAGAACTTAGAACTACTTAAACCTAACTAACCTAAGGACATCACACACATCCATGCCCGAGGCAGGATTCGAACCTGCGACCATAGCAGTCGCGCGGTTCCGTACTGAGCGCCTTAACCGCGAGACCACCGCGGCCGGCATGGGTATGGAGTCACGTATCTTATTCATAAGACAATGCGAAATATTTCGCATGTTTTTATACATAAGACAAAGCTAAAAGTTTCCCATTGTCTTATGGACAAGACATATGACTCCATACCTATGTATGACGTGTTCTGCTTAACGTTTTCTGATCCGATGCTGTATAAATCGAAGTGCATGATCAAAGACAGTAGTCATCATACAGCCTGAGACTTCCATGTATTCTTATAGCACTGACACAACCTTGAAAGTACAGAGAGATGGCAAATACCTCTTACGTGATTAATATTCATTTTAGCATTTCAAAACATCTTCATTGCTCCCTCTGACCACAAACTTCTCCTCGCCACGGACAACCTACCTAGAATGGCTGCGCCACGAAGTGTTCGCTAGGGGCAATGGTAAAAGAAAAGTGACCTGAGTGCATGTGCCACACGAGTAGCCAAATTCTAGCGGTGAACAACCACCTCTTTGCTTACGTGGTAAGCCGATGTTAACAGTTTACCACTAGAACCGCTGATATTTGGGTATACCTAGAACCGCGGCTGGGTCACTAACGATCCAAGTGTCTTTCCCTTTTATTATTTTGTATCTGTGTGGCTTCACTGGATACCATCACATAATGAGCACAAATATTATTTTGACGTACATTTGTTGCAGACAGTTTTCTTGCACGATGGTACTTTACAGATGATTTGTTTCCTTCACAGTTGGACTTCATAAGGCAATGTGTTCGCTTTTCTTGTCTCTCAGGAATGTCTTCGAGGTACTAGTCTTCCAGGCTGCTGCGTGATTCTCAGCATCCTCCTCGCCCTTCTCAAGTCTGAAGTCTATGCGTTTCAACTTCTTCTCGTTTATAGGATTGTTCAAAACCCAGGCATTTATCCCTGCCAAAAACAGCAAGCCGTAAAGTGTGTGAAGACGCCAATATCTCTATGGTGCTTTGACAGGGTATTTGGTAGGCATTTGGTCGACCACGACCATTCCATATTTAGAGCCGGTATAAAGTGTAACTGTGTCTGGTTTCTTTTTCAAGCCATCGTCATTTTAACTTAAGAATGCATAGTGCTGGGAAGCTGGACATTTTTGTTGCTCTTTCCCTCGTAAACTGTCAGCGTGGTATCATACTTCCTCAACAATACTGTGCTACATAACACTATCTTTTCCTTCTTCATACGCCTGGAATTTCCCTACGAGATAGATTTATCGTGCCCAACAGACTTGTAGCATTTGCTTTTGCTTATAAGGTGTCAGAGAGAGCCAAGGAGGTCACATGTGACATTTCTTCCTTTACTGAGATTAGATTGCATCAGCTTTTTCCTTAAGAAAATCGTCAAGACGCTCATCACTTGGCATAATGTCATCCTTTCCTAGATAGGAGAAAACATTCACAATACACACTGAAGCTTCAAAGAAACTGGTATAGTCATGCATATTCAAATACAGAGATGGGATAAGAGGCAGAATACGGCGCTGCGGTCGGCAACACTCATGTAAGGCAACTACATCTACATTTATACTCCGCAAGCCTCCCAACGGTGTGTGGCGGAGGGCACTTTACGTGCCACTGTCATTACCTCTCTTTCCTGTTCCAGTCCATTATGGTTCGCGGGAAGAACGACTGTCTGAAAACCTCCGTGCTCGCTCTAATCTCTCTAATTTTACATTCGTGATCTCCTCGGGAAGTATAAGTATGGGGAAGCAATGCATTCGATACCTCATCCAGAAACGCACCCTCTCGAAACCTGGCGAGCAAGCTACACCGCGATGCAGAGCGCCTCTCTTGTAGAGTCTGCCACTTGAGTTTGCTAAACATCTCCGTAACGCTATCACGGTTACCAAATAACCCTGTGACGAAACGCGCCGCTCTTCTTTGGATCTTCTCTATCTCCTCCGTCAACCCGATCTGGTACGGATCCCGCACTGATGAGCAATACTCAAGTACAGCTCGAACGAGTTTTTGTAAGCCATCTCCTTTGTTGATGGACTACATTTTCTAAGGACTCTCCCAATGAATCTCAACCTGGTACCCGTTTTAGCAACAATTAATTCTGTATGTTCATTCCACTTCAAATCGTTCCGCACGCATACTCCCAGGTATTTTGCAGAAGTAACTGCTACCAGTGTTTGTTCCGCTATCATGTAATCATACAATAAAGGATCTTTCTTTCTATGTATTCGCAATACATTACATTTGTCTATTTAAAGGTCAGTTGCCACTCCCTGCACCAAGTGCCTATCCGCTGCAGATCTTCCTGCATTTCGCTACAATTTTCTAAAGCTGCAACTTCTCTGTATACTACAGCTTTATCCGCGAAAGGCCGCATGGAACTTCCGACACTATCTACTAGGTCATTTATATATATTGTGAAAAGCAATGGTCCCATAACACTCCCCTGTGGCACGCCAGAGGTTACTTTAACGTCTGTAGACGTCTCTCCATTGATAACAACATGCTGTGTTCTGTTTGCTAAAAACTCTTCAATCCAGCCACACAGCTGGTCTGATATTCCGTAGGCTCTTACTTTGTTTATCAGGCGACAGTGCGGAACTGTATCGAACGCCTTCCGGAAGTCAAGGAAAATAGCGTCTACCTGGGAGCCTGTATCTAATATATTCCGGGTCTCATGAACAAATAAAGCGAATTGGGTCTCACACGATCGCTGTTTCCGGAATCCATGTTGATTCCTACAGAGTAGATTCTGGGTTTCCAAAAACGACATGAGACTCGAGGAAAAGCCATGTTCTAAAATTCTACAACAGATCGACATCAAAGATATAGGTCTATAGTTTTGCGCATCTGCTCGACGACTCTTCTTGAAGACTGGGACTACCTGGGCTCTTTTCCAATCGTTTCGAACCTTCCGTTCGTCTAGAGACTTGCGGTACACGGCTGTTAGAAGGGGGGCAAGTTATTTCGCGTACTCTGTGTAGAATCGAATTGGTATCCCATCAGTGTCTGGCGCAGCTGTTACATCAGTTACCAAGATTTAAGTGAGTTCGAACGGGATGTTATAGTCAGCGCACGAGCCATGGGTCACACCATCTCTGGGGTAGCGATGAACTGGGGATTTTCGCGCACGACTATTTCACGAGTGTACCGTGAATATCAGGAATCCGGTAAAACATCAAATTGCAGACATCGTTGCGGCCGGAAAAAGATCCTGAAAAAACGGGACCAACGACGACTGAAGAGAATCGTTCAGAGTGACAGAAGAGCAACTTTCCCACGAAATGCTGCAGATTTTAATGCTGTGCCATCAACAAGTGCCAGCGTGCGAACCATTCAATGAAACAGCATCGATAAATGCTTTCGGAGCCGAAGGAGCATTCTTGTACTCTTGATGACTGCACGACACAAAGCTTTGAAACTCAACTGGGCTACAGAGTGGCTCCCGGAACAGTCACCTGAGTTTAAACACTTTCGCTGGCCACCAAACTCCCCAGACATGAACATTATTGAACTTATCTGGAGTGTCTTGCCACGTGCTATTCAGGAAAGTGCTCCATCCCGTCGTACTATTACGAATTTATGGACAGCCCTTCAGGATTCATGTTGCAAATTGTAAATTCCCGCCAGCACTACTTCATACATTAGTCGAGTACAAGCCACTTCGAGTTGCGGCACTTGCGTTCTCGCGTGGCCCTCACGATATTAGGCAGTTTACCGGCTTCTTTGGCTCTTCAGTGTTTTGCAGTCTTTATCTACTGCCGTCCAATACTTTTCCCCAAATTAGTCAGGTTTTGAGGCCATTAACGGTGTGGACCTGCAAGGGCTCTTTTAAGGAAAAAGATGTTCGTCGATTGGTATATATGGACCTTGTATGTACCTAATTTGCGCGTTCGCTATGAACTCATACCAGATATCTGATACCAAAGTAAACTTGTGTTCTTCCATTAAATATATTCACAATTGCGAATAATGAAAACCATCAGTTGTAGAATAGAATGACGACATTGAAAATTCGCACCGGAAGGGACTCGAACCCGGATTTCCTGCTCATCGCATGACGTCGCCTTATCGTTTGGCTATCCGTTTTCGACCCACGGCCAGACCCAAACTTCCATTATGTATATTCCCGTGCACGTCAGAAGTTGTACTTGAACGTCTCTTGCCCGGTATCGGCAGAGAAATGCGATATTGCAGTGCCTATGTTATTCTGATTACGATGTAAAGTACCTTTGGACATGCATCCATCGTAATCAGAATAACACAGGCACTGAATTGTTGCACTGCTCTGCCGATATAGGGAAAGCAACTTTCAAGTAGAACGTCTGAACTATAATGCAATATGCATAATGGATGTAAGAGTCCAGGTCGGAGACGCATGGTTAACGGCATGTGAAAGTTTGGGTCTCGCCGTAAATCGTGCATTGAGAGCAAACTGGTCAGGTGAGCGCTTGCTATAAGTGAGAAATCCGTGTTCAAGTCCAGATTTAGCACAAATTTTCGTTGTCTTCATTCCATTCTAAAGTTGATGGTTGACATTATTCGGAATTGCGAATGCATTTAATGTACACCACTGGCCATTAAAATTGCTGCACCAAGAAGAAACGCAGGTGGTAAACAGGTATTCATTGGACAAATATATTATACTAGAACTGACATGTGAATACATTTTTACGCAAATTGGGTGCATAGATCCCGAGAAATCAGTACCCAGAATCGAGCGGTAGCGTTCTCGCTCCCCGCATCCGGGTTCCCGGGTTCGATTGCCGGCGGGGTTAGGGATTATCTCTGCCTCGTGATGACTGGGTGTTGTGTGATGTCCTTAGGTTAGTTAAGTTTAAGTAGTTATAAGTTCTACGGGACTGATGACCATAGATTCTAAGTCCCATAGTGCTCAGAGCCAATTGAACCAAGTACGCAGAACAACCTCTGGCCGTAATAACGGCCTTGATACGCCTGGGCATTGAGTCAAACAGAGCTTGGATGGCATGTACAGGTACAGCTGCCCATCCAGCTTCAACACGATACCACAGTTCATCAAGAGTAGTGACTGGCGTATTGTGACGAGACAGTTGCTCGGCCATCACTGACCAGCAGTTTTCAATTGGTGAGAGATCTGGAGAATGTGCTGGGCAGGGCAGCATTCGAACGTTTTCTGTGTCCAGAAAGGCCCGTACAGGCCCTGCAACATGCCTTCGTGCTCTATCCTGCTGAAATGTAGGGTTTCGCAGAAATCGAATGAAGGGTAGAGCCACGTCTGAAATGTAACGTCCACTGTTCAGAGTGGCGTCACTGTGAACAAGAGGTGACCGAGACGTGTAACCAACACCTGGTGATATGCCAGTACACGCTTCCAATGTGAGTCACCGCGATGTCGCCAAACACGGATGCGACCATCATGAAAGTGTAAACAGATCCTGGATTCATCCGAAAAAAGGACGTTTTGACATCCGTGCACCCAGGTTCGTGGTTGCGTACACCATCGCAGGCGCTCCTGTCTGTGATGCAGCATCAAGGGTAACCGCAGACATGGTCTCTGAGCTGATAGTGTATGCTGCTGCAAACGTAGTCGAACTGTTCGTGCAGATGGTTGTTCTCTTGCAGACGTCCCCATCTGTCGACTCAGGGATCGAGACGTGGCTGCACGATCCGTTACAGTCATGCGGATAAGACGCCTGTCATCTCGATTGCTAGTGATACGAGGCCGTTTGGATCCAGCACGGTATTCTGTGTTACCCTCCTGAACCCACCGATTCCATATTTTGCTAACAGTCATTGGACCCACGCGAGCAATAAACCGAAATCGCGATAGGCTACAATCCGACCTTTATCAAAATCGGAAACGTGATGGTACGCATTTCTCCTCCTTACAAGGTTCATCACAACAACGATTCACCAGGCAACGCCGGTCAACTGCTTTTTTGTGTATGAGAAATCAGTTGGAAACTTTCCTCATGTCATCATGTGTGTAGGTGTCACCACCGGCGCCAACCTCGTGTGAATGCTCTGAAAAGCTAATCATTTGCATATCAGAATATCTTCTTCCTGTCGGTTAAATTTCGCGCCTGCAGCACGTCATCTTAGTGATGTAGCAATTTTAATGGCTAGTAGTGTATTTCATAACGGCTGTAGTCGCCGCAGTACCTGTTCCCTCGGACATCCATCCATGTCCAAAGGAACGTATTCGGAATAACACAGACAGTGGAATATCTCATTGTCTTCTTTCAGTCGTTCTGATTTTGTACCGAACGAGGTGGCGCAGTGGCTAGCACACTGGACTCGCATTCGGGAGGACGACGATTCAATCCCGTCTCCGGCCATCCTGATTTAGGTTTTCCGTGATTTCCCTAAATCGCTTAAGGCAAATGCCGAGATGGTTCCTTTGAAAGGGCACGGCCGATTTCCTTCACCATCCTTCCCTCACCCGAGCTTGAGCTCCGTCTCTAATGACCTCGTTGTCGACGGGACGTTAAACACAAATCTCCTCCTCCTCCTTCTGATCTTGTGGATCTAATGTCAAATTTGAGATAACGCATTATCTCCATGAATCTGTCACAAGCCATTGTTGACTTCACAAAATTATTTTCCCACTTCATTGATACAATGTGTATAGTTCTAAGCATCATGGACGTATAATAGAACTACACAAGCTTCCAGTTCTTCAACGTTCATGTAAATCCAATACTCGATGTGCTTCGGTCTCAGTGTGTTTTACATAGTATTTCAAAATTTTGTCCATTATCGTAAGGTGTCAAGCACTGTAGCAGGTCTCATTCACATTTCGATTTGCTTGCAGTGATTGTCCTGCATGGTCTTTGAAAACATTCTGTTGTCCATATCTGCAGCTGACTATCACCTTCCACGTCGTTTCATCTGATGCTACAGTATCTCTACCTGAAGGAAACTGAAATAGTCCACAACCTTGGTCATTTCGTTGTCCACGACGCCAATGGTGACGAGTGACCTAGCATTTTCTGCAGCTGTTCCTGTAATAGTAGTACCTGGTATTACAACATGTGCTGGTGGTATTCAATATATTTTGGAATGTTGTTATTGTTGTTGTGGTCTTCAGTCCTGAGACTGGTTTGATGCAGCTCTCCATGCTAATCTATCCTGTGCAAGCTCCTTCATCTCCCAGTAACTACTACAACCAACATCCTTCTGAATCTGCTTAGTGTATTCATCTCTTGGTCTCCCTCTACGATTTTTACCCTCCACGCTACACTCCAACACTAAACTCGTGATCCTTTGATGCCTTAGGACATGTCCTACCAACAGATCCCTTCTTCTAGTCAAGTTGTGCCACAAACTTCTCTTTTCCCCAATCCTATTAGATACCTCCTCATTAGTTACGTGATTTACTCACCTAATCTTCAACATTCTTCTGTAGCACCACATTTCGAAAGCTTCTATTCTCTTCTTGTCCAGACTATTTATTGTCCATGTTTCACTTCCATACATGGCTAAACTCCATACAAATACTTTCAGATACGACTTCCTGATACTTAAATCTATACTCGATGTTAACAAATTTCTCTTCTTCACAAACGGTTTCCTTGCCATTGCCAGTCTACATTTTATATCCTCTCTACTTCGACCATCATCAGTTATTTTGCTCCCCAAATAGCAAAACTCCTTTACTACTTGAAGTGTCTCATTTCCTAATCTAATTCCCTCAGCATCACCCGACTTAATTCGACTATTATCGACGAATATTTTGGAATATTAGAACAAAAAACACACCTTCGTAATTGTAATGTAAGATTTTTGAAAACTTAAGAGAGTAACAACGTATAAACATAGGTGTTGCAATCGAGATCAGTGTCTATGCAGCACGTAGGTAAACAATAACTATTATAAAAACAAACTCATAAACATTCATACCTTCTTCATCAATATTCAGTTGAAAATCCTCAGGAGTAACAACATCTTCTGATGAACAATCTGGAACTAAAAGTGATCGTAATTCAGTCCTCATGATCCAAAATCTCATTTAGCGTATTTGTAAAGTCGTCTTCTGTTCGTAAACGTTTGGCCAAAAAAAATTGTGTTGCATGCACTATTTACACAGTTAGAATGCACTACTAAAACTGTATTTCATGAAACAAAGCAGTGGCTGCTCATTAGTTGCTCACACGGTCAGACTTGTTTCAACCAGCTCTACCTCTCCTCCCCTGCTGGAAAACTGCAACGTCATCAGGCGGTGAGGTAAAAGGGAGTTTTGCGATTGTTGATCAAATACAATCTAACGATAAGCATGAAGTTACACGAAAAACGCGGCTATTATATCGGCTGCAGCAGAAGGGTCAGAACTGTCCTGTCCGCTCTTAGGTGAATCTTCATATTTCTCTTTTAAGCTTTTCCCATAAAATGTAAAATTAAGTATAATCGATAATTACCTTATTTCGTAAAAAAAGCCACAAAAATCCTGCACTCTAGACATAACTGAGAAGTGGGTCATGAGTGACGCAGCAGCGGTTCTAGAATAGGCATGATTTGACTTGTATACAAACTTCTTCAATTTCTTCTGACACACCTGTAGTGCAGGGCAAATAATGAATTGAGACGCCCAGAGTAAGTGAAGGCGTGTAATTGACGGAGACTTACATGAGCTTTTGGAGTTCATACACACTTTTTAGAGCAGACCCTCATAATCCCACTTCTCAGAAACAGCTCATTTGGGCTGAAGAGGGCCATGGTGTGTAAGGAGAAAAAGCACGATCAGATAATGAAGGGCTGTGATACCGAGAGACGCCAACAGCGATATTGTATGGAGGGAATGTGGACAGCATATGGACCTCCCCAAAATCTTTCAGCTTTCCAAAACTCGGAGTCACTTTTTCTCTTGCTAGTGGCTCTTCAGGTGGCTCCATGCGGATGAATACACCCCGCGCCGGTTATCTCAGAAAAAACAAATCCTTGGGTGTACCGGGAACTGAATCTAGGTCAGACACCTACCGCTCAGCTTGTTCTTTTTTAATTACCTGTCGATCGCCGTTGTCTCCTCCTTCGGCCTCCTGCTTTCCTTGGAAACAGAGTACCTCCTCCAGAAGCTTTTCACTTGTTAACTGAAATTTCGGTCCCCTTCTTGAATGACAAAGGTAACAGCCGGTAATTAAACACGTTCTGCTGAGTTTTCCTGTCGGTCCTCTACTTATTCCTTTATAGAGGCATGTACAAAGATAATCAACAGAACTAGATGCAGCAAAATGAAAAAGCAAAGGTCGCACACCGACATTTAAGTAAAAAAGAGGAACATAATACAGGATGTCAAACAGCATAAACGTACCATTACGCACGGGTTTGCAAAGTAGCCGATTTGGGAGAACATTGTCAATGTGTCGTTACAAACCTCCGCTGACTCTAGGACGAAATGATATCCTGGCAGTACTAACGTAATTTGAAATGTAAGCTTTTCGATTAAGTCTCCAGCCAGATGGACTCTAATTTCACGCATGATATACCGTAACAAGAAAACAGTACTATAGTACCATCAAAATTACACTTCAGGCGCCGGAACTGGTTTCCTCCAATCAGAGCGCTCAGCGTTGATGGGTCTCTACATGAACCTCCATCATTTCGCTTAACACCTTGGCACCTCAAATCTGGGCGCAAACTGTAAACTACATAAAAAAGACTGAGCAGCTAAGTGTGTCTATAGTGGTCACAAGATACTGTATTATCTTTATTTCATTTCACGTGTTACTAATATTTTTGGTAATTATCAGACCTCCACATGCATATTCAATACATCTATGTGCAATATGTCAGTACATATATTCTTTCCTCCTCTCACTTGGTGAATGAAAAGCATGATTAAGAGTGTGCAATATAAATTTCAGTATCTAGATCTGTGGGATTAAAAGTAGTCTGCTACTTTGGCAGAATAGCGAACCCTATAAAGCGCGTATCAGGTAGCAAAGAGGTATCTGTTGGCCTTGGACGAAGTTCCTGTACAGGTTGGCCCCACCCAAAAGGAAACTCTCTGGGCACTTCTGGAGGAACAGCTTGCGTGGGATCCAAAAGAGCTCGCTCTCCAGTGTTCTGGAAGACGCGAGACTGGCGACACCTACTCAATGTGAGTGTGCCTATTCATAGTTAATCCATTACCTAATTTTTGCAGATTTCAGGTCAGTCAAAATTAACTTTGCTCTCATCGTTAATTGCTCGTTGAGCGGTATACGGGATATTGCTTGTTAATTTCAGTACACTTTAACCACTTGCACTTAACCACGCATGCAAAACCGTTGTGCTGCTCTACCCCTGTTCCCACTTTGTGGGGCGGCGAAGAAGTTGTCGATAGAGTTGTTTAAATGTTCATTTCACGTAACAGACTATTGCCGATGCAACATATGTGGGACGGCGAAGAAGTCGTTGTTTAATGTTGAATGAAAGTTGAACATTGCCACCTTAAATCACG
Source organism: Schistocerca gregaria (assembly GCF_023897955.1). Lineage (NCBI taxonomy): Eukaryota > Metazoa > Arthropoda > Insecta > Orthoptera > Acrididae > Schistocerca > Schistocerca gregaria. The sequence goes on along the minus strand of NC_064923.1, from coordinate 603,846,115 downwards.
CGAGCCTGGCAACTAATTTGGTGGCCAGTCAGAAAGCGAAGGGAAACTTACTGACCTTAGTTCCCAGTCTGCACGGCCACATTCCTGTACAGCCCAGCTAAACGAAAAATATCCATAGTTCTTCACGGGATTAGGGCTGCTTCAATAAAATTTAACGTTCCAAACAAGATTTTATTATCTTAAAGGCTCACACAAATTACTCGAAACTTCTGAAAATGCTAAAGACATTAAATATTGTTAATTCAGCCAATCGTTTAATAGTTCAGAGGCGACTTCTACAGCAAGTTCCTCCCGAATAGTTCATTACTCTAACTAACGGTGCTCTATTAATAGTTCGCAATAATGTTAAAAAAAAAAAGATTAATGCTCGCCTTAAAAGTGGAGTTAGTCACCACTTGCCACGCGGAATTATACTTCACACGGACGGCACAATAACAGTTTGTTACCGAAGTCTAAACGATCCAGGACGGTGTACAGTCCTCGCGATTTTCAATGTCCGTTTACATTGCTAAGTACGCGCATGTCACAGCCCGCTATGACGTCACCCGAGGCGAGGCGCGATCGGACGTTAAGCTCGCGTGGACTAGGCGTTGGTCTAATGCGGAGTGAGCTTACTACTGCCTCTGCCGCTCTTTTTATATAGCTCCGGCGCGTACCGCCAAGAGAGCATCTGTTCTTTCCGTTCATATGCAGATGCCTGCGGCCTCCAAATGACCGCTATCTCAGGCACATAATCTTAAATATCACATATAATAATAGCTTTACAAACTTCTCAATTTTTGTATACATACATCTGAGCAGTACAGAAGCACGTAGAAAATCTCAGCCCGCTAGAATTAAAACTTTACTCTCTAGAATTTTTACAATGGAACTAACGGTAGATTGTTACCTCTGAACCATAGCTTTATCAAGACTTGTATCAGCTGTTAATTAAGCTACAAGACTAAAACTTGGTGTAGCTTTGTTAATTGTCCTATCTGATCATTGGTCTTAAAGAATTTGTTTTATCATTAAAATTTAAAGTACTTAATCTATAATGCTTATGTACATTTTACTCACAAAAGTAGTTTTTACTAAATTACTAAAAAACTAGAAGAGGTAACTGATTGTGGTATTTCCATTATTATTATTAGGGTGAACTGAAGCATCCTACCAATTTTCAATATTGTAGCTCTATTATTTCGCGCCTCTGATTTTTCCGAAAAACGCGGATTCTGGAGTCAATTTTAGTTTTATGGTTTTGGAAACCAGCACCACTCATTAATGACTTCTTACTGCACCTTCTCACCAAATTTTGGCTTCCTAGCGTCATTATTTAGCGCCTCCTATTTTTCTTTCAAAACGTGAATTTTACGTAAACTACTAATTTTATAACATTAAGATTTGTTACCTGAAACATTATTACATAGAACTATACTTTAACAAAGTTTTACACACAAATCTTAATTTTTACTTTTATGTTAAATGTGGTGCAATACTATATGCAGGCGCGTTACGATGACGTGACGCTACTAGCAGTGAACTAGGGTAAGTCCCGTGCACTCGCTCGCCTCTGTATCTTATACATGATACAGCGCTTGCTTTGCTTCAACTTGTGGACTCGTGATGTATCTTCTCAGTTCAGTCTGATTTAGTTCGTTGGCGATCTCACGAGTATAGTTAAGGATCTCACGAGTATAATATAAAGGAAAAGGTTTCTGAAACATCGCTACTTTCGATTTCAGTTCTCAATCTAGTTCCCAAACGTCTTTGTTTACTCAGCACCGTACCGATCTGAGAGCCTTAACTTCGCAGATCGTGTTTCGTATTAATGTATCCTGTCCAATTTGGTCTGCTATTCTGAATTTTACCACTCATTTTATGCAGAATTTTTGTCTGCGACGACTATGTGTTCATGTATTATGAGAATGCTAGATGTCATAGTTATCGATTCTCGGGGTAAGTCTTGCAAATTAGTTTCAAAATTCCTTCTATGGTGCAACTATTAACAGTTTATATTTTTGATGAATTCTAGTTTGCTTGATTAGTGCACTCAATCCAAAGGAACGAACGTTTGCCAACCACGTGCGTACTGGTGGACGTTTTCATTATTTTTATATTTCTCCTGAACATCTATTATATGTTTACATGTGTGTGAATGTCGCCATTGAAAGATTCCTCTGAACTTTCCATAATTAATGATAAATTAATGATAAATTGTGCTGTGGTCCTCAAGACGCAGTTGTGAATGAAATTTTGCAATGCAACCGAGAGTGTTATGAAGAACCGCAACCATCACCCATTTATTGGTTGGTTAGCTTATTAATTTGTACAGTTGTTCTTGAATAAAGGTGATATTTTTAACACAGCACGTCCTTACGTACTCCCTCGCAAACTTCCATTTTACTTCTACTACTATCCGTTGTGTAACAGATAAATATGGCCAAGTTATTTGTTTAAATATTTATTCAACTATCATAAATGTGGAGACCAGGCAACTCAGTTCATTTAAACATCAAACGTTTTTCCTTCATTTATATCTTCCCAACTCCCACGTCAATCGTACGTCTCAACCTTTTACTTAGTATTTCGTCACACAAGATAATCACACAAAAAACAACACACGTTCACTACGATGCTAATGGAATACACACCTTTCACACAAAGTACGAAACAAACGCTAATGGCCGGCCACGATGGTCTCGCGGGTCTAGGCGCTCAGTCCGGAACCGCGCGACTGCTACGGTCGCAGGTTCGAATCCAGCCTCGGGCATGGATGTGTGTGATGTCCTTAGGTTAGTTAGGTTTAATTAGTTCTAAGTTCTAGGAGACTGATGACCTCAGATGTTAAGTCGCATAGTGCTCAGAGCCATTTGAACCATTTGAACCAAACGCTAATGGATCCTTTCTCAGAAGCCGCGACTCAGCCTCACATATGCAGCTGTTATCATCACAGAGATCGGCTTACATTAGATAGGCTTCGCATAGCAATACTTGAAGCCTAATTTTTGAAAATTTAGTTAATGCTTGCCACTGATCACCAAACTCATAAATATAAGATTGCAACTCATAGTATTACAGTAGCGCAATGGTTAGCGTATGTAAACTTCAAGTACAGAGGGTTGTGGGTTCGAATGCTTTTACTTTACCGACCTTCCAACTCAGATGACAGAACTGCTGAAAGGTTCAAAGAAAATATGAGTTTAATTTCAAACACGCACCCGACTCACACAACTACATCTGGTGGTGACTTTAATCTACCCTCGATATACTGGCGAATATACATGTTTAAATCCAGTGGTACGCATGAAACATCATCCTAAATTGTGGTAAACGCATTCTCTGAAAATTATTTCGAGCTGTTAGTTCATGAGCACACGCTAGTAGTAAACGGTTGTGGAAACACGCTTGACCTCTTAGCAACAAATAATCCTGACCTAATAACGATACAGGGACTAGTAAACACAGGGTTGTCGTAGCGAGATTAAGTATTGTAAACCCCAATACCCTCCAAAAATAAATGAAAAATATATTTCTAAACCTAATAGAAAGACTCAAATTATTATTTTTATTCAATTGATCGAATCATTTTGATTTTGTCTTAAATTTTTTATTTGCTTTTATTTGTTTCCTTATTATTCTTTTTTCACTTGCAATCTGCATGTGTAGCCTACAGTCTACAATCAAGTTCAAATATGGGCTGTCCCTCTATTTGCAACGCGACAGCTCGTGTAGCCTATGTGAAGACAGCTTCATTTAACTAGTGACAGCGAAAAATTACAGTTTGCTTTTAGGGCTGAAACTGAATTTTTTCTCTCTTGACTCTGCTCGTAGAAGTTAGCTTTTAATTGCCGTGAACAATGCTTACCCGATTTTAGTTCTGCAGTAGATTATTGATCGTATTTTTTTTCGGATACATTGCACATCTCGAAGCTGTGGTTAGGTTAGAGCAAAATTTTAAATTCATGGCTAAAAAACGTGTCGTCTGCCGCAGTTCAGTCATTGGTCACTTAATATCTGCTGCGGACAGAGCATCTCGCACTATCCGACATATCTCGCGGCGGCCGCTTCCAATATTGCTTCACATAACACATTAACAACATTTGTGAAGTGACCAGCTGTGTTTCTGTGCGTCGCCTATAGCCGAGTTGTATCCGGCAGCAGATGTGGCAACGTCGTAGCGGCTACTTACAGACGTCAACAATGAACTAATTTTAATCAGACTATAATTTAGCACATTACATTTCACGATCCTATGTTCATTCCTGTCTGTTTCAGGAGGTGCTACATTTGATAGCCTCACAATTTGGACACGCTGCTCCACACGTTTCTGCAACGAGCTACGAATTCTTCCAAACTCCCCATTATATTCTCGTAAATATTAACAAAACTATAAAATTCACTGCTCCAGTTCTAAAACCGTACCATCAGGAGTTCTGTACACAGAACGTTCGCACACTGTCACTCACGTCGGTTTTCGCTGTTAACTAGGACACACTCTGTGCAAAATAAGATAAAACTTCCATTAATGCATCTTCCACCTGATATAGGAGACGAAAGGAGTTCTTCTCACACAGAGATCACAGACCCACAGTAGATGTAGGGACACAAATCCCTGTAATCTCACCTATCCCTCGCCCAACATGGAATCTAAAGGAGGCCAACTAGACATGTGCTTAAGCTGGATACCTCTTACCAGAAGAAACTACAGAAGATTAGATTATATTTGCGATTGCAGAAAGGACGAGGCTACCGGAAGCAGCACATCTCTGGCTGGTCCCAAAACACTGAGGAGTTGTATCAAAATTTCCTCGTTACTGGTGATGAAGCAATTTTAAATGAACTACTACACAGTCTATACGTGGCAAGACGGAAAAGGTAGATGGAGGCAGTAGAAAGCCTGAATATTCAAACATCGAGTAGACAAGTGTAGACGCTGTCAAAGAAGTAGGAACTGGGGGCCCAGCATGAACGAAAATGTCAATCTTCACGTCCAGTTATGAAAACCAGAGCAGCAAAAGGTAAAGCATATATCATTAGGATGAAACGAGAACTCAGAACCATAAAAGTCGAAGCCACAGAAAGTGAACATTTCTGCTCCTTTACTTGGGACGAAATCTCAGTAGATCTAAAATACGATAAAAATCAAAAAAACTGAACTAAGCTCCTCCAGCACAGGTCATGAAGGCCCAAAGGTACCGACTGGCCGCCGTGTCATCCTCAGCCCAAAGGCGCCGCTGGATGGGGATATAGAGGGGCATGTGGTCAGCACACCGCTCTCCAGGCCGTAGGTCAGTTTCCGAGACCGGAGCCGCCACTTCTCAATCAAGTAGCTCCTCAGTTTGCCTCACAAGGGCTGAGTGCACTCTGTTTGCCAACAGCTCTCTGCAGACCGGATGGTCATCCATCCAAGTACTAGCCCAGCCAGACAGCGCTTAACTTCGGCGATCTGATCGGAACTGGTGTCACCACCGCGGCAAGACCGTTTGCAAAATATGTTAAGCCAGGAAAACCTCCAGCGTTTGACAATATCTGCGCTGAATTCCTAATAAACTGTGGCAAGCACGCAAAAGTAAGGATGGCTCATTCCTACACAGACATTATGCAAACGGCAATATACGACAAGAATTTAAACGCTCGAAGACAGTCACTCTATTAAAAACTGGCAAACCAGGCTCTTGCTTTAGGAGCAACACACCAGTAGCCTTGCTGTCTGACGTTAGAGCTACTACAAGGACTTATCTTTAACAGAAACAGTACAACCAGATTAAGCCAGTCAAATTCCGTCATTCGACACCTACGTCGATGCAGGATTTCAAAGAAAGCTTAAAACACAGTTGAATTCATTTACTTATCAGCAGCCTGTCATACAATGTCATCATATTCAAGACTATTCACATAATTCCTTGGAAAAAAGTCTCTCGCCTAATCGAAAATATGCTAAACGATCCGCTGTTGCTAGCAATCATGGGACCCAATATCAGCTCCTCAATAAAGTGAAAAACAAGGAGCTACCGATCAGATTGGTCCTTCCTTCGCTTTTTTTCAGCTTGTACATTGCTGACATGCCAAAAATAAAATCAACGAAGTTTGGTTAGGACGACGACTGGGTACTTGCAACAATGCATACCTCAAGTGAACAGTCGGAAGAAATACTAACGGAGAACCTAAATGTAGTGAGAAATTACCTTTGTACTCCAACGGAGCACTACCAAAATTGAGGTTTACTACTTCCGCTTAAATAATAAATTTGCCGGAAGAAAAACTCAACACAGAGTTTCAAAACACTACACATATAATAAAACGCCAAAGAACCTGGGGATATTCCTTGATGAAACTCCTTTATTCAGGGAGCATTTAACGAAAACAGCCTAAATATTTAAAATAAATAACAACATCGTTCAAAATCTAAGTGGAACAGCCTGGGAAGCATCGGTATCCACCTTCTGCTCTTGGTCTTATCTTCTTAATCACTGAATCGCTGGCTAAACACCCCATATCTACAAAAGATAGAGATCAAGCTAAATAATGCCATCAGAATGACTTCTTGCGTTATAAAATCAACACCTTCAGAATGGCTTCCAGTAAATCATCAGCCACATTTACACTCCCCCCCCCCCCCCCCCCTCCCAAACTCAAACTACGACTCATCAATCCTCTCACGAGAAAGCATAAAAAAAGGTCATCGAGGATAAAAACATACTAATTCATCAAGATGTCGAGGATACAAAGAGTAACCTTCTCTGCTCTAGCCGATCACCAACGATGCCAGCAAGCCTCGCTTTGGAACATAAGTTCAAGAATGGACTGGAGAGTGAAATAATAATATAACGTTTATCATCCAAAAACCATTAGTATTAGACTTGCCAGGAAAAACATGGTCGATGCTAAACACTATTAAAACCCAACAGGACAGATACCCATTCTGTAACAGCGGAGAACCACAGACCATCGGACACATCACAGAAGAATGCCCCACAAGATCATACGATGGTAGATCAGAAGGCTCCTTGCTGGCGACTCCAAGGTCGATAGGTTACATCAATCCTCTATATGTTCTTTTCTAAGATTTTGTATTGTAAACATTTGTACAATGTACGATTTTTCCATATGACGAGAAACCGTGCGATGAAAATAAATAAATAAGTAATTTTCCAGTGTGAGGTGTACTTGTACGTTTGTTTTCATGGAGTACACAACAGTCTAAGCCTTCAGCGTTGAGAATATGAGGAGGTAAAATAGTCACATTGGGCAAAGAAACTAGAGTCCTAGAATCTCTGTTACACACAACCTTTGATGTCTGAAATTTGTCAGTTTAGCAATTATTCTGATTCAATTGCCATACTATGTATATCCAAAAAGTTTTGAGACTGCATTAATAAAAAATCAGAGAAGTGAAAATGGTGATTCTAGTGTTTCAGGTGTTCTACATCGTCTCACTTGTGTGCACGTGTCGTTGTTTCTGTTTGGGAGTCAATACATGCCGACTAAACTTTCCACACACTTTTTTCTTCTTCAAAATATTGTAAAGAATCTCTTGAACTCTTGATGCAGAAATGCAGAGATGCTCTAAACATTCATGGTGGTGTCTGTTTGTTCTATATCGTGTCTCCCTACCACTTTCGCGCAACGCCGCTCTGAGCGTGTTTTTTAGGGAATTAACTAGTTTGAACCTGGGACCTGTTGCTGGTAAGGAGACGCCAGACCACACATGACATGTAGAATTCAGAAGAGTTCAGTGAGACTAGCGATGATATAACCAAATATTAAATGATCTCAGCGTCAGCTCCACTGCACTCCCTGTAAAAGAATCTTAATACTAACTAAATTTAGTGGAAAGGGTTCAAGGCTTTCCTATTTTTAGTTAGCTGGTAAAATAACGTCGAAAAATCAGTTAAGTTTACCATTGGAAATTTTATTCTACTCACAAAACATCGTTTATAAATTGCAATATAGATAAAAGGAAAATTTTTAATACAGGATGGTAAAGACCAACTGCGTTCAACAAAAATGTGAACGAATATTCCCTAAATGGGTTTCTAAGTTCTACAATCGATCGAAGGATGACCTATGCCATATCACATCTATAATCTAGGTTTAAATTAAGTTTCACAAAAGAGAAAACTATCAAAATGGTCTACAGTGACCCTCAATTATCTTTAATTACTTATCTAACCTGTCGTAAATTACAGTGGCTGATGTGGCTTCTCAGTAACTATAAAATAGAAAAATCATCGCGTTTCAGATCTTTACTTCAAGTGGCAAATGTGAACACCATGAGTTTTAATTAACGATCGACACTAGTATTACGCAAAAAGGGGGAGTAAAGATGAGACTTCTGCAGTTCTGAGTGAAGCCTTATGCGCTCAAAAATGCGGCATCGCGTGTGTTCATTACCTTGTCGGTGTTTAAGCAGCGCCAGGGCGGCAGCGGCCGGCGTAACAGCCATCCAGCTCGTCGTCTCGGAACCAACTCTCCTCCAACTTCTCCTTACTACAATTTACCGAAGTTAGTTTAAAAGAACTATCTGGCTATGTTTTCATCTGACCAATCAGGGTCTCAATGTTAACCTTAAGCTCCGCCTACAAAAATTCTGTCTATCCAATGAGAAACGTTATACTTTTCGTGGTGGGGCAATGTTTTTTAAAGTTTGCAACGTAACAGAGACGCTAAAAAGACTCACGCTAAAACCTGCAGCTAGTGTGGTCCTTTTAGCGTTATCGTAAGATCTATACTACTCTTTTGGAGGGCTCTATCTTTTAACATGGGTTGGGGAGTGATCCTAATGTAACAAAAACGCGAAAAGGCTCACGCTAAAACTTGCGGGTGGTAGTGGCCCTTTTTGTGTTACCGTAAGATCTATACTGCTTTTCTGGAGGGCTCTAGCTTTTAACATGGGCTGGGGGTTGTCCTTGACGTACCTGAGACGCGAAACAGTCTCACGCTAAAACGTGCGGGTGGTGAGCCCTAGTGGTTAGCTGGAGACGTGGGTGTCCGTCCCTCCGTCCGTTATCGTAGGGCCTTCTAGCTTAACACGGTTCTGCTCTCGGCTTCTGTCCTCGTTTCTCCCCTCAGAACTGCGTCTGCCTCACGGTGGGAAGGTACGACATGCATTTAGGCATTCTTGTGTTAGTCTGTGGGATTCCATTTGCTCCCTCGTTACTTGTATTACTTTGGTTAATTTAATGTCACGATTTATTCGGAGCTATGTGACACACTAGTAGATTTGCTTATTATGTCAGGGTTTTCATGTAAGGTGTTGGATTTGCCTGACACCTTACAATGCGTTTTGTGGCTCAGCCTTGTTGACACACTATAGTCACACGACCACTACTTAACATTGCCGCTCACAACTGACTGGTCAAATAAACATTGGTTGTTCATAATTGTTAGCTCAAGCTGTCACAATAGTTACTGCGCTGTCGCCGTTTATACACCAGAAATAAAATCAGTATCCGAACTTTTTGGATGGGAGCTGTGTATTGCTGCGGAAAATGCCCTCCTCTCCCTCTGCCTTCCTCCCTCCCTCCCCCCCCCCCCCCGCCCCCTATCACAGTCCCCCTTTTTTTTATAGGGCTGGTGATGACTGGCTAAGTGGAGCACAGTTTGTAAGCCCGCTGTGTAGGATTTACCGTTGATTTCAGCGGCGACTGCTTTCACCCGTTCAGCGCCACACGCCTCTCCAATGCCCGCGCCTCGTGGCTTACTGCGAGGACTTCAGAGCAGGCTCGCTGCCCGACGCGGTTAAGGCCGACGAAACTCCGATTTGCTCGGCACGATTCGTATGCAGCAGGCTGGTCGCGGTTTCACGGGAATCCCCACGGCTGAATGATGGGAGATTGTGCGCATGCGCGCACCGCCCTCGGAATTCGGGATGGGATGCGAGGCGGCAGCGTGCCGGGCCGCTGTAACAGGCGGCGTGACCGCATCGAGGAGGCGAGGGGAGGGGAATGGCCCGTCCGACGGCACAGGTGCTTAAACACGATCACTCGCCAATCCGAGAGCTAAGCTGAACGCAACGTTCGGCGATACAAGAGGCAGGAATTCAGCATAGGGCTTCTGGGGAGGGCGTTCGGGTCAATGAACAGTTGTGTGTAATTATGTTAAATTCTTCTTTCCACTTATTCATAACAGTTACTAGGAAGGGGAGCAAGATGTAAGAAGATCACCCGAAGTGTTCCGATATGTATTGTCAGTTTTTTGTTACGTTAGCAGGACTTTTGGACCTCCATTTATTGCGTTCCATCGCTTCCTCGATGCATGTATTGCCGTCTAGCATTTCATCCAGCAACTGAAATCTCTTCCCTCCCCTTCCGTTCCACACATCCTTCCAAAGCTGGTTTGGTAAGTCCTTCTTTCTTCCTTAATATATCTTCTAACACACCCAGTTTCCTTCCTTTTACGAAATTCAGTAGTTGTCGCTGCATTCCCATTCTACTCAGTACCAATCCATCCGACTTTTTTCCGTTCTCCTCCACGTGTACGTTTCAGTACTGGCGTTTTGACTATTTTTGGCCGAGCAGAGGTCGTATTCGACAGCCTTTTTATTCCACCGGATACCTTCTGAGGAGTTTTGGGTGTTCCCTCTACACCGGATAAACAATGACTATAATGCAAATTTATAAGTGGATATTTTGTGAAATAGTTTCTTGGTAATTTTGATGTGTTTTAACGGAGGCGTTTTAAGATGTCCTTAGGTTACTCACTCGATTTGGCTGTAGGTCCCCCATGTGTTTGTAATTTATATTTCCTACACTCGCCAGCCGCGGTGGCCATGCGGTTCTAGGCGCTTCAGTCCGGAACCGCGAGACTGCTACGGTCGCAGGCGCCGAATCCTGCCTCGGGCATGGATGTATGTGATGTCCTTAGGTTAGTTAGGTTTAAGTAGTTCTAAGTTCTAGGGGACTGATGACCTCAGATGTTAAGTCCCATATTGCTCAGAGCCATTTGAACCATTTTTTTTTCCCTACACTCAGCTGAAATTGTGTCACAGCACTTAGGGGATCAATGGGGTGTTCTGAGCTTAGTTGTGTTAATTTGATTTTGTATGGACACGGTTGGGGTTTGCCTAACTTAATGCTTACTAAGGTATGCTGTGTACTCCAGGTGATTTATTGTGGGGAGCCTGGTTGGGGTTGTGACCCTTGTTTCACACTGCAGTAGTCTAGCAGTACACAGTTTGCCTTCCCGCCAGCTGTCGAGATGTTGGGCTAGGTACGTATTAGATGTATTTGATGTGGGCGAAGGTGTTATCGGAGCCGACTCCATGCACCTAATTCATATACAAGATAAGTTGTGTTTTTTAGTGCTACCCTTCAGTGTCTTTGACACCGTTTTGAGTGTTTGCTTTAATACCTTGTGCTCTCCAAGTGGTCCCTAAATTCTGTGATAAAGAAAACGTTTTAATTTTGTATTTTGTCATACCTAGAGGTTGTACATTGAGATTCGTATATTTTTACTATTTTATTTATATATTTCTAAAAGAAAAAGGTTCATATCTTAATGAGTCCCTAAAATTTTCTGAGGTCGTGAAGAATTTCGCCAGTGGTATCCACTAAGAATTTGGGGTCCCTTGTCCCCGCTAGCAGGAATTATCGTGTATTGTTCAAAATTATTGTACGAAGCAGGGATATTGATCCTCTCGTTTTCCTGGATCGAGGCCTTCTCCAATATTGTCATCATCTTATTCCTGCTAAGGGGCGAATTATTATTGTTAGTATGATTGCACTCCTTGGGGCTTGTTATATGTTGTAAATAAATTTTGGGAGTTGTTATCATTCGTTCGACGACTTGTTAATCACTAAAATTGTTATTAATTAGTTCATGAGAAGTGAAGTGTTCCTTACTGATTTCTTTCCCTCTAAGGGGTTGATGTGAAAGACATCCAAACAAATTTTGAAGCTCAACTTAAACTGTTGTCTACCAATCTGACAGCTTTATACACTTCTGGAAATGGAAAAAAGAACACATTGACACCGGTGTGTCAGACCCACCATACTTGCTCCGGAAATTGCGAGAGGGCTGTACAAGCAATGATCACACGCACGGCACAGCGGACACACCAGGAACCGCGGTGTTGGCCACCGAATGGCGCTAGCTGCGCAGCATTTGTGCACCGCCGCCGTCAGTGTCAGCCAGTTTGCCGTGGCATACGGAGCTCCATCGCAGTCTTTAACACTGGTAGCATGCCGCGACAGCGTGGACGTGAACCGTATGTGCAGTTGACGGACTTTGAGCGAGGGCGTATAGTGGGCATGCGGGAGGCCGGGTGGACGTACCGCCGAATTGCTCAACACGTGGGGCGTGAGGTCTCCACAGTACATCGATGTTGTCGCCAGTGGTCGGCGGAAGGTGCACGTGCCCGTCGACCTGGGACCGGACCGCAGCAACGCACGGATGCACGCCAAGACCGTAAGATCCTACGCAGTGCCGTAGGGGACCGCACCGCCACTTCCCAGCAAATTAGGGACACTGTTGCTCCTGGGGTATCGGCGAGGACCATTCGCAACCGTCTCCATGAAGCTGGGCTACGGTCCCGCACACCGTTAGGCCGTCTTCCGCTCACGCCCCAACATCGTGCAGCCCGCCTCCAGTGGTGTCGCGACAGGCGTGAATGGAGGGACGAATGGAGACGTGTCGTCTTCAGCGATGAGAGTCGCTTCTGCCTTGGTGCCAATGATGGTGGTATGCGTGTTTGGCGCCGTGCAGGTGAGCGCCACAATCAGGACTGCATACGACCGAGGCACACAGGGCCAACACCTGGCATCATGGTGTGGGGAGCGATCTCCTACACTGGCCGTACACCTCTGGTGATCGTTGAGGGGACACTGAATAGTGCACGGTACATCCAAACCGTCATCGAACCCATCGTTCTACCATTCCTAGGCCGCAAGGGAACTTGCTGTTCCAACAGGACAATGTACGTCCGCATGTATCCCGTGCCACCCAACGTGCTCTAGAAGGTGTAAGTCAACTACCCTGGCCAGCAAGATCTCCAGATCTGTCCACCATTGAGCATGTTTGGGACTGGATGAAGCGTCGTCTCACGCGGTCTGCACGTCCAGCACGAACGCTGGTCCAACTGAGGCGCCAGGTGGAAATGGCATGGCACGCCGTTCCACAGGACTACATCCAGCATCTCTACGATCGTCTCCATGGGAGAATAGCAGCGTGCATTGCTGCGAAAGGTGGATATACACTGTACTAGTGCCGACATTGTGCATGCTCTGTTGCATGTGTCTATGTGCCTGTGGTTCTGTCAGTGTGATCATGTGATGTATCTGACCCCAGGAATGTGTCAATAAAGTTTCCCCTTCCTGAGACAATGAATTCACGGTGTTCTTATTTCAGTTTCCAGGAGTGTATTATTGAATTGGTGTTTTAAAACAGTAACCCTTTTCCGTATTTAAAAAGTCTTTATATTTTATTGTAAAGTTTAATCCTTGCTTTAATTCTGAGACCTTTGATGAATGAATCATTTTGTGTGCAATAAATTTTGAATTACGATTCAAACCCTGGCCGCAGTCCTCCCGCTAAAATCTGCATTGGCGATATTGGGGTTCCGAGCTTTTCCCATTGCGATTCAGTTGTGCGAAGGCTGGTAAAATCGTTCTAATTCCGAAGGCAACCGGACGTCCAAGCATTGATAAACTACGCCCGTTCACACTCCTTAATTTCGATAAAAAAAACTGTCGCGCGGGCGGGTAACAGCCGTTGTCGATTTCGGAAGAAAACATTCTTGTAGTTCACCAAATCTTTGTGCCTGGATGCACGATATTACCTTTCGCAGTCGGGACGTCCCCTCGGTGGCTGCAGCTACTTCTGTTTCTGGAGCATTACTTTCTACAGCTTTTAATAAGACATTTGGCGGGATCAGTCACACTTTCTTGATGCAGGTGTTCGAGGCAAACCGTCTCAATCGTACTGCGTGGCAGGTATTGGCCAGTCTTTTTACTAGTTTTCAAGCGTCTGTCAATGTGAATGTACAACTTATTCCCCAGATTACAATACGACGGGGCCTACTGCAGGGAGCCCCCTCCCTGCATCGCTTTTTGTCTTGTCCCTAGAACCTGTGTATCACCGTATTGCTGATCTGATATGTGACTGGAAGATATTGGGAGAAACCTTCTCGGCCCAAGTGTACACGGACGATGTTGCGGTATTGCTACGTCATAACGATGACGTATCCTTGCTCAAGAATGTGTTGCATTCTTTTTGTTCTCTCCATGGGGCACGCATTATTAATAAACGGAAATGTAGCTATTATCATTCCGGATTTTCATTAAATTGTCATTCCATGTGCAATGGTGTTTGCTCACCACAAATCGTTGGCAATGATCTAGGATCGCTGCTCAACGAAAATGGATGCACTCAGTTGGTGGCGGGTGACGGGTCGTAAACAAGGGCCAGTTCGGGAACACGAACGCCGTTCCCTGAAGATTCCTACATTTTCAGTACAGTGCATTTTGTTGCACAAAGATTCCACCAGTGTGCGATGATAGCGCCAAAATTGATGCAATTATTTTATTTTTTCCTGTATGAAGCAGAAGCGAAGCGTCGTCCCCTTAGCGCTGGGACTTCCCGATATCAAAGTAAATGCTTCAATATTGTTTACATGTACTCGAGCTACCCATTCCATTGTATGACATTCACGTGCGCTTGACCGGCCAGCCTGACTGCCCTTGGAGACATTGGCCCCACGCTATTAGTGCAAAGAGAGAACGGACATAGTGTTCACTTGCCATGCAGGATCGTGCACCCGTGTCGTGTACCATGAGTCAGGAATCTGGGTTGTTTGTTCCAAGAGAGGTGTCAACACGGGCAGTGCGACGACGTTGCAACACCTTGGACTGTCAGTGCGGTGATTAGTGTTGCAGCTTCTCCTGTTGCAGAGACATCACTGAGCAGACGAGCCGGAGAAGTGGTACTTTGGGATAGGCAGGACTCGGTGTGGACAGGACCGTAATCAGTTACCGTTGGTTTCTCAATTAAAAAAAATCGGGTACACGTTACTTAGAAACAGTTGCAAATACAGTTGACAATAAGGAACAATTATCAAATTTGATTGTTAAGACACAATGTCTTAAGTAATTTGCACTCACGGCTGAAGACATTATTGACCAGAAATTCAAATTATTTGTCAGCTGAAGGCCCCAATAGTAATAACTCAGAAAACAGTTGCGGTTGAAGGTCTGGATAGCATATTTTTGAGAAGCAATTAAACTTCTTCGAGAGATATTTAAAGAACAATCATCAACATTTCAATGTTAAGATATTTTGTCTAATTAAAATTTCTGAAGACAAGTTACACTCACGGCTGAAGGTCTTATTAACAAGAAATTCAAACTCTTTGTCGGCTGAAGGCCCAAACAGTAATAATTCAAACTTAAAATATTTTAAAAAGATCATCACAATCTGATCAAATCAAGAGAGAAGTGCGCCTCAGACAGTGCTCCAAGGATCGACCTAGGAAAGTCGCTCAACTTCGTAAACGATGAGACAGACACCCAAGAGTTGTATTCACTTAACCGGATGGCAACTCAAACAAGTGACAAATCAAAGCAGACCAACACTCTTGCAAAATCTGCCTAACGTCTGGTAACCAACACAACGATGGAATAACCCAGGCAAGGCGGAACCGGCGGACAGCGCTACGTCTTCAGAATCCGATGTTTAGAACATCCAGAAGCAGAAGGATCCACTACGACCAAAGTAGTCCAAAAGAAACAAAATATCCGAACCACAATCAACGAGGCTGTCGAACTACACACCTTACCAGACATCAGCTGCAAGGCAAGAAAAGCTACACTGCCGCGAAAATACGCTAACCTTCAGGGCATGTAACTGGGGCGTTAGTGAACACAAGGCAGAAAAATACCGCTGGTTGAACTTCACCAGTAATAACACACGGAATTCAATGATTAATAATAAGAAGTGGAGGACGGCTAATTAGTTTCGTCAACTCCAAACACTACACGAGTTGCTCTTCGTCTTTGCGACCCTGCGAGAAGCAACGCGCGAAAAAATGGCGTGATCTCAAAATAGTGGATGCTCAACGTTTTGGGTCCGGTGGACGACGAGGTGTTGGCCCTCGCAACTACAATCCCTCGATCCGGCAGTGCCTGCGTGCCGCCAGCGGTCCCAGCATCCACTCGTGCTGCCGGACCTCACTGCTGCTCCTTCCCAACCGAACTCCCCGACACACTCCGACCCAGAAAACACTTGACGACCCTCCAAAGATAGTACCACCATACCAGATATCGATAACCACTGCTGGTGTCACTCACGGAGAGACAATGCTAGCAAACATAGTGGCTCCAGTAAATACAAGAGGAAACGAGACGCCACTATCCCTATTACATGATGCAACTCAGGCCGCAAAACGGCTCAGAGCCTGACAGCCCTTGCAGACATTGGCACCACGCTATTAGTGGGCAGATTAAAACTGTGTGCCGGACCGAGACTCTGACTCGGGACCTTTGCCTTTCGCGGGCAAGTGCTCTACCAACTGAGCCACCCAAGCACGACTCACGCCCCATCCTCACAGCTTTACTTCTGCCAGTACCTCGGGGAGTGAGTCGTGCTTGGGTAGCTCAGTTGGTGGAGCACTTGCCTGGAAAGGCAAAGGTCCCGAGTTCGAGTCTCGGTCCGGCATACAGTTTTAATCTGCCAGAAGTTTCATATCAGCGCACACTCCGCTGCAGAGTCAAAATCTCATTCTGGAAATGGACATAGTGTTTACTCACTTTGTGGGACTGTTTAGATGTGTCGTGTACCATGAGTCAGGAATCTGGATTGTTTGCACCAACAGGGCTGTCGACATGGACAGTGCGACGACGTCTGCGGCACCAAGAATTGTGATCAGTGTTGCAGCTTCTCCGGATACGCCAGCAGAGACAACATTGGGCAGACGAACTTCGGTTCTGCGTGGAGCATCTCGATCAATGCATCTATGTGTGGAGGGTCCAAAGATAACGATCGTTACCAGATTGCTTATGTCGTTGGCTTGGGTCCCAAGCACCTAGCACCTGGCACCTGGTGTGATTGTAACACGGTCACTTCCAGATTGCATAGTCACTAATTTGGACAGCAGCTGTAACAGTCCTACCGAGCTAATGCTGGCCGCTGTGTCCTATCTTGGTTTTCTCTGTGACGTCACCTTTCAACAAGTTCGTATTTTAGCCATGCACTCCTCGATACAGAGGGTAATCGACTGTTGCTCTGTTCTCCAGATCTCTTACCCACTGAAAATTCAGGTCATAGGCTGCTGAGAGACTGGCAGGCCACCAGACGCCAACATCGATTATTGATTAAGTTTGGCACAGAGTTGAAGCAGTATGGATTCATGCCATCGTCCAAAGATGGCGGTGCCATACCAAAATTGGCAACTCCCATCGATACCACAGAAGTTAGCGATGTCTCCATGGAATTCGCACCGACGAATGGGGGCGCTAGCGGAGCCACAACCTCACTCCAAGGGCTGCAGCACCACCACATAAGGCCGACATACAGCCGAGCACGGAATCGCTCAGCCACAGTTTTTGAAGCGACTAGTTAGGGCTCATGTGTTACCGATGGTATTTTATGGACACTGGGAACTTCGTATTTCGAGAAAAGTGATGCTTTAATATTCAAAGGCAGTTGTAAGTATTTGACACACTCCTGTGGCTATGGATTGCACAACATTAAGTAAATCATTTTATCAAAAAAATGGTTCAAATGGTTCTGAGCACTATGGGACTTAACATCTGAGGTCATCAGTCCCCTAGACTTAGAACTACTTAAACCTAACTAACCTAAGGACATCACACACATCCATGCCCGAGGCAAGATTCGAACCTGCGACAGTAGCAGCAGCGCGGGTCCGGACTTAAGCGCCTAGAACCGCTCGGCCACTTCGGCCGGCCTCATTTTATCACTCTTGCAATAAGGTAAACTAATATTTCATGCGTTGTAGTTCCGGTCAACCATCTCTCAGAGCAATAAAGAACACGTAGTAACGACTGGACGATTGTAGTTTCGTAAGGTCATCCAAGGTCATTTCACTTGATGCAGCTGGGTTCAAGTAACACGTAACTCCAGATGTTTTGTAGAAGACCCACACCAATCGCTGTATGACTATTAAGAGGCCAGGGATAGCTTACCACGGAGACTACTTTTAGCAAATAAAAATAAATGATCCTCAACGTGGAATCGAATCCTCAGCCTTCTTCATGTCAAACCAAAATACTGTCTACTGTACCAACTCCACAGCACTGATGTAACTGCTGAAAGAGGTATATGTGATTACAGTATTGCCAGTTTGCCAATCTTTAACGTCCGTTTACTGCCCGAAATATGCGCAGGACGAAATTCTGTGACACTCATTTTTGTATTGCCAGTATGTGAGTAATCGAGCTGCAAGGACTGAGTGCGCCAGTTTTCCTTCACCCCGATAATATAATGTTTACTGCTCATTATAGTTAACTGAAGGCAACAAAAACTTAACAAGTTGGAAGCTGGGAGGAGGCTAACACAGCTGTTTAGTATTAGGGTTTAGAACTAATTAACTTCATACTGACATCACACACAGTTTATTAGTTTATTTCAAAAACAAATATAGACGAATGAAACCTGTAGTATATTTTGGGAAATGTTAAAAATTAAAAATATTCGTTAACGTGGCACTCTAGACGTCTATTTAATGTACTGATTTTGCTCTCTGCTATTCTTGTTCTATAATAGCTCTTATAATGTTATGTCGTACAGGATACTCATATTCCGATTTCTAAATGTTGGGGTTCTGCATTGTGTTTAACTTGTGTGAACAACCGAAGGGACTTCTATAGAAACTGATTACTAGCTCAATTACAACTTATGGAGTGTGTGGACTTACAATTCTAATACTGATAGTAGGTCAATTTTCGTATCTTTGTTGGTGCAGTGTAATATCTGTAAGCTATTTTTAATGTTACAAACAGACTCTCCCCGTTTAAACATGTGATTGTCAATTGTAGATTTACTGAAGTTATGTAGTCTAAAGGCAACCATGCGTTTGCAGTAAGTTGTACTGAACCTTCTACCGGTCTGTCCAAGTTAAAAGCTATGGCAACTGTTACATACCAACTTGTACATTAATGATTTTTCAAAGAGTATGCTGGTGGTTTTGGTGCTTTGTACCGTGTTATGTTGATAACTCTTATTGGTTTGGAAACTTATGTCAGCTTCTGCCCTTCGATTTGCTACTTGGAATGAGTCTGTGCATAGTAAATATTTTATTTTCTGCTGGAGGTTTTGAATTTACCGAAGGTAATTTTATACCTTCAGTTTTATCATAATGGAGGTAAATTGTAAAGGAGGTAAACTATTTGTGGCTTATATGCATCATATTTTTAATTTTGAACATTTCATAAATCATATTATAAGCACAACATACAAATATGTACATAAGAAATAACCAGTTTATGATGTCAGCATGAAGTTAATAAAACCTTAATTCTAAAATTGAGTAGCTGTTTTGACCTCGTCACACCTCTACCTTTTTGATTTTTATTCTCTTAACTAACTTACAAAGTGGGTAATGAAGGACACACTTCATAAGCCGCGACTGCAGTGTAGACAGTTTTATTGTTCGATAAAAGTTTCTGCACTGCCAGTACGGTGTACTAAGTGTCTTCATTTCCAACAATACATCGCACACAGCACAGCATAGCAAATATGCCTTACAAAATAACTTATAAACTATAATTACAATGGAAAATAGATATGCATATTTACATATATGAACAAATTAAAGCTGTCAGTCAGTTGGCTTTATAGTGTTTTGTTAAAATTTCCGCTGCTAGTTGCTTTTTTTTTAAATTGCGCTGTAAACAACTTAGTTCATTCATCGAACAAAAGCTGTTTCTGTTTTTAACATATAGCACCTTCCACATATTTTCTTTGTTAACTTAGATCTTTGCTCGCTTAGTAAACAAAAATATAGGATGTAAAGCACATATGTGAAGCTCAAAATGACATGAAGAATATTTTGAAATGTGTTTCACGTGCCACAGTGATTTGTTTGGAACAATGCAACAGCTTGTATATTGTCCTGGAAGCTTATAGGAGCCATCATAAGACAAATCTCCGTCCATTGTAAGTGTCCACAACTGTTTCAACTTATATCTAAATGAATGCAGACATGTTATCTTGTTTTTGTGGTAGAAACAACACAAAAGTGTCTTTAAATATTCAAATGTTCTTGTGCTGTGCTGGAGTCGTCGCGCTGCAGTTGAACTGGAAACATGAGCTCTCTGAAAATGGGCACATTATGTCCGAAACGTGTTATGGCTCCGAGAGGTAAGCATTTGAAAAATGTTTGTGGCTAGTTGCGTTATTCACCAAAACACATTAACGGCCGCGGAGTTCCTCTCCGGAAGTTTGTTTCTTATATATATTTGTATGGAGACTTCTCGAATAATTCCCGTGGAGCTGCTAAGGAGATTATAGATGACACGTAACAGTAAAATTTGACTCTGTCTTTCAGTCGTTTACACTTTTCTCTTTTGTATATTTTCGCCAATTGGGGTCAACATGTTCTGTGATGTGCTTTCCGCGTAACGTAGTTTGAGAGCCATCTTTTAACAGGACCTCAAATCGTTGGCCCTTGATCACCATTCTGTTGATCCGTCAGGACTCGTTCGTACATTTAAAAGTGGCCCGAGATGTTATCTTTAGCAACACACCCAGCTCGACGAAAATGCGTGGACGCAGTCCATCGCCCTCAAAATGACAACAGGATGTTGTGATTGGCTGGAAGCGAAGAGTGAATTCGCAGGCGTTTCTGCAAACAAATCCCGCCCGGTATTAGCAAGATATCGGCAAGCAGAAAATAGAATTTCCAAAGTGCGTGGTATCCCACATTTTCAGATTACACTAGAAGCCCTTTGAACAAGCATTCACAGCTACTCTCTTGTCCTCGTTAGATTTTGTATGTTGTGAAAGTTTCGCCATCCGCGTTAAATCAACAACGACGTTAGTACGAATATACAGGATTCCTCCCTCGGAATGGTCATTATTCAATGGATAACAAGAACGATCATTTGAAGAAAAAAAAAAAAAAAAGATATGCAGACCTGTACCCTTTTTTCGAATGGTTTGTGAGGTACAACACATTTAATGTACATTGCTGTTTCTTTTCTGTATTATTCGGTACACTGTCAGGTGTGCAGATATGTACATATACAACAGTAAGTAAACATCACAAAATGCGTGTAACAAAGTATCAGTTAAAATACGTATTTTTAACACATTCACCTCTAAGAGTTATCATACATGTCACATTACGGCTGTTATACAGTTCGCAGTAAATGTTCGAATATCCCACCGAAAATTTCAGTGCATTTCTGCGCTCTTGGGAGAACATGATGTGTTGTCTATCTGACTCCTCCTGCAGGTTCCCTAATGTGGGCAGCAGCGTCTATGATGCAACCAGGTAGTTCGTCTAGCGCATACACCTTTCATGTGTACATCTCAAACTTCATCCAACCCTATAAAAAAAATTGTAACGGCGTAGGGTCTGACAATATTGGTGGACATTTAATTGTACTACCGCGACCAACCCAGCGATTAGAAAAACTGGGGTTGAGATGTTCACTCATTGGTCTGGTAAAATGGACAACTGCGTGTTTAACGGCGTACTTTAATGGCAGAAGCACATCTCGAACTAAGACGCTGGAAGCAACGAGATAGTTTAGGCTGGAATAAAACGCCAAAGACATTAGGTGGGTAGGACATCTGTGCCTGTCAGTAGCTCAAAAGCAAATTTATATTAAATGTAATCGATCTCAGAAACCATATCGAACAGAGCTATATCTATATAAAGTTTTCGTTTCCTGGTGTATCCCTGCATATTGATCATTCTTTCTGGGGCACCTTGTGGAGTCGCGTTATCTATTGCCCTCTGAAGCAGCTATGAAACGTCGCGTCCGCTGTTTTCACTTCTGCTGAAGCATTTAGCATGGATTAAGTTTCAGCAGAGAAAAACGGTCTAGATTGCAACAAATATTTTTAATTTCGGTAACCTGTTTCGATCACGATGTTCAGAAGCTCTGGTGAAGTGAGGAGCCAGTACAAGGAACTCCTGCATTAACCGGTATCTTTTTATCAGTTGGCGACAGGTAGCAATTGGCATTCACATCAGCTTTGTGTAGCAGCTTCTCACAAAATCTGAACCTCTGATCTGAAGATGGTCGAAACCGAATACTGCACTTAAAAATAAATAATTTATTGGGATATGGACTGTTTCTCTTTGCTGGAGATGTAACTTTAGATCGCTATCAAAAATTAATTACTTCTGGTGGAGGCTGGACAGCAATAGGTTTGAAAGTTTGGATCAGCGCGTGGTTTGCAGTCAGGTCTGATTTTTTTCTTTCTTATTATTATTATTTTATTTAATTTTCTCCTCTGCCTTTTGCACTTCTCTTAGAGGTTTTGTCTGATACCGTAGTCTCTAGTAATATCGAAGCTACTTCCTGGCGTCCTAACAAATATTCTATAATATTTACACTTTATCTAATTAATGTTTTCTCATTTACTGATTTCCTCGCTAATGCTGGAGCGAATCTCTTCCTTTCATATCAGTTCACTTACAACTCATCATCTTTTTGCAACACCATATCTCAAACAACTGTTTCTCCTTTTTCCCCATTTTCTCTCATTCTTAGAAATTACTTTTTCATACGAAAGTCTCTAATATTAGTAGACTTCTTCTCGCGAGAATCGCTGTCTTCGCCTGCGCTACTCTGCTTCTTATCTCCTCCTTGCTTCGCCCCTCACGCGTTGTTTTGCTTCCACCATAGCAGAATACCACTAGACCCCTGTTTTGTGTCAAGGTTGTCGGTAATCTCATTTCTGCTGTTTCTTAGTAGTTTCGCTTTTCTATGGTTTATTCTCAATCCATGTTTAACTCTATATTTGATCCCATTCAGCAGATTCTGTAATTTTGTCTCAGGTGGCAGAAGATAGCATTTCCGTCAGAGAATTGCATCATTTATTTCTCTTCGCCCTGAATTTCATCACTACTCTTACTTCTTTCATTAAGTCTTCGACTGTTCTCATATCACTCTGAAAGATGACCAGCGTATACTTTTGTGAAACTGTTGTTACGATCCTATATGAATGTATCCAATACCCCTGTCAAAAAGCAACTATAGGTCTCAACACAGTCATGGATGAGCATCCTAAACTGGGAAACAAATAGTTACAGCATGCAACAAACCGTTCTCTTTCGTAAATGCAATACAAAAATTTAAAAATTTCCATCTCAGGTAAATCAGTTATTACTCCAGGCTTTAATCTCGTCTGTTCTTTGGTAGTGTGACGTAGTCCAACACCGCACAAACAGCGAAAGTTCCAGACGACTCGAGCGTGAATGTTTGCGTAGGGTACGCGTGAAACATTCAATTGTTTGATCGTGTAAGTCATTCTCATGCTCTGTTAGGTTGGATGCGAACACACAGGCGACAATTTAACACGGCCTGGTACCTTTTTCTGATTCTTAGTCACTGGCACCTTATCGTATCAGATATCTATCATAATTTCATAACTGTAATGCCAGATCGTATACGTTCAGCACCTTGGCTGTATCTCTGCAAAATATTAAATCTCTCTGTCCTCTTCTGCATTTCAGCTACACGATTCTGATACAAAATATTCTGTAGCTAGCCTCTTACGAGGAACTGCTCAGCCTTTAAGAGAAGATTAAACCTTAATCATTACCAGCACAACTTTCTTTTCAGCATAACGTAGTTAGCTATTTTCTTTCTGTCCGACAGTGAATCAGTATCCAATCACATTGTCAACACTACCATCTGTCTGTGCATTCCTCACTCCTACCTATTTTTATTTTCTTCCTATCATCTCTTTCATTAAAGTAACTCTATTATTTCTCATTTCAAACTAGACAACATATCCACATTAGTTTCATTCTGTGCTGTTAGATGTCATCACTCACACCATCCAAGAACGCAGTGAGTAGTTTTCCTGACACAACGTTAATAGGACTGATATTTTATAAATTACATGCTCTCATTACAGTATCTATTATTTTTATATCGTTACAAGCCAGCTAATCACTACGTCGAAATAACTATTTACGTCTCATTTCCTTTGTCTTCATCCAGAACTCCTTCATTTTCCCAGAATGAGACCTTTTCCTCTTATTTAACACCAGTTGTTTTCCTGCTTGTTTATCTTCCTGAAAACCAGTCTGAATTTGTCTCTGTTGAAGAAGGTCTTCTGTTCAGATTGTATTTCTTCTGATGTAAGTCCTTTATTGTCTTGCCTCTCCACTCTTTTTTATCTGTTTTCCTATTTTGGAAGAATGTGTGGAATTTTTTGTTAATCTGTCTTCCGTCATTCTTTATAGACGTGCATAGAGTTAAGACACTTTTCCTACTCGTGTCTGTTATTTTAAACCAGGACGAGTATATTCTCTAATTTGGTCTTGAAACCTAATTGTGACCTTTATTCTTTATTGAACTTAATACTTTTTGCAATATTATTCTCTCTATTTCTACAAAATCTTTTAATGCCCTTTTGCATCCAGATAAAAGTAGTGTTTCAGCTACATGCCTTTGTTAGAAAAACATTGTTTGTTGTACATACTTCTCACTTTCGTGTAAGCTTTGTTCATTTATTCAGTCCTGATTTTAGTTACTTTTTTTTCACTTCATATTTTTATATGTACATCCAGATATTTAAAGTTGTCAATTTTCTTCATGTTGCCGTACTTTGTTTTTCAATTGTTGAGTTACTTTCATCGTCATGTATTCTTTAAATGAAACAACAAGTTTACTGTTACCAGTCACCGTTTTATTTATTTCCGCGACGGGTTTCAAAGGTTTAAACCTCAATTATCGGATGGATTTACATTAGTTAATATGACATTTGTGTCACCGGTTTCTTTCGCTGTCGTAACACATCACATGTATACTGTCACATTTGTAAACAATGTTCGCATTTAAAATCATGTATTCTGTCTTTCCAAAGAATATTTGTAGACCTTCCTTCAGACATTCTATGCTTTTCTTTGTATTCTCTGCTGTTCCAACAAACAGCTGAAAAATAATGATGTTAAACCATATCCTTGTCTCACTCCTGCTACGATCTGGGAAGGACTAGATCTCTTCCGAGAAATTTAAATATTGTGTTTGGAAGAATTTGCTTAAGGATTTTCGGGAGAATGTCGCTGTCTATTCAAATTATTTGCATTTCTAAAATCGACAAATACTAGCACCATCTTTTTATTTGATATTGTCCTAGACATATTTATTTGTTTGAGATTTACGATTAATATGGACAGAATCTGTTACTCCTAAGTCCAGCTTGATACTCTCCAATTTGTTTATCTAACTGAGGATTTAATAATCCCAAAAGAGATTTCGTATTCTAAGGGTGGTAATAAAATTACTGTGTAGTTGATATCTCTCGTGTCCCCTTTTTTATGAACTGTGTGGATTAATGCAACCTTTCAGTTACCAGGAGTTGTTTCAACGTCCCAGATTTGTTCTAGTTTTTTTATAATAGTAACAGCTAGATCTACAGTAGCTTTTAGAATTTCTACAGTGAGAATGTCTTCACCTGCAGCTTTGTTGTGTATCAATTGTTTGGTATAACATTTAATCATACCAATGCTTGGTGGTTTTAATATTTCCTTTGGGATGTTATCCTAAATTCTGGATGTTTTGCTGGTCGTTTTGAACAGTTTAATTACCTGTCGAAATATGCTGCCAGTATCCTACAGTTTTCTTTATTGTTAAACGCAAGTTTCACAGTTTTTTTCCTGAAGCATAGCGACTGCGGAATTTACCCTGACATGCCGTTCTTAAATGTTTTGTAATTGTGTCGTATGTAATATTTTTTTAAAGTGTTCTTCGATCCTTTTAAGTTACTCTTTTTCAGAGCAACTCTTTTGTCCCCTAATAATTTTATCTGCTCATGTCTTCTCATACGATTCTCGTACTAATCGATTTTCCAGTTACTGTTTGTTTCCTTCATCTAGTAGTTGTAGCAGGCTTTCTTCTTTTTTGTCTAAGTGGTTCTACACATTTAGTTTTGCACCATTTGCGCTTTCTCCTCAGGAGCTGTAACAAATAGGATATGTTTAATTGTTTCTATGAAGTTACTGGCATCAGTATTCACTCCCTTCAGCTCCTTTTGAAGATCGTATTCTTTCCCTTAAAAATTTCGTTATTAATACTCTTAGTTGTAAAAGTTTGTGTCACGAGTTTACCTTTTGGAATAAATATCACGTGAATCTCAGTTGACTAGAGACCTGAATCAACATCCATTTCTCTATTGCTCCTAATGTTCTTGATTTCTTGGAAATTATATCGGGAGATGGCGACATTTTGAATTTGAAACTCTCCCAAGTTGGGCTACAGCGAAATCATGGTATTTGCTTACTAGTTAATTTTTTTGGTATTGTCATGATTTGAAATTCTAATGACTTTCCTACATCTACTTGTCTCAAGCAGTGTGTTAGTTGGCTTATGAGGTGGATGGTCTCTAGTAACTTTTCTAAATGATTTTTCGTTACCCAGTTGGGCATTAAAGTCCTCCATTATGAATATTATGTTGTTCTGGCAAACTTTTGACAGCCTATTTTCCAGATCTTCCAAAAAGTTTCCTATTTTGTATGGGTTTTTCTTTGTCTTCATTTGTTGGTGCATGACAAATGAATATTGGGTAAGATTTAGTCTTGCAATTGATCGGTGAAACAGAGAGCCCTTCACTGAAAAAGGACACCTTGTTTATTGAATGGCTACTAGCGGGATGTTGGTGCTGTTTGAAAAGTTTATGTGTTGGAGTTTCACATCTACGCAGATGAATGCGTTATTTAAAGCTGCAAATTTATATTTACTCTTAAATTTCAGTTTCCGATTACAGAGGTTTTCACGTTCCCATAGCTGTTGCTTACATGATGGCACAGTCACTCCAGAATCCTAACGTTCGCGTGTACTCCTTCCAGGAGTGGCGGACTGGTCATGTAGAGTAATACTTTTTTCATGATACGTCATAGTTATCGTATTTTTGCCGTGTAAGTAGATTTTTGATTACCAGTGTTAAAACTACGAGTGTTAGGGTGTTCTTTCTGACCAAACACCGCCCGATAGGATAGACATCCGAAGTATTTTTCTTCTGAAACCAAGTCCACTAACGTTGTCCCGGGGCACCTTTCTAAACGACTGCAGAAACAATGGAGGTTAGAACTTAACATCACGTCAAAGTAAATGAGAACATTTCAGTTATCTCGTTTCAGCAATTAAGTTCAAAAGCTTAAAGATAGGGAATGGAGAAAATATGTGCCTTCGGGGCAGCGACTCACAACCACTTTAAGCCCAGGAGGTTGCCTCAATGTCACGTCGCACTTCTAAGAGATGCACTCTCTCTAAATCATGTATCTTGTCCACTATCAATGTTTTAATGGAAGCTTGCATCTCTAGATGGACGAACACTGGTTGAATTAATCTGTGGTAGATTTCACATTCTTGCATGTCCCTTACCATCCAAATTCTAACTATTACTGATATCATAATTTTTATTCTATGTTAATTAGCTTGCTTGAAATTCTTTGCGGTCTTTGCTGCATTTTAGTACAAACAATTTTTTTAATCCCAGAATTTTTGCAAACTAATGCATAGCAGTATTTTTGTCAAAACTGTACAGAATTTGTGAAAAATGAGTGGGAAGTTGGACATAGAGCTGCTTCTCTGAGTGCAAGACCGAATTTCAAGCACAGTGCCGTATTTTAGAAAAATTTTGTTCATGTTGATCTAAGCAGATTTAACACTGTTTTTGACAAATTCACGTCGAAAAGATGTGCAGAACTATGGACCTATATCTCCAACGTCGATCAATTGTAGAATTTTGAAACACGTATTACGTTCGAGTATAATGACTTTTCTGGAGACTAGAAATCTACTCTGTAGGAATCATCATGGTTTTCGAAAAAGACGATCGTGTGAAACCCAGCTCGCGCTATTCGTCCACGAGACTCAGAGGGCTATAGACACGGGTTCCGAGGTAGATGCCGTGTTTCTTGACTTCCGCAAAGCGTTCGATACAGTTCCCCACGGTCGTTTAATGAACAAAGTAAGAGCATATGGACTGTCAGACCAGTTGTGTGATTGGATTGAAGAGTTCCTAGGTAACAGAACGCAGCATGTCATAGTCAATAGAGAGAACTCTTCCGAAGTAAGAGTGGTTTCAGGTGTGCCGCAGGGGAGTGTCGAAGGACCGTCGCCATTCACAATATACATAAATGACCTTGTGGATAACATCGGAAGTTCACTGAGGCTCTTTGCGGATGATGCTGTGGTACATCGAGAAGTTGTAACAATGTAAAATTGTACTGAAATACAGGAGGATCTGGAACGGACGGCCGGAGTGGCCGTGCGGTTCTAGGCGCTACAGTCTGGAACCGCGTGACCGCTACGGTCGCAGGTTCGAATCCTGCCACGAGCCTGGATGTGTGTGATGTCCTTAGGTTAGTTAGGTTTAAGTTGTTCTAAGTTTTAGGGGACTTATGATCACAGCAGTTGAGTCCCATAGTGCTCAGAGCAATCCCATCTGCAACGAATCGACGCATGGCGCAGGGAATGGCAATTGAATCTCAATGTAGACAAGTGTAATGTGCTGCGAATACATAGAAAGAAAGATCCTTTATCCATTAGCTACAATATAGTAGGTCAGCAACTCTGAGCAGTTAATTCCACAAATTACCTGGGAGTGGGTAGTAGGAGTGATTTAAAATGGAATGATAGTGTAAAGTTGATCGTAGGTAAAGCAGATACCAGACAGATTCATTGGAAGAATCCTAAGGAAATGCAATCCGAAAACAATGGGAGTTGGTTATAGTACAATTGTTCGCCCACTGCTTGAATATTGCTCACCAGTGTGGGATCCGTACCAGATAGGGTCGATTGAAGAGATAGAGAAGGTCCAGCGGAGAGCAGGGCGCTTCGTTACAGGATCATTTACTAACCGCGAAAGCGTTACGGAGATGATAGATAAACTCCAGTGGAACACTTTGCAGGAGACACGCTCAGTAGCTCGGTACGGGCTTTTGTTGAAGTTTCAAAAACATACCTTCACTGAGGAGTCAAGCAGTATATTGCTCCCTCCTACGTACATATCGCGAGGAGACCATGAGGATAAAATCACAGAGATTAGACCCCACACGGAGGCATACCGACAAACCTTCTTTCCACGAACAATACGAGACTGGAATAGAAGGGAGAACCGATAGAGGTACTCAAAGTATCCTCCGCCACACGCCGTCAGGTGGCTTGCGGAGTATGAATGTAGATATAGAACATCTTCGGTTGTTGTTGTTGTTGTGATCTTCAGTCCTGAGACTGGTTTGATGCAGCTCTCCATGCAAATCAACTGTGCAAACTCCTTCATCTCCCAGTACCTACTGCAACCAACATCCTTCTGAATCTGCTTAGTGTATTCATCTCTTGGTGTCCCTCTTCGATTTTTACCCTCCACGCTGCCCTCCAATGCTAAATTTGTGATCCCTTGATGCCTCAAAACATGTCCTACCAAACGATCCCTTCTTCTGGTCAAGTTGTGCCACAAACTTCTCTTCTCTCCAATTCTATTCAATTCTATTCAGTATTATGTGATCTGCCCATCTAATCTTCAGGACTCTTCTGTAGCACCACATTTCGAAAGCTTCTATTCTCTTCCTGTCCAAACCGTTTATCGTCCACTTTTCACTTCCATACATGGCTACACACCGTACAAATACTTTCTAAAACGACTTCCTGACATTTAAATCTGTACTCGATGTGAACAAATTTCTCTTCTTCAGAAAAGCTTTTCTTGCCATTGCCAGTCACCAATTTATATCCCCTCTACTTCGACCATCGTCAGTTATTTTACTTCCTAAATAGCAAAACTCCTTTGCTACTTTAAGTGTCTCATTACCTAATCTAATTCCCTCAGCATCACCCGATTTAATTTGACTACATTCCATTATCCTCGGTTGGCTTTTGTTGATGTTCATCTTATATCCACCTTTCAAGACACTGTCCATTCCGTTCAACTGCTCTTCCAGGTCCTTTTCTGTCTCTGACAGAATTACAATGTCATCAGCGAACCTCAAACTTTTTATTTCTTCTCCATGGATTTTAATACCTACTCCGAATTTTTCTTTTGTTTCCTTTACTGCTTGCTCACGGTATGTATTCATATTCTGTAATAGGGCAGCTGATCGATAATATCAGAAAAACCTTTTTTTATTTTTTTGCCAGGAAATGTCACAGACAGTCACGCAATAATGTTTTCAAATACATAATAACTTCTTATTCCTGTGCTCTACACTGTTTGATATGTACACTTCATTAAATTTCAGTTCAACTTGCACTTAAGAAAGAATGGCTATAAAACAAAAATAATGCTTGTGTAAAATAAATGAATAATTATTACAGTCTTCTGCGCGTCATCTACAGTTTCGTACCAGGTAGTAACCGAGTGCCTGATCGCGAGAAGTGTGCATGGAGAACGAGGACGCCGTAGTCTGGCATTGTGCCACGTGAGGCCACCCAGCCGTGGCGGCGGAAGGCGAGAGCGCAGGAGGAGCCGGCCGGAGCCGCCGACAAATGCTCCGTGACGGCGGCGGGCCGCTATTTCTGGTGTCTGCTGGCTGCTGGCTGCAGATAAGGCCGCCAGCGCCGCGGGCCTAGCCGACGGGCTGCGACCTGTGTGCGGCTGACCTCCGGTTCCTCTCCTGGAGTCAACACTACGGACGTCTGCGGTTTATTTTCCTGATCGTAACTTCGTTACACTGTGCATAAGATCAAAGACAGAACGAAAAGAATAGGACAGAAAAGAGAGACCTGCTCGCATTAAAAAGGGCGTAAGTTAGCGATGTCAGCGAGCAATAAGTCAAGGAAATCATAGAGAAGTTTGGAAAAGAAACTGAAGATCGGATGAAAGATATAAAAATTTTAATATCTTCCATGCAATATCGTTGTTTCTGTTCCTCTCTATTAGTGATTATATTTTACGTTTGTAATACTTGTATATTTCTATTGTCTATTGTCAAACCACAATTTATGAAAGATGTTCATATTTTATTAATAGGATTAACTAGGAATAATTAATATTTGTCGTGTTGGAAATAATTGTGCTAGCAGGGAACGTCTGCACCAAAGTATTGTTGGGAAGAGGGACCGCAAATTCATATAATTTTAAAAGGGACGGGAGAGACCGCCTATGGCTACATTTTAAGAAAAGAGCGGGAAAGACCGCGCATTGATACATTTTGTAATGGTAGCAGGGATCGTCTGCTCCAGAAAGCATTGTTGGCAGGAGAGACCTCACTTAAGCGTTCGTAGGAAGTCAGTAGTAAGCGAGAAGTGAAGCTAGTCGGTAACAGGTCTGAAACGAGAGGTTCAGAGAAGCGGTGTGCCTCCCAGCCATCAGCTATGATTTACAAGAGATTATAAACGGTTATACAGAGACATCAGCTAACTATTATCACAAGAGGAAATAATATTATCGAATTATTTTCTTTGCGAAACGCAAGACTACTGAAGGCATGTTTGCGCAATGCTAGTTGTAAGATTATTGTAAAACGTAAGCCCCATTTGAACGTTTGTAAAATCATTTCATTACCAGCAATAAATATTTGAAGAAACGTTTTCAGAATACAATTAATTTTTGCCAGCAATGTTGCATTACTGATTATAATCCATCCCAAAAACCATCAACGTAAAAATTTGCAAAAACTTTATTGTTGTGAAGAAAAAGTGTAACAATGAATTACGTAACTTCAGTCAAATTAATTAAAGAATAACGTGAGCTTTGCTATTAAAGAATAACGTCAGCTTTGGTAATAAATACAGCCACTTATGACAGCCCACCAGCAGTTAATAAAATATAGTAAACCAGAGTAAGTATATTCATGTTGAAGTTCGATGTAGCAGTCAGATGGCGATCCAGTAACAGTAAAAAAGGTAAGGAACAGTTTTGGGTTATTGCAGGTAACGACTGAGGGCCACGACGACGACACATTCTATGTTTCGTCGAAATAATCAGCAAACCACTTTTAATAAGCAGCAATTAAATTTGTATGCGGAGATTGAGAAAGAGAATAAATTTCAAAGGGAATATTTCATTTGTTATGATTAAGCAAGAGATAGAAGTCCTAAGGAAAGGTTTAATAGGTTATTGAAGAAGGGAAGGTTGCGTAAAAAAAAGAGATATAGAGGAGACGGGAAGGTTTCACGTTTTAGTGGAAGTAACAATCAGTGTTGTTCTTTACTTGTGAGAAATAAATCTTAATATTTAACTGACATTTAGTGACAGCCTTTGTGACAGATGATCAGTGATTTTGTTATTTATGTTGCTATCTATTTCTTTTGTCATTATATTCCTTCTTTGTTATTTGTTGTTAATCAGTTTGTGTTTCTGAGTAGCAACGAAAGAATACAATCAGTAAACAAATAGACAGCAACAGAAATAACAAAATCACTGCTAATCCATCACAACAGCTGTCACTAAATGTCAACTAAAGACTAATTTCTGTTCACTACTAAAATAAAAGTCTGAACATATTACAGAACTGATTATTGCTGCTACAGTAACGTAAAATATAACAGAAATAGATACACAACAACAGAAACAACGATACTGTGTGGAACTCAGGACTTGTAAACATATGTGAAATGATATTATGCCACAGTAGCTTAGATGTAATACAAGAAATGTACCAAAATTTAAACGATGGCTGTATAGTTCAAATAGGCCTATAGTTCAAATAAAAACAATAGTCATAGCAATGTAACTGGTTATATAAATATATTATTTTTCTAGAAAGAGAACTGGTTTGGAAAACAAAAATTTTTTTAACATCTTTTATAGATTAGATTAGTACTTGTTCCATAGATCATGAATACGACACTTCGTAATGATGTGGAACGTGGCAGGTTAATAAAATCTGTCCATATAAGATATTACATTACACAAAATATTACATGACACTGAATATTCTTTTGTAGGGGTTGGGGAAATTACCCACTTACTATATCCAAAAATTCATCTAATGAGTAGAAGGAATTACCATTAAGAAATTCTTTTAATTTCGTTTTAAATGCTATATGGCTATCTGTCAGACGTTTGATGCTATTAGATAAGTGACCAAAGACTTTTGTGGCAGCATAATTTACCCCCTTCTGAGCCAAAGTTAGATTTAACCTTGAATAGTGAAGATCATTATTTCTCCTGCTGTTGTAGCCGTGTACACTGCTATTACTTTTGTATTTGTTGAGATTGTTTATAACAAATTTCATAAGTGAATATATATATTGTGAGGCTACAGTGAAGATCTCTAGCTCTTTAAATAAGTGGATGCAGGATGATCTTGTATGAGGTCCAGGAATTATCTTGGTTACACGCTTTTGTGCAAAGAACACTCATTTACTCCATTGACTGTGCAGAACTGTATATACTGTGTTTTGTCAAAGTTTAATGAGAGCCCATTTACAGAGAACCACTTAACGATTTTCTGAAAAACTTCATTTACAATTTCACCAGTTAATTCTTGTCTGTTGGGTGTGATAGCTGTACTTGTATCATCGGCAAAAAGTACCAGCTTTGCATCTTCGTGAATATAAAATGGCGAGTAATTAATATATATTAAGAATAGCAGAGGACCCAGGACCAAACCTTGCGGCACCCCATTCTTGATTGTTCCCCAGATTGAGAAATCACCAGTTTTTTGCATATTATGTGCACTGTTTATTTCAACTTTCTGCACTCTTCCAGTTAGATATGATTTAAACCATTTGAGCACTGTCCCTTTCATACCACAGTACTTGAGTTTATCTAGAAGTATTCAAAGATTTACACAGTCAAAAGCCTTTGATAGATCACAAAAAATCCCAGTGGGTGACATTCAGTTTCTCAGAGCATTTAATATTTCATTAGTGAAAGTATATATAGCATTTTCCGTTGAAGAACCCTGATAGATCACAAAAAATCCCAGTGGGTGACATCCAGTTTCTCAGAGCATTTAATATTTCATTAGTGAAAGTATATATAGCATTTTCCGTTGAAGAACCCTTCTGGAAACCGAACTGACATTTTATTAAAACTTTATTTTTACAAAGGTGTGAAGCTACTCTACGATACATTATTTTTTCAAGAATTTTTGATAAGGCAGCAGAAGAGAGATTGGGCGTTAGTTGTTGACATATCCTCTTTTATATGCAGTGGTTTAACAATGGCACACTTCAGTCTATCTGGGAAAATACTCTGCTTCAGAGTGCTATTACATATGTGTCTAAGAATCCCAATTATTTCTTGGGAACAAGCTTTTATTGTCCTGCTGGAAATGCCATCAATTCTACGTGATCTTTTATTCTTGAGAGAGTTTATTGTCTTCCTAATTTCAGAAGGAGAGGTGGGTGGATTTCAATTGTATGAAATGGCGTGGATAAGGCCTCTTCCATTAACTGCCTTGCATCTTCTAATGAACATTTAGATCCTATTTTCTCTACAACATTTAAAAAATGATTATTCAAAATGTTTTCGGCTTCCAGCTTGTTGTTTATCAAGTTTCCATTCGCTTTGATGGTGATGCCACCATCCTGTACCCTTGGTTGACCTGTCTCCCTTGTAATAATATTCAAAATTGTTTTGATTTTGTTATCAGAGTTATTAATCTCAGACATGATGCACATGCTACTGGACTTTTTAATAACCTTTCTTTATATAGCACAGTAGTTGTTATAATACTTGGCTGTTTCTGGGTCATTACACTTGCTAGTTGTTAGATACAGTTCCCTTTTGTGGTTACAAGATATTTTTATTCCTTTAGTAAGCCAAGGTTTTTTGCATGGTTTCTTATAATTAGAAATAACTACTTTCTTGGGGAAACAGATTTCAAATCCCCTTACAAGTGTATCATGAAATAAGTTATATTTTAAAGTAACATCAGGTTCCTTGTACACCTCATCCCAATCTAACTGCTGAAGATTTTCTCTGAAATTTCTAATTGTTGAGTAATTAATTGAATGAACAACTTTGGAAGGTAGTTTTGAATTACTGAATGGAACTATGTCATATACTGTAATTAGCTGAGGGTCATGATCAGAAAGCCCATTCTCAACAGGACAAGAATTTATGTTTTTAAACCTATCTTGGTCTATAAAAGTTTTATCTATCAATGTGCTGCTGTCCTTTACTAACCGAGTAGGAAAATTAATGACACATGACAAACTGAAAGAACCGAGCAAGACTTCCAGGTCATTCTTCCTATTACACTCTTTCAGTGAATCAACATTGAAGTCCCCACAAATAATAATTTACTTTCCGCTATCTGACAGATAGCACAACAAGGCATCAAAGTTTTCCAAGAATAAATGAATGTTTCCTGAAGGGGACCTATATACTGTTACAATTATAAAAGAGCCCTCCTTCAGTTTAAGTTGACAGGCCATGCTTCTATATGTTGCTCTAGACAAAACTTTTTTGTGTCTAACTTTCTACATAGTGATAACTTTTGACATATATTATTCTTTCTACTCGTATGTGCAGTTAGTTTATATCCACTGATACTTACCTTTTCCATATCAGACAGAATGTGATGCTCAGACAGGCATAGTATATCTATTACATTATCAGATTCAATGTCATATAAGCAAACCAGGAGCTCATCTACTTTATTCTTCAATTCCGGAATATTTTGGTGAAAAACAGTAACATTATTTTTTACTTTACTTTTGTGAGAATCTACTTTTTTCTTTAATCCACCAATATTTTGGTTAAGTATGGTAACATTATTATTTGCATCCCTGTTGTGACATTTTTGTGAGTTTGGATCTCTTTAGCACCTGCCTGCATGAACTTCTCATTGGACACTGATGTTAGTCTAAAAATAGGTACATCCATGACTACTAGTGTTGTATCACCGCCAGACACCACACTTGCTAGGTGGTAGCCTTTAAATCGGCCGCGGTCCGGTAGTATACGTCGGACCCGCGTGTCGCCACTATCAGTGATTGCAGACCGAGCGCCGCCACACGGCAGGTCTAGAGAGACTTCCTAGCACTCGCCCCAGTTGTACAGCCGACTTTGTTAGCGATGGTTCACTGACTTCTACGCTCTCATTTGCCGAGACGATTGTTACCATAGCCTGCAGCTACGTTGTTTGCTACGACCTAGCAAGGAGCCATTATGCGTACTATTGATATTGTGAATCATGTACCAAAAACAGCGACGTTCGTCATTAATGGATTAAAGTTAAGTATTCCACCAGCTACGTCCCTTTTTCTCAATTCTAATTCCCTTGTCATGTTCCAGACCTCACACCAGACTGCGTGAGATAAAACGCGTGCATTTCGGCCTCCTTTAGGAACACGGTTGGCTCGCCTGCCAACCACAACCACTAGTATCCCCCCCCCTAATGGATTTCACTAACAACCCTGCCAGTTTACCCTTCCCTTTCCTACTGAGATGTAGGCTAGGCCTTGTGAAATCCCCCCTATCAATAGACTCGACAGGAACCAATCCAATGTCTGACAGAGTGGCCGCCCTAAGCAACTGATCCAACTCCATATTTACCCTCCTGACACAGCTATTCAACTGGGGCTGATCACGCCACACGAAAGCAGGAACCAGCCCAACATTGGTATGGGTCGTTGCCGAGGCTATTTTCACCAGATCACCCTGCCGCCGTTGGATAAGCAGCTGCCAGCAGAAAGTCGTAAACTCCTAGCTCACTCATTTGTTACATAGTTTAATTTTTAATTTCTTTGCGTGTTTTTGGTACTTGCATTGTTTAATTCATAAATTTTGGGCGTATTATAGTGTTTGAGAGTTGTAACATCGCGTTTTAGTACCTCAATAGTGTAAAATCGCATAGTATCCTTCCGCCGCCAAGCCGTGTGTCAGCAGTGCGCAAGTAGCAGCATTACTGCATTTACTAGGCAGTCTTGTATTTTAATAACCGTTTAAATTTTGTGTCGATTTGTTTGTGCTCTCTGTAGATTAATTCAGGCGTTCTTTGCACAACAGTTTTTAGCATGGATAGGGACTGCAACTGCTGTGTTCGGATGCAGGCTGAGTTAGCATCCCTTCGCTCCCAGCTTCAGGCAGTATTGGCTTCGGTCACATAGCTTGAGGCTGTTGTCAATGGGCATCGCTGTGAGTGTCTGGATGGGGGTTTGTCGGGGAATCCCCCGATCCCCCGATCGGAATACGACTGTGGCTGCCCGGGA
The DNA here is from genome assembly GCF_023897955.1 of Schistocerca gregaria. Classification (NCBI taxonomy): domain Eukaryota; kingdom Metazoa; phylum Arthropoda; class Insecta; order Orthoptera; family Acrididae; genus Schistocerca; species Schistocerca gregaria. Next base: position 603,808,880 of record NC_064923.1, on the reverse strand, counting down.
TACTGCCCACATTGAAGCTGATCCCTCACCTGTGGTAGAATGGGAGATCGTCTCGAGGTGTGGCAGGGAGCGAAAGACATTCTGGAGGGCTGAACGGAAGGACTCTCCAGTTTGACAAACCGGTGCCAGGCTCTGTCTCCGGTTGATACTGATCTTTGGCCGGAGATGGCTGCTTGTCCTGTTCCAGAGGTTGCCCCTCAGTCTACAAGATCCGGGCAGTCGCAGAGGGTGGGCTTACTGGTAGTTGGGAGCTCCAACGTCAGGCGTGTAATGGGGACCCTTAGGGATATGGCAGCAAGAGAGGGGAAGAAAACCAATGTGCGCTCCATGTGCATACCGGGGAGAGTCATTCCAAATGTGGAAAGGGTTCTTCCGGATGCCATGAAGGGTACAGGGTGCACCCATCTGCAGGTGGTCGCTCATGTCGGCGACCATGATGTGTGTCGCTATGGATCAGAGGAAATCCTCTCTGGCTTCCGGCCAGTCTCGCTAGCGGGATGAAAGCAGAGCTCACCATCTGCAGCATCGTCGACAGGACTGACTGCGGACCTTTGGTACAGAGCCGAGTGGAGGGTCTGAATTAGAGGCTGATAAAGTTCTGCGTCCGTGTGGACTGCAGATTCCTCGGCTTGCGCCAAAGGGTGGTGGGGTTTCGGGTTCCGCTGGATAGGTCAGGAGTTCACTACACGCAGCAAGCGGCTACACGGGTAGCAGGGGTTATGAGGCGTGGACTGGGCGGTTTTTTAGGTTAGATGGCCTCGGGAAAGTACAGAAAGGGCAACAGCCTCAAAGGGTGCGTGGCAAAGTCAGGACATTCGGGGACCAAGCAGCAATCGGTATTGTAATTCTAAACTGTCGAAGCAGCATTGGTAAAGTACCGGAACTTCAAGAGCTGATAGAAAGCACCGAAGCTGAAATCGTTATAGGTACAGAAAGCTGGCTGAAGCCAGAGATAAATTCAGCCGAAATTTTTACAAAGGCACAGGCGGTGTTTATAAAGGATAGATTGCATGCAACCGGTGGTGGCGTGTTTGTCGCTGTTAGTAGCAGATTATCCTGTAGTGAAGTAGAAGTGGATGGTTCCTGTGAAATATTATGGGTGCAGGTTACACTCAACAACCGAGCTAGGTTAATAATTGGCTCCTTTTACCGACCTCCCGACTCAGCATCATTAGTGGCAGAACAATTGAGAGAAAATTTGGAATACATTTCACATAAATTTTCTCAGCATATTATAGTCTTAGGTGGAGATTTCAATTTACCAGATATAGACTAGGACACTTAGATGTTTAGGATGGGTGGTAGGGACAGAACATCGAGTGACATTATACTGAGTGTACTATCCGAAAATTACCTCGAGCAATTAAACAGAGAACCGACTCGTGGAGATAACATCTTGGACCTGCTGATAACAAACCGACCTGAACTTTTCGACTCTGTAAGTGCAGAACAGGGAATCAGTGAATATAAGGCCGTTGCAGCATCCCTGAATATGGAAGTTAATAGGAATATAAAAAAAGAGTAATAGAAGGCAGATTTCAGACTGCCTAACAGATCAAAACGAAAATTTCTGTTCAGACACTGACAATGCTGAGTGTTTATCGAAAAAGTTTAAAGCAATTTGAAAATGCGTTTTAGACAGGTACGTGACCAGTAAAACTGTGAGGGACATGAAAAACCCATCGTGGTTCAACAACAAAGTTAGGAAACTACTGTGGAAGCAAAGAGAGCTTCACTCCAAGTTTAAACGCAGCCAGAACCTCTCAGACAAACAGAACCTAAACGATGTCAAAGTTAGCGTAAGGAGGGCTATGCGTGAAGCGTTCAGTGAATTCTGAAGTAAAATTCTATGTACTGACTTGACAGAAAATCCTAGGAAGTTCTGGTCTTACGTGAAATCAGTAAGTGGCTCGAAACAACATATCCAGACACTCCGGGATGATGATGGCTTTGAAACAGAGGACGACACGCGTAAAGCTGAAATACTAAACACCTTTTTTCAAAGCTGTTTCACAGAGGAAGACCGCACTGCAGTTCCTTCTCTAAATCCTCGCACAAACGAAAAAATGGCTGCCATCGAAATAAGTGTCCAAGGAATAGAAAAGCAACTGGAATCACTCAACAGAGGAAAGTCCACTGGACGTGACGGGATACCAATTCGATTCTACACAGAGTACGCGAAAGAACTTGCCCCCCTTCTAACAGCCGTGTACCGCAAGTCTCTAGAGGAACGGAAGGTTCCAAATGATTGGAAAAGAGCCCAGGTAGTCCCAGTCTTCAAGAAGGGTCGTCGAGCAGATGCGCCAAACTATAGACTTATATCTCTGACGTCGATCTGTTGTAGAATTTTAGAACATGTTTTTTGCTCGAGTTTTTGGAAACCCAGAATCAACATGGATTCCGGAAACAGCGATCGTGTGATACCCAACTAGCTTTATTTGTTCATGAGACCCAGAAAATATTAGATACTGGCTCCCACGTAGATGCTATTTTCCTTGACTTCCGGAAGGCGTTCGATACAGTTCCGCACTGTCACCTGATAAACAAAGTAAGAGCCTACGGAATATCAGAGCAGCTATGTGGCTGGATTGAAGAGTTTTTAGCAAACAGAACACAGCATGTTGGTATCAATGGAGAGACGTCTACAGACGTTAAAGTAACCTCTGGCGTGCCACAGGGGAGTGTTATGGGACAATTGCTTTTCACAATATATATAAATGACCTAGTAGACAGTGTCGGAAGTTCCAATCGGCTTTTCGCGGATGATCCTGTAGTATACAGAGAAGATGTAGCACTAGAAAATTGTAGCGAAATGCAGGAAGATCTGCAGCGGATAGGCACTTGGTGCAGGGAGTGTCAACTGACCCTTAAAATAGACAAATGTAATGTATTACGAATACATAGAAAGAAGGATCCTTTATTGTATGATTATGTAATAGCGGAACAAACACTGGTAGCAGTTACTTATGTAAAATTTCTGGAAGTATGCGTGCGGAACGATTTAATGTGGAATGATCATATAAAATTAATTGTTGCTAAGGCGGGTACCAGGTTGAGATTCATTGGTAGAGTATTTAAAAAATGTAGTCCATCAACAAAGGAGTTGGCTTACAAAACAGTCGATCGACCTATACTTGAGTATTGCTCATCAGTGTGGGATGCGTACCAGATCGGGTTGACGGAGGAGGTAGAGAAGAGCTGTGCGTTTCGTCACAGGGTTATTTGGTAACCGGGATAGCGTTACGGAGATGCTTAGCAAACTCAAGTGGCAGACTCTGGAAGAGAGGCGCTCTACATCGCGGTGTAGCTTGCTCGCCAGGTATCGAGATGGTGCGTTTCTGGACGAGGTATCGAATATATTGCTTCCCCCTACTTATACCTCCCGAGGAGATCACGAATGTAAAATTAGAGAGATTCGAGCGCGCACAGAGACTTTCAGACAGTCGTTCTTCCCGCTAACCATACGTGACTGGAACAGAAAAGGGAGGAAATGACAGTGGCACGTAAAGAGCCCTCCGCCACAGACCGTTTGGTGGCTTGCTGAGTATAAATGTAGATGTAGATGTAGATGTAGAATACTGTAGCCTTGATCCCTATCAATACTGTTTCCCACTCCACCACCACATGATCCTGTTATGTGAATCCCTTGCACAAGGAACCTATATCCTCTACCACCTGGCTAAAACTTGCACTTGGCTTGACAAAGTTTGTGACCTGGTACCTGTCACCTAATTTTTCCTGTAAAATCTGGCCCACACCTCTTCCGTGGCTGACACCTAGCAACAGAACTTTCCTCTTACTTTCTACTTTTTTTGAAACAGTTGTTTTCCTAGTGAGATTCTGTTGCATCTTAACTACATATACTTCTGCTGGAGCCTCTTCCTTACTTAACTGTGGTAGCAAGGCAAATCTATTGGTTGTGCCAATTGGGGAACTGTCAGACGCTGTCCTCTTTCTGTGGCCCCTGTTCCCAGCTACCACTGCCCACCGCTGTTTGCCCTCCTTCCTCCTTAACCTCTTCATTTCCTCCCTCGCTCTGTCCAAATCAGCCTGAAGGGCTCTAATTTTCTCCTCCTGTTCAGCTATAATCCTCTCTCTTGAGTGAACCGTGCAAAAGAATGGAAGAGCCTCGTTTGCTTCCCCAATTCCTACGCCGCTACAATTTCTCCAATGAAACCACCAGTCACAACAGCTGCACAAAACCCCTGAACTAACTTTCCTACTGAAGCTCACACACTTAGTATCAATGGTAATTTGGAAATTAGTTAAGAGATTTACTAAGTGATAACGATAATATATTAAATACAGATGCAAAAGGACACTAAAAGTGTTTTGGAAACTAATATGTAAGTAAACTATTACCAAATGCACTTAAATTTGTGTTGTAACGCTAAATAAGCACGACAAAAAATTAGGCCTAAACAGCCGAATGTAACCAAAACGAACTACTTGCGACAAGTGGAAGAATACGAAAATAAAAGAGAAACCTTTAATGGCAAGCTAAATGTCTTGAGTCCAGTTTTGAACGGATGTGAAATGCGATGATAAGCAGTTCAGCCAAGAAGGGCATGTGTAATGTCGTGCTTCGTCCATGGTTTCTTCACAGAAATGAGAACAACGAGAAGGATTCATGGTCATGAAATAGATGGAGTTAAGGAATTCCACTACGTAGGCAGCAAAATAACGAATGACGGACGGAGCAAAGCGGACATGAAAAGTATAGTAGCCCTGGCAAAACGGCCATTCCTGACCCAGAACCGTCTGCTACTATCATAAAAAGGCCTGAACTTGAGGAAGAAATTTCTGAGAATGTGCATTTGGAGCATGGAAATGTGTGGCAGTGAAACATGGACTGTGAGAAAACCGAGAATCGAAGCATTTGTGATGTAGTGCTACAGACGAATGTTGAAAATTAGCTGGACTAATAAGATAAGGAATCAGGAGGTTCTGCTCAGAATCGGAGAGGAAAGGAATATGTGGAAAACACTGATAAGGAGAAGGGAGTGGATGATAGGACATCTGTTAAAACGTCAGGGAATAACTTCCATGGTACTAGAGGGAGCTGTAGAGGGATACCCTGTGGAATCAGACATAGATGGGATACACCCAACAAATAATTGAGGACGTAGCTTGCAGGTGGCGCTCGGTTGGTACAGGAGAGGAATTCGTGGTGGGCCGCATCATACCAGTGGGGACGCTGATGACCGAAAAAAATCTAGTGCTGAAGAAGAATGCTGCAGATCAGCTGGACAGATGGAATAATTAATCAGGAGGGTCCGAACTCAGCTGCGGAGAAGAGAAATTTGTAGCACAAATTGATTAAGAGAAGGGATCGGATCGGTTGGTAGGATACAATTATGAAGCATTAACAGACAGAAGTCAGGGATGCAGTATATCTTACCTACTCTTCAACTTTTACTTCGAAGAAGCAGTGAAGAGAATAACTGGAAGTTCAGAAAAAGAATTAACATTCATTGTGAAAGGCTATTATACACAAGGTTCATTGTTGACTTTGCTGTTATCTATGAAGGTCAGAAAGACTACACTACCTGTTGAACAGAAAGAGCAGCATTCTGAGAACAGAATTTGGAGGGGAAAAAAAGCGTGAGTACTGAGGGGTAACAGCCATGAGATTAGCGTAAAGTCGAAAATGTAAACCACTGTACAGTAAAATCTACATAAAAGGTAATATTGACAGAGGACTCACCAGATAAGAGCATTCTATATAGCTGCATGAAATTATACGTGATTAAGAATTTCAGGCTCTTGCGAGCCATTAATTACATCACAATAATTAACATAAGAAAGTTTCTAGTAGTAATATACAGACATGTGACTGAGCTCTGTGCTAAGGAAACCGATAATAATACATAACCGAATACCAGAAACTTGGGTCAACGATGACTGTGCAGTTTAAGACGCACAAGAGCACAAGCGACCAATTGTAACATCCAAAACGAATTTTCAGCATGGTAACTAGTAGATGTACTGAAGAGGTCGTCATTTAATCAGAGTAAGGCTTATAACAACATGCGCCACAGGGCTGAGGGGAGCAAACGATTTCTTAGGAAAAAAGGAAGATGTTACATATTGATTATGACTCTGTGTTTAGATGGAGATAGACATGTTCATAATTAGAGGCATATATCGCCATTTTGTCCAAATGTATTAGATGTATTTGTACGGATAATATTGACGTGCTAGTTCTTCATATACATTGAAGATGACGGACAGAGCAAAGTGGACGTCAAAACTCGACTAGCAATGTCAAAACGGCCATTCCTGACCAAGAGATGTCTACTAGTATCAAAAACAGGCCTTAATTTGAGGAAGAAATTTCTGAGAATCATCATTTGGAGCATAGCATTGTGTGGCACTGAAACATGGACTGCGGGAATACCGAACATACGAATGTTGAAAATTAGCTGGACTAATAAAATGACGGATGAGGAGGTTCTGCTCAGAATCGGAGGGGAGAGGAATATGTGGAAAACACTGATAAGGAGAAGGGACAGGATGATAGGACATCTGTTAAGACGTCAAGGAATGAAGTCCATGGTGCTAGAGGGAGTTTTAGATGGCAAAACCTTCACGTAGTTAACTGTTTTCTTGAGATTTAAAAACCTGAACATCAGTCCTTTCTCTGTTGCATGAAACCCCATATGTGGTATGGTATTAGTTTCTGGATCATGTTAAAGCGCGATACAGCTTCCGACTTACGTCATTGTACTTGGCTACTATCGATTTAAAACTTTTAGCGTTACCCATTACCTGAGGAACGATACACACATTGGACACAGCGTGAAATTACGCCAGGTACCAAGCGTAATAAAATCTGCTTTCGAATTAAAAAATTTATAATGATTTAAATGCATATATTTGATTTAAACTGATTTTTCGAGGCAATTAGTTCTGGGAGGGAGATAATTTTACATGCATCCTAATAGATCTCAGGGCTCAGTTTGCTAAATTCAGCGTTTTACCTGAGAAAGAATTCCACATGTGCGAATCATCTCAACTATCATTATACGTGTGCTGTACTGGCGGAATAGTGTACGATAAGCAATTGTCAAAGAAGCTTTCTATATGCGGAAGACAGGGGTTGATTATAAAATTTATGACTATTTGCAATATTTATACAAACGTATGTAAGTACCTGAAGATGGGCAATGATACCCGAAACACTCCTTTCTGTTGGAGTAATCTTTTTTTTTTTTTTAATTGATATAGATATGGTGGGAGAAAGTCAACATGATGTCTGAAATAGGGCTTTGTGACTCCAAGAGTTATTTAGATGTGTTCGGAAATCCTTCGAATGCATTCTCAAACTTGCCGGTTCACTTCAGAAGCTTAGGTCATCACTGGGAGCAGTGTCGGCTGCAGCCCGTTTTATACTGCGCAGTAGCTGTCGCCAACAGTCGGCTTTCAGCGTAATGGAAGAACACCCTCGATCACCGTCTGCCATGCCTCAGTGTTGTTTCCTTCCTGTTTTTCTCTGTCCCACTTAGGAAATGGACAGACGGAAGCACTCGCAGCCTCTGAAAGTGACTTGCAGGGACAGCGGAGTAATATCTTTCCTGCAGCGAAGAACCTGTTGGATGTAATACGTTATTGTCTCTTGTCAGCTACAGGAACAGTGGAAAAACAAAAATTCTCAACTAGATATATGATCTCTTGATCCATGATCTCTTTCAGACAAGGATAAATAGAACCAGTGAAACAATGTAAAGACTAGCAACCAGTTTTCTTTAATCTGTTCCGTACTTACCACCTTTTTAACTATAAATTTCATTCCAGCTACACGAGATGAATGTATCACAGTCTGCTGATCCAGTTTCATACATCGTCGGCTCTCAAAATTACCAGGTGATATCCAAAAGTTCTAACAATATATTAATTAAAATTATTACGTATCGTAGTTGTTCTGCACCATCGCCAAAGTTGTGCCATTGTTTGTGACTACACGGAACCCTACTTTTCTTCCAGTCTTGAAATGCATTCTGGAAGCCTTTCTTTCTTATCATCTTTGGTATCCGCTACAGTTGAATTTCGATCCTCTCCACTTTATCAAATCTACGCTCTTTCAAATTGATTTTCATCTTGGCGAAGATGAAGAATCATGGAATGTGTCTACGGCGAAGGATAAAGAACCCTCATGATGCTTTTAGTAAAAATTCTTTAATAATGTACGCCTTCTGTTGTCTTGCGTTGTCACGATGGAGTCACTGTCGTTCGTACGCCACTTTTGCGGACGCCTGCTCTTTGTGTTCTCCCTCAAATACCTTAGAACCTCGCGATTGAACCATCTATTGATCATCTGACCAGGAGGGATCAAGCTTTGTTAATAATACAGCCAACATTATATCTTTACATATGTATAATTTAAAGTACCCAGTGGCGTTTATCTTTCTGTATGTAAAGGCCAGTCTCAGAAATTACTGTAGGGATTTTTATACAATTGGCACTAATAAAACGATTCACGAAGAAGGTTTGTGTACATAATTTAATCTTATAATAATGAGTCGATACAGAAGAGACAGGGGATGCAGTATAAGAATTAGAAATTAAATGAGCTTTAGATTACTTAAGATCAAATAAGGCAGAGGGGATAGATAACATTCCACCAGAATCTCCTAAATGATTGGGGGAAGTGGCAACAAAACAACTATTCACGTTGGTGTAGAGACTGTATGAGCTTGACGATGTACCATCTGACTTTCGGAAAAATACTGTTCACGCAATTCGGAAGACTGCAAGAGCTGACAAGCGCGAGAATTATCGCACAATCACCTTAAAAGCTCAAGCATCTAATTTGCTTACAAGAATAATGTCAGAAGAATGGAAAAGAAAACTGAGGACGCATTGTATGACGATCAGTTTGACTATAGGAAACGTAATGGCACTAGAGAGGCAGTTCTTATGTTGAGGTTGTTCAGGAAGCAAGACTAAAGAAAAATCAGGACACGTTCGTGAGATTTATCGAGCTGGAAGAAAACTTTCGACAATGTAAAATGGAGCAAGGTGTTAGATATTCTGAGAAAAGCAGGGGTAAGCTAGAGGAAAAGACGGGTAATATACATCTTGTGCAACAGCCAAAAGGGAATAATAACAGTAGAAGACAAAGAACGAAGTGCTCAGACTAAAAAGAGTGTAAGATAGGAAATAGTCTTTCGCCCCTTCTGTTCAGTCCATACATCAAAAAACGAAATGATGGGAATAAAGTAAAGGTACCAGAGTGGAATTAAAATTCAAGGTGAAAGTGTATCAGAGGAGATCTCCACTCTCTAGTACTCTTACGGATTTTTGGACAGTCCTGCATGATTCATGGTGTCAATTCTCTGCAGTACTACTTGGACATTAGTCAAGTCCATGCCACGTCGTGTTGCGGCACTTCCGCGTGTTCGTGGGGGCCCTACACGATATTAGACAGGTGTACAAGTTTCTTTCCCTCTTCAGTGTAGAAGCATGGATTATTCATGAAGATCCTTAGTTGGCAGTGACAAATAGTGATCTAATCAAATAGTTCGATATACAGATTGTGACGCTTAAAAGGAAACTATTAAGAAATGGCCCCTTGGTTCTCACATAGGTTTTTACTGAACACAGTATAAACGCAAGATAGTGCAAATAGATTCATTTTCTAGTGCAAGCAGAGCATTAGCAGGACTTAATCAATGTGAAGATGTGGAGATAAGCAACAAAATCACAAAAACTGCAGCTGAAAAGCTGCGAACAAGTCTTCAGGAAGTAGCCAAACTTACTGCAGTCGAAATATTCAGTCACTGATAACATGACTGAAGGGCTAACTCCATTAACATTCAGAGTTTCAGAAATTCTGCTGTTTGATTTGTGACCACTACCTTAGTCAATACAGCATCTTACATCTTGAACACTATTCATGAGATTAAACATACTCTAAAATTTATGCATTGTAAATACGCTGTAAGACAAAAAGAGAAATGACTCACCATGAAGGAAGTATCCAAATGGGACGGAAATCAATACACGTGATGTACATGCACAGACAAACAAATGATTACAATTTCAGAAAAAATTCAAGCTTTATTCAAGAGTAAGAGAGTAAAAAATGGAGCAAGTCAGTAATGTGTTGATCCACCTCTATCCCTTACGAAAGCAGTTGGCAATGATTGACAAAGTTGTAAAATGTCCTCTTCAGCGATATTTTGCAAAATTCTGTCCAATTGGAGCATTAGAAGTCAAAATAGCAAGATGGTTAGAGATCCCTGTCCATAATGCTCCAAACATTCTCAACTGGGGGATGTCCAGATACCTTGTTGGCCAAGGAGAGAGATGACAATCATCAAGCCAAGCAGTAGAAACTCTCACTGTGTGCATGCCGGTACTGTCGTGCTGAGAAGTAAGCCCAGGATGTCTTCCCATGATGGGCAACATAACAGGATATAGAATGTAGCCGACATATGGCTGTGGTGTAAGGGTACCGCGGATGACAGCCAAAGGGGCCCTGCTATGAAATAAAATGGTAATCCTGACCGTCACTCCTAGTTGGTATCCAGCTATTGTCTGAGTCGTCTACAGGCACTTCTTCGCAGGTCAGCAGAGTTCGTTTCGAAGTAGTACTCATCACCGAAGACAATTCTATTTCAGTCAAAGAGATTCCAAGGGGTCAGATTAAAAAAGGTAGGAAGATTTTTCTGTTTAGAAAAAGTGACAATAACCAGATTACAGAGTACCTGACGGCTCAACACAAAAGTTTTGTCTCAAGGACAGATAGTGTTGAGGATCAGTGGACAAAGTTCAAAACCATCGTACAATATGCGTTAGATGAGTATGTGCCAAGTAAGGTCGTAAGAGATGGAAAAGAGCCACCGTGGTATAACAAATTGAAAATTGCTGCGGAAGCAAAGGGAGCTTCAAAGCGAACATTAACATAGCCAAAGCCTTGCAGATAAACAAAAATTACGCGAAGCGAAATGTAGTGTGAGGAGGGCTATACGAGAGGCGTTCAATGAATTCGAAAGTAAAGTTCTATGTACTGACTTGGCATAAAATCCTAAGAAATGTTGGTCTTATGTCAAAGCGGTAGGTAGATCAAAACAAAATGTCCAGAGACTCTATGACCAAAATGGTACTGAAACAGAGGATGACAGACTAAAGGCCGAGATACCAAATGCCTTCTTCCAAAGCTGTTTCACACATGAAGACTGCACTGTAGTTCCTTCTCTACATTCTCGCACAGATGACAAAATGGTAGATATCGAAATAGACGACAGAGGGATAGATAAACAATTAAAATGGCTCAAAAGAGGATAGGCCGCTGGACCTGATGGGGTACCAGTTCGATTTTACACAGAGTACGCGAAGGAACTTACCTCCCCTTCTTGCAGCGGTGTACCGTAGGTCTCTAGAAGAGCGTAGCGTTCCAAAGTATTGGAAAAGGGCACAGGTCATCCCCCGTTTTCAAGAAGGGACGTCGAACAGATGTGCAGAACTATAGACCTATATCTCTAACATACATAGAAAGATAGATCCCTTATTATTTAGCTACAAAATAGCTGGTCAGAGACTGGAAGCAGTTAATTGGTTCAAAAATGGCTCTGAGCACTATGGGAGTTAACATCTGTGGTCATCAGTCCCCTAGAACTTAGAACTACTTAAACCTAACCAACCTAAGGACATCACACACATCCATGCCCGAGGCAGGATACGAACCTGCGACCTTAGCAGTCACGCGGTTCCGGACTGCGGGCCTAGAACTGCGAGACCACTGCTGCCGGCAGCAGTTAATTCTATAAATTATCTGGGAGTAGGCATTAGGAGTGATTTAAAATGGAATGATCATATAAAGTTGATCGTCGGTAAAGCAGATGCCAGACTGAGATTCATTGAAAGAATCCCAAGGAAATGCAATCCGAAAACAAAGGAAGTACGTCACAGTACGCTTGTTCGCCCACTGCTTGAATACTGCTCAGCAGTGTGGGATCCGTACCAGATAGGGTTGATAGAAGAGATAGAGAAGATCCAACGGAGAGCAGTGCGCTTCGTTACAGGATCATTTAGTAATCGCGAAAGCGTTACGGGGATGATAGATAATCTCCAGTGGAAGACTCTGCAGGAGAGATGCTGAGTAGCTCGGTACGGGCTTTTCTTAAAGTTTCGAGAACATACCTTCACCAAAGTGTCAAGCAGTATATTGCTCCCTCCTACGTATATCTCGCGAAGAGACCATGAGGATAAAATCACAGAGATTAGAGCACACACGGAGGCATACCGACAAACCTTCTTTCCACGAACAATACGAGACTGGAATAGAAGGGAAAACCGATAGAGGTACTCAGGGTACCCTCCAACACACCGTCAGGTGGCTTGCGGAGTATGGATGTAGATGTAGATGTAGAATACCTATGTGGAGACGCCACAGAGAGCAGTGAGTTACCAACCTGTCTGTCACCCGTCCTATGGCCCGACAACCAGGAGTTATGGTCAGAGGTGCCGTTTTGTTTCATAGGAGTACCCCTCTGGTTGTCATCCAATGGACCCTTACAACATAGCGGTACATCGACGATATTCTACTATTCGTGGCAGGTCATCCTGGGCTTACGATTCAGAAAGCCCGACTGCACACTGCGAGATTTTCTACTGCTTGTCTTCGTGCTTGCCCAAAATTTACCTTGGTCATCAAGGCTGCCAGATCACCCCAGCAAATAACGTTTGGAGCGGTATCGACAGGTCTTTCAAACAGCTCGAGATTATGACGCTCTGACGAGTCATTTGGACAGAATTTGGCATTATATCCTTCAGGAGAGATTCTATCAATTAATAAGAAGCCGAATTACTGCTTGAATAATAGCGAGCGATGGACCAACATGTTATTGACTTATTTTGTGAAGGTCTTTCTCTTGAATCGTAGATGCAATTATTATGTTGCAGAAATTTCATTAAATAAACATATGGCTTGATAAGTTACTGGCGATAATCGTTTGTATACATCTGGAGAAACCTTTGATTTGATATCCTTATAATAAATACATTTTAACTGTTTGTTTAATGTAAATATAAATATGGTCATTGCGTAACTGGGATCAAGAGATACATAACAGTACAACATGATACATTGCACGTCTGTGTCATTTGTTACTGATCTGCCAAGCAATTTTAGTGTAAAACATTAATAATAATTTTATACAAATCATAATAATATTAGTGAGCTCGTATCAGTATCACAAATTAGACACTGTCTTCAGATTTTTTTGTAGCATCCGTGTAGGAAGTTAAGATATTTTCAGAGAACGTATTAAGTTTCGTTTTTAACTTACCCAGTTCCTGAGTCGTCATGTCTCGTTTCCTGGGTACAAGGGCTTTTGAACGAGGTGTTTCATACGCTTTTGTAGGTGCTGTAGGTGCTGTGGGATTTCCGACCAACCAGTTTTGCACTGCGCGTTTTCCGACCAGAGTCCCCCCCATGTAGATTTACGGCAGTCGTCCATCAACTGCGGAGTTTTTATCATTACTAGTCAGGCATAGTCCTTGACGACAGCCTTCGTTTTCGGGTAGTTTCGTAGGACTGAATAATACATTGTGCGTAATGGAAATGATAGTACAACGAAAGGGATGCCGTGGAAGCAGGGACGGTCACAGCTAGTGGGTGCACAGAATATGTGATGAGTATATAAGCAGGCTGTGCAGGAAATCCGAACGGAGGAAGTGCTGAGACTGTCTAAAAATTGTAAATGTGAGAATCATGGCTGAACAGCACATTCGACCAATCCGAGTTTGTTCTCAGTCCCTGCTGACTACGATGTCGATGAGATGTTAAGCCATAATCATCCTTCCTTTAAGTAATGGAAACAGTGTACCCCGAGACATTCCTTTCTTCTGATTGCAATTTTCACCTGCCCGCGAAAGGCAAAGGTCCCGAGTTCGAGTCTCGGTCGGGCACACAGTTTTAATCCGCCAGGAAGTTTCATATCAGCGCACACTCCGCTGCAGAGTGAAAATCTCATTCTGGAAACATCCCCCAGGCTGTGGCTAAGCCATGTCTCCACAGTATCGTTTCTTTCAGGAGTGTTAGTTGTGCAAGGTTCGCAGAAGAGCTTCTGTAAAGTTTGGAAGGTAGGAGACGGATACTGGCAGAAGTAAAGCTGTGAGTTCTGGGCGAGAGTCGTGCTTCGGTAGCTCAGTTGGTAGAGCACTTGCCCGCGAAAGGCAAAGGTCCCTAGTTCGAGTCTCGGTCGGGCACACAGTTTTAATCTGCCAGGAAGTTTCATATCAGCGCACACTCCGCTGCAGAGTGAAAATCTCATTCTGGAAACATCCCCCAGGCTGTGGCTAAGCCATGTCTCCACAGTATCCTTTCTTTCAGGAGTGCTAGTTGTGCAAGGTTCCCAGAAGAGCTTCTGTAAAGTTTGGAAGGTAGGAGACGGATACTGGCAGAAGTAAAGCTGTGAGTACTGGGCGTGAGTCGTGCTTCGGTAGCTCAGTTGGTAGAGCACTTGCCCGCGAAAGGCAAAGGTCCCGAGTTCGAGTCTCGGTCGGGCATACAGTTTTAATCTGCCAGGAAGTTAAAAGTACCTCATCAAGCATCCGAAGCCGTTGTGCAGTGACAAACAGTGGAAAAACTTGCAGCTGCCAGGAGATGCGGGAATGGTTACGACCCACCGCCTGCCTTCCACTCTGGTCGCCCAAAGGCGATAGACTATCTTGCTGTAGAAACCGTTAATCAGATCGACACATTTTTGTGTTACTCTTGTAAACGTAGCTGAAATGGTGAGCAGTGTGCTGGCCCGTAATGGTGATTTGTGTGAGCTATGCTCCATGAGCATTCAGCAAAGACTGTGTGCTCGGTTCAGGAAGGAGTTAATTAACCAATTATTGTGTTTCTCATGCAGCAGTTTGGGGAAGCCCTTACTGATTACATGTGGAAAATGTACACTGCCGCCCTTGCGTTCAAAGTGTATCTTTCGGATGCAGGGGTAGTGGCTACCATTTCACAGTGCATTAATGAAGAGGACTGCCCCCTTGATTTTGTTTTCGGGAAGGTTTGCCAAGATCAAGATTAGTCTGGTTTCTAACGCCAGTAAGATTCTCAGTAAAGCACATAAGTGGCAGTGAAAACGTCGTCACTGTTACACTAAGCCGTACGTTTGAGTCAGGCCAGTAGGTAACCTCACTTGGATGAGTGTCCAACCATGAAACCACTCTCAGTGTAGTCTTGGCTGAGATCTCTAAATTGATTGGTGATCTTGGTCATCAACAAGATTCCGACCTGGGGTTGTCACATATTAAACAGTATCTTCAGTCTAGGGACGAACTGTCCTGCTACCTGCTTAAAAAGGGAATTTTGTGTTTACAGACAAGGGGTGATGGTGAGTGGAAAATTTGTTTGCTTCGAGATCTCATTCCCGCCGTCTTAAAGTGTTATCATCAGTCGCGGTTAGGTGGAAAAATAGGTATTTATAAAACCATATGCAAGACCATGCAACATGTGGTCTGGTCCTAGCTCTACAAAGATATAAGATGGATGGTTGAGCAGTGTCAAGAATGTAAGTTGGAAAATCCAAGTTCGGGCTTTAAGAGAGGATTGCTGCATTCCATCCTCGCCTTACGTCATGTGGAACCTCTTCTGATTGATCACGTCAGGTTCCTTCCCTGGACTCAAGTGAAGTTACCGTCTTACTTTCGTAGCAGTGGACGCCTTTCGCAGTTTGTATGGTTGATGCCGGGTGAGAGGATAACCGTGGGAGCCAGCAGTAAACATCTTAGTGAGCTTACCTCACTCTTTGGTTCTCCTGTCACTCTAGTCAGCGATAACGTCCAATGTTTTGTGTCTCGGGAATTCTGTAGGTTTTGTTTTTGGCATAGGATCCGTCGCTTAACTACCACCCCCTATTACTCTCTACCGTTCCTCGCGGAGAGGGTTCATAGGAACTTGAAAGCTGTATTTATTACTTACCACTCAGAGTTGCAGTGAAGTTGGATCATTCCCTCCTGTTGTTGACTTTTGCTTTCAAAAAGCGAGACACTAAGTTTACCAGGCTGTACCGGCGTCCTTAAAAATCGGCGATCCAATTAATTCGCCACTGACCAACTTGTGGGGAAATAGTGGACTTGCTTCCTGATCAGGTGACTCCCAAGGTCCTTAGGGATAATTGGTGGAGGGCGAGACTAAACACTGCGGGATCCCATAAAAGAGAAGTGGTGCCCTACAACTCCTAGTTAAGCTCAGGGATATAGTCTGCATTAGGAGCTCTGGAACTCGTAACAAAGGCGCCAAGGTATCAACAAAATTTATGCCATGTTTTGTGGGTCTTTAGGGCAGTGCATCCTTGAGGTACCCATTCCACTCACATTGCGTGTAATGGAGGAGGCATCCAACCATGTGAAAAGGGCACATTTGGGTCAGGTTAAACCTGCTGATACCAACCGATACATTTTTGTTTTCCCTTACTGACCTCCATTTCTGGGAGTTCGGTTCACAGGGGGAAGGCTGAGCCATGCTACGAGGACGATAGCTCGCGTCCGAGGAGTTGAGTACTTTCCTTGCACGTTCAAGGGTCTTTGGTCTCTCTCTGTCGTAGGAGAGAAGAAGTGGAGCATTCGAGGAGAAAGTGGCCGGAGCTGGTGGGTAGCGGTGCTCGGCGGGACGAATGAGCTTTTTGGGGAGGAATTGGCCAATATCGCCGGCGCACTGATTTTTTGAGGTGCGAGCGTCGTGAGCCGGTATTTAACGCAGAGGACAGGGCGGTTTGTTGACTGGAGATGCTTGGCGGCACTAGTTTGCTTGCTATGGGGGTTCATCCTGTAGAAGCCGACGAGATTCAGCGCAACCCACAGGTAGTGCTCTGGGCTGCCCTATTCGCTTGGAACTCCATAGTGGGATGTTGCAGGACACTGGGCAGACACCATCTTAGGTTTACCGATAGAGGACAGATTCACGTCCTGCCTCCTTTCATTTCTGGGTGAGTCTCATTTTTAATGTTCGCCATATACTTGCCTATGTTGCCTGCAGATTGTTTGAAGCAGCTTGGCGCTTTTCTTCCGCTTGGTTCTCAACTTCATTTGTGCTAAGTTCCAGCATTTTGCATGTAGTTGGTGATTATTTGATGGTTCAGCTGGCATTTGCTCATTTCTTTCCAGTGTGATAAGAAGCCATCTGTTTAGAGAAATTTTTTCTTTTTTATTTAATTCCGGGTGCCCAATCTGAAACCTTTGTTTCCTTGTGGTTTTGATTTAGAGGCCTTGTGGGCTGAACACAGTTTTAAGTTTAGATTTCATCTTGCTGCTACGGTGAACTTAAGAAAGGTGATCCACTTTAATCCGTTGCAGTGACTTGGTTTCTGTAGCCAGTAATATATATTCCTCCTTACTCTTTAGTAAAATAAATAATATTTTATATATTGCTCAAATACTTGTTTTACATTTAAAATGTAAATAACCTTTGATTTTAGGTCTCTCTCGCGTTTATACTCGCTCTAAGTGTGAAATCTTTCAGAAATGGGGCAAAAGCTTTTGTTTTGTTTTACCCTTTCACTGTTTAAGAGAGTGTCTGTGGCGGTCAACTTATTCTCGCTTGCCTTGTTGTCGTCGGGGGTTGGGTCCAGTGGTCTATGCCTGGCACATGTTGTGCTGCCAACGGGTTTGTGCCCCGATCCTACGTCGGGCTGGCCACAAGTAATTCATTACTATTTAATGTGATTGTTCCTTTGTAATACTTTTAAAATGGTAAAGAATGTGTAGGTTATTTAACATCTGGTAGTTTGAGTTCAGTAATTTTTCTTAAAGTTAATCTTTAATATTTATCTCTTCTTCGAAAGGAAAAGAAAACGTCAGTGTTTACTTTTATACCTTATTACTGTCATTAAAAATAATTTCTTGTTGATTCTTAAATTTTTTGAGGGAATACTTAGTAACAAACGATTTCACCGTTTTTTCCCCAACCCTTTTTCCAGGAGCTGACTGTTGCGTTCTCTAACTAGGTACACGCCCTTGTGGATATTCCGTTCCCAATTTTTAGAAGTTGTAATCTGTAACGAAAATAGAAACATGGCTTGATTTAACACTTGTATTATTCTAAGTAAAACTTGTGAAAATCGATTACCTCTCTCTTATAGCTAAATTGGTTTTAATAGCATAGATGGCGAGATTGGAATCGATAATATGTAGTCTAACTTTTTACCGAAGCTAAGTATCTACAAGACATCAATATATTTAATTCGGTATGTTTATGGGTACGATAGTTTTTTTTTTAATTTCCTACCGACGAATAAAATATCGAAACTTTTCATTCAATACAATGTCTAAATCTACAGAAGGGGAAGTGTCAGCGGGATTGCGCCAAAGAACCGTTACAGGACTTCTAATATTCTTAGTGTACTCGTTTGCACTATAACTGATTTTCCAGATAGGTTAAGCAGTACCCGCCAAACTGTTCCCTGACAATGCCCATGCTTACAAGAAAGTATGCTAATGCGCAAAAGTATCGAAATTAAATACTGGTAGACCTGGTTGTCAGTGGAAATATTACGAAAAGAAATCGTCTCACTCCTCTGCAGCTCCAAAACTGATGGAATGATGTCACCGTGACTTACTGTGTCATACAACGTGTCTATCTGACTGTGTTTGCTATTCCGTAGCAATTACTTTCGCTGGTACTATCGGAGGGATAATGTAATTATCCGTTATAATGCATATTACTATATCTCTAAGCGGGAAACTGAATAAAATCTAGCCAGACCGTAAGTCTGCGCCGACCATAAACAGAAACGTTAACAGGATATTTACCCATCTCCGCTGTCAGACTTTTTTCACGTTAAGTCTTTAACAACTCATTTTTTGCCCTATAAAGAAAGTAAAGCTGCGCAGTAAAAGAGAATTATTTGAGCTATGTCGTCGTACATAGCGTATTATTCTGTTTAGCTCGGCCGGCTCTTGGCGGCGTAATAAGTGAGAAATGAGCAGTACTTAACTTCCCAAGATAACGTCACTCCCGTATATTTTCTCACGTAAAGTGCTGCGTAACTTTGAGAAAGCTTTTAGATGCTAGTCTTCGGGGACCCATTCTGAATAGCTAAGATTTGTTCGCGGATAATTATTGTTGTCTGTTGCGAGAACATTAGCAAGTGGGACACAGCGCCTCTTACTGAATAAGTAGTGAAGTTCTCATACCTTTACCATGGTATCCTCACAGGATTAACGCGTTACGAGTAGTGTGTGACTAAGGGAGGAGCACTTTTCACTCTTTGGGGCTGATCTACAGATAACGGGCATTTGGAAGTTGTTTCGGTTTTAGTTGCTCTAAAATCATTCCAATCTCTCTCTCTCTGACCAGCCTTTTGGGAGGTTTCCCTCGGTCATCAGACGAATGACCGAACTGGGCATCAAATATTCCTAATTGGCACTTTCTATGCCCCACTCCCAGTCTGCTGGGGTATTTGGCTCAATAGAGCCAAGTTCCAAAAGAACCCGCCCTGTTCTCTCGAGCTGGTTAGTTAGTTACATCTTCCATAGACCATATGAACTGTTCCTTTATCGAAATGGTGTGAAAAGAATCAGTTCACGGGACGCGTACACATGATTAGCGTTAATATTAATGAACCTGTTATATTTTTAGTCGCACTCACGCAACTACACGTAAAAGAAGCTAAGTGTTACTTCTTATTCAGGCTACCAGTACTTAAATAGAAATTCGTCGATGGAAAAGAAGGAGTGGTCTGGGAGAAAAGATTTTAGATTAGATTTAAAACTTGCTTTGGTACCTGTCAGTCATTTTATGGAATATATTCAAAACAACGAGGTATTGTAAGTTAAGTCTAAGTTCGTAGTACTCCAGTTATGAGTAGTTTCGAAATGACACCACTTGAACGTTATGTACTTTTGATATACATTTATTAAGTTTAGTCCAGTTTTTGTTATTTAGAAAAATAATTTACTTTAGTCATTATGAGTTCATATAAATTTCGAAATGTGGGCTTGTATCTAGGAAAAATTACAAACTGCTCTCAAGTACATCTCACGAAATGATAGGTGGTTGAAAACTAAGTTCCAGTGGTTCCAAAGCGAAACCACGTTTGAAACAATTGATTCTTAGTTGTTTGTCAATTTCTTCTTATATTCGTTGCTTACTATGATAAAAGTAATTTTGTGAAAAATTTAATACTAATCTTTTGTGTTGTTGGGAGTGAATGGGTTAAGGAAATGCTGGGGTATTTCATTTAAAAAGGCAGGGCAGATTTCCTTCTCTGTCCTACCACAGGTTGTTCCGTCGCTGATGATCATGTTGTCCACGAGACATTAAACTTAAATCTTCTTTAATTTTTGCAAAGCAGAATCCCTCGTTAAACTCGCAACGCCGTTTAATAAGACATTTCGTCGTATGAAACACAGAATCGGACAAATATATACCTGCTAAGAGCCGACATCACATAAAAAATGATTCGCTCTTTACGAAGAAATAAAATTACTTGTACTTTTTTCCAGGTGTCTACCTTTGGAACGGGTTTTACACCACCCTACACCTCTTTCTACATTGTACTGATCGTTTCAACTCAGGACACGCGCTATCCATAAAATGAAAATCAGTTGTCGACACACAATGTTGTTTTATCGTTATCCTTTCGTTGTCGTGACAGCTATTCCTCGATGTACTAAAGCAGATCTCGCAGTGGATTGTGTAAGTACCTTCTTCTGATAACGAAATGCAATGTTTGTTTCTTCGTCTGTTTGTTTTTTCTGCTACCTTGTGTCGTATTTTGTCGTACTATCTAACTTTTAACACAATTCTGCAACATCACAGTTCAAAAGGCATCCAGTGTATTCTTCTTTGGATATCCTAAAGTCGTTTATTTCACTTCCATTCAATGTGTCCAGCATCATCACTTTAAGAGAAAACTCCTTTTCTTGGAAATATACACACATCAAAAAAGTTTCGCATCACCTTGGTTCCGAGAGTTCCGGAACATGTACAGAAAATTGGAATAGAGATCAACATAAACATCATTTCCATCCTTTTTACTGATCATGAAAATCACACGTTGCAATGTTGTACCACCATACAGAGAGACCTTCAGAGATGGTGGTCCAGATTGCTGTACACACCGGTACCTCTAATTCTCAGTAGCACGTCCTCTTGCAGTGATACCTGCCTGTATTCGTCGTGGCATACTATACACAAGTTTATCCAGCCCTTTTCAGTCTATCCGAGGCTTAGGGTTCATGTCTGGAGAACATGCTGGCCGCTCTAGTCGAGCGATATCGTCATCATAAAGGAAGTCATTCACCAGATTTGCACGATGGATGCGCGAATTGTCACCAAGAGGACGAATGCCTCGCTAATATGCTGCCGATATGGTTGCGCTATCGGTCGGAGCAGGGCATTCATGTATCGTACAACAGTTACGGCGCCTTCCATAACCACCAGCGGCGTACGTCGGCCCCACATAATTCCAACTCAAAACAGAACAGCAAGGAACCTCCACCTTCTTGCACTGGCTGGACAGTGTGGCTAAGGCGTTCAGCCTGACCGGGTTGCCTCCAAACAGGTCTCCGACGATTGTCTGGCTGAAGGCATATGCGACACTCCTCGGTGAAGAGAACGTGATGCCAATCCTGAGCGGACCATGCAGCATGTTGTTGGCCCCATCTGTAACGCTCTGCACGGTGTCGTGGTTGCAAAGAAGCACCTCGCCATGGACGTCGGGAGTGAAGGTGCGCATCATGCAGCCTATTGTGCGCAGTTTGAATCCTGTGTCTGCTCGAAAAGCATTTTTCAATAGTGTCATTGCTATCAGGGTTCCTGCGAGCCATAATCCGTAGGTAACGGCCATCCACTGCAATAGTAGTCTTTGGGCAGCACTGCGTTCTAGCACTGTACTTCATGGCAGCCAGATATGGCGCCACAGCTCAGCTTGTCTTCAATTGAAGATTATGGTGAGCATACCTATCACCCTTGGCAGGTTAAGGCAATTCCAGGTGTGTAGTTCGGATTCATGATAGGAATTACTGCCGAACTTTTGCCAGTGAATCAACAATTACATGGGCTTTTTCACTGTTTTATTCAGTCACACAGTCACTCTAATGTGTAGGGATGTTGAGATAAATTTCACAAAGTCAGATGCGTTATTATCAGGAATTTCGAACCGTTTGAGTAACTTTGCTAACCGATAGTCCCATTTTTTCTAAATCTCATGGTTAATTTTATGTTTGTAACTTCGGTGAATTCAGTAGTAATAGAGATGCGTCTTCATTTTAATTGTTTCACTTGAAATAAACTAAACACGTCAGTTATATCTTGTTTTAATTATCAGATTTAACTCAACATGGAAATTCATCACATTAAGAATCAGTGCTAGAGCCACAATATTTCATAGTGGTAATCAATCCGTTTATGCGCATTAATTCAGCATTGGGTCGATGACATGATTAAATCCGAGCCAGTGAAATTCACTTACACAGCAGCAGGGTTCTGCAAACTAGCTGTTGTCCTTTCGACCAATCTTCATTTAGGTGTTTGCTTTGTCTATTTTTAATCTTAATCCAGTTCTACATACGCTTTCCAATACATCGAACAGTTCATCCAAGTATTTTCTACATCCAGCCACTAAATTATGTTACCCAGAAGCGTTTTACTGCTTCTGCATGTCTTTATCGCCATCTTATTAATACTTCTTAGTGTTCTTTAACTTTCTTATGTAACTTCTGTAGGACCAAACTGAGGAGTAACTCTCCAAGGTCATGGAACGTATCAGTATATGAAATTACAACATAAAAGTAATAACAGATAAAAATAAAATGTTTATGAACCCAAAAGAAAGTCAAGCCATAAGTTTAAGTAAACACAGTCAACAATATAACATAAGAAGCAGCTTAATCTTTCAGGGAACTTCTCAACAGAACAGAAGGAGTGATCCACCTTTCTGCCGAATAATCAAAGAAGTGCGATCTAAATGCAGATTGGATTTCTGGCTCGTATTAACTGAGTGAAAGCTGCTAATTCTTGGGACAAAGCCGATATTGTTAACAAGAAACAACAGTAATATATATATATATATATATATATATATATATATATATATATATATATATTGAGTGGCCAATGTCAGAATAAGTAGACTAATGAACAGGTGTAAACAAGAGGTTCGGAAACTAACCACGTATTGCCTGGACTGCCCGTTTCTGAGCCCAAAATATTCTCTGAGAATAGTAAAAATGGCAGCATTAAATCTTTGAAAGTATCCTGAATCTGGGCTTTCCATAATAGTTTATTATCTATCTGAACTACTAGAAATTTCAATTGTTCCGTTTCACTAATCATATGGCCATTCTGTGAAATTGAAACGTCTGGTTTTGTTGACTTGCGAGTTAGAAACTGTAAAAACTGAGTCATGAACTGAACTACTTGAAGTTACCTGTAATACTAGAGGGCGTATCATTTATATAACTAAGGAGCAGGAGTCGCTCCAACATTGATACCTGGGGTACACCCCCCCCCCCTTTTTTGACTGTACCCCACTCAGATCCCCATCACAGCCATTTTCAACACTGAATGATGACCTTTTACTGTCTTGTCAAAGTAAGAGGTGAACCAATTGTGAACTATTCCCCGTTTTCTGTAATGGTCCAACTTCTGGGGCAATATCTTGTGATCAAAACAATCAAATGCCTTAGTCAAATCAAACAATATATCTAGCCCGGAACTTTTGTTTAACCCATGCAGTACCTCACAGTAA
The DNA here is from genome assembly GCF_023897955.1 of Schistocerca gregaria. Lineage (NCBI taxonomy): Eukaryota > Metazoa > Arthropoda > Insecta > Orthoptera > Acrididae > Schistocerca > Schistocerca gregaria. Next base: position 603,785,178 of record NC_064923.1, on the reverse strand, counting down.
AGAGAATATAGCATTTTCAGTTGTTGGGCGACATCTAAAGACGAACTGTATATTTGCTAGCAAATTATGTAATCTAAAATGATAAATTATCCTTACATACACAGCCTTTTAAATAACTTTAGCAAACACTGATGGCATAGAAATACGTCTAAAATTGTTCAGATTATTCCTTTCTCCCTTTTTATAAAGCGGCTTTACTACTGAGTACTTTAATCGTTGAGGAAACTGACAATTACTAAAGGATAAATTGCAAACATTGCTAGTTACAGGGCTAACATGTGCAGGACGGCACTTTAATATTCTGATAGACACTCCATATCCATGAGAGTCCTTAGTATTCAATAATTAGATCATTCACTCTATCTCCCGCTTGTCTGTGTCACAGAGGAGTATTTCACCATCACTCTCGAAAGGCATTTTGCCAAGAGAGATATGATTCCCTGTAGAAACTAAATTTTTATTTAATTCACCAGCTATTCTCAGAAAATGATTGTTAAATACTGTACATATATCTGATTTATGAGTAACAAATAACTGTGCTACGAACTGACTTTATATCGTCGACCTTGTGTTACTGAACAGACACTTCCTTCAAAACTGACCATCTGGTTATAATTTTATCCAGTGAATTAGCTATTCTATTTGTGTACGACGTAGTACTTGCCTTCTTAATAAAATTTTTAAGCGCCTTACAGTATTGTTTGAATGGGCTACTGTAGCTTGATTGTGACTACTTCTAACATTTTGATGTAATTCCCACTTTATTCTACATGATATTATTATCCTACTAGTCAGCCACTCAGGCTGCCTTTTACTGCTAGTACCCTGTTTAGAACGTTCGAATGGTAAGCAACTCTCAAAGAGCATGAGAAATGTGTTAAGGGAAGAATTATATTTGTGATCATGTTATCGGCACTGTAAACATCCTGCCACTCTTGTTCCTTGACAAGGTTTAAAAAACTCTATTGCCGTTGCATTAGCTTTCCTATATACGCGTAGCTTGTAATTATATGTGACATTTGTTTGAGTACAAAAGCTTTTTAGTGTTAAAATTTGTGGATCGTGGTCTGAAGGCCATTCACCCTTTTATAAACAGAATGCCCAACTTTTCTGTGGCTGTGCTACTGTTCCCCTGCACCATGACTGGAAAATTCAGTCTGCGTCAGATCATATGAATTTAGGAGATCTACCAACACCCGTTTTCTTGCACAGTCATATACAAAATTAATACTGAAGTCATCACATATAACTAATTTCTGGTACGTTCTATGAAGTGAATGAAGAACCCTCTCTAGCTTCACCAGAAATGCTCTGAAGTCAGAGTTTGGGGACCTATAAAAAACAAAAATTAGAAGTTTACGTTCACTAAGTTCAACTGTCCTTGCAAAACAATCAAATATCTGTTCATTCAGTGCCGTGATATGCCTATGGACTCAAACGGAATACTGTTTTTTACGTACATGGTCATTCCCCCACTCCACAACGAACTCCTTGAAAAACAGACAGCTAATCTGTGTCCTGGTCCAGGAAACCTCTGAACTGTCGAATTTTTTAAGTGGTGCTCCTGTATACCAATAATTTCAGAGTCAACATCTATAAGCAGCTAACTAACTATCCCAAATACGTCTTATATTTTGATGAAATATGCAAATTCCTTCTCTACTTGGAAGTATGACGTCCTCAGAATGCAATTACGTAGTTAGAGGGACTCCCTTTAAGCACGTATACCTAGGAGCTGACTTCAGTCTAAAAAAGGTGCAGCCCTAGCACCAACTACTACAGGAATTTTTCCATGAGTGATCCCATCATCACCCACTGCACTGTCACCTATAAGCTTTGCCAGCCTTCTCTTCTCATACTTTTTGAAGTGCAGGTCGTGTCTAGTGAAACCCGATCTACTGATAGATTTCGTTTAGCAGTTCAACATACAAGTAAGACAACACGTCGACAGGCTGTAAAATATCGTTAGACCCTCCGTAACAAGAACTTGAGTTTTCACCTGCATTAATCCCATTTGATTTCTATGCCCGCCTCCATAGCAAAGTAATCAGCACGGCAGAGAGCCGTGCGAGGGCAGCAGGCTAGATTCCCGGCTGAGTCTGAGATTTTACCCGTTCTGTGACTGGATGTTACGTTGTGTTCATCATCGTTTCATACTCACTGACACGCAAGTCGCCGAAGTGGTGTCATCTAAAAACACTTGCATCAGGTGGCACGGATCCGTGCAGCTTGGGCTCCCAGCCCAGGTAGCTCATTATTATCATTTTTATGAATATTAATACTAATATTCAGAAGTTAAGGGATGATAGAGATCTGTAAAAAATAAGACGTTTGCTGTAGCGATACTCTACACGTTAAGATGTGGAGGGATAACATGGAATCATAAAACATACGTGGCACACCAGCATGAATTCACTTAGTTTGCTTTCAAACATTTGTCTGCGTGATTATCTTCCTTATAATGGTCAGTAGGATGCTTAATGTTCTGCAGTGAAGTACAGACGCAGAAAATTTCTTAAAAATGACAGAAAACAGATGGTGCAAAATGTCTTAGATCAAGTTTTGGAAAGAGCTTCCATTGTTACCAAAATATCAGACTGCAAAATAACAGGTATGCAGAAAGCAAAATTGAACAGGAGTAAACTGATCACTTCTGGCAAATCAATAACAAGGCAGTCATGTGTGGGAAAATGTGGTGAATCTGAGGGAAGCCCATTATACTAACTTTTCTTCAGAAATAAAGCACTTACAATGAATAAGGTACTATCTAAGGCAAATGACGATAATGACTTGCCTGCTTTTAACATATTTAATTTACACATGTTATTGGAAGATATTGATTTCATTATGAACATACGAAAAGAAATTGTCTCATAACAAATGGGCACCCGTATTAGTGTGTGAAAGAGGCGTTATCAACGTCAGATTCAAGACGCGAGAAACGTAAAAATTATTTCTTTGATGAGATTTGAATTATTGCAGGACATGTACTCAGATTGTATCACTGATAAGAGCCACCTTCCTTGAGGGGATGTAAAAGTTAATTCAAAATCGGACGGTAGAAGTTAATTTACGGCACTTATAGCAGGTGTGGTTTTTTGGAGGATGCGTATTTGATGGTCTGACATTGGTGCCCACAACCGCTATAATTATGAACAATGTATAGTTTTATGCCGACGAGAATGAATACAGGCCATAAAATGCAAGGCTTAAAAGTACTGATAAAAATAAACAAAGTTACTTACCGCAATTATACTCAAAATACTTAGTTTCAAGTTAGCGGTGTACGCCGATAATTTATAGATGAAGTAGGAAAGGCTGCGAGTCACGCCGTCATTATGCTAACAGCGTAACAATTCAACATGAACGCTACAGAGACTATTTCGAGTCAGATGAAATAAGACATTCGAATTCTTTGGCACACCTACTTTGGAAGCAAGAGTGACATCTGCGTCTCAGGGGGACCCAAAATACAGTAAAAAAATTCCGGCTTCAGACTAAATTATATATTTTTTCAGCATTGCATTGTTTGCTGTTCTAACGACAGTTTCTCGGGAATATGTAATAAAACTATCTGCTATATTTCTTATTGGTAATTATCCAAAACAGTATGGGTTCAAACCAAACTAAAAGGTGAGGTAATGAATGAAAACACGTACGACACTCATGTAACTGCTACGTGGGTTCCCTAATCATACCACACTTACCCACCATATCTTAGATACCATAAAACAGGAAGCGGGATGGAATCATGGTTGATAGTCACAATTTATAGTTAAGACAGTTTATTGACAATTACATCTTTGAAGGACTTTGACAATTACAAATTGTGGACGAGCCACTAAATAAAGCTTTGCAAATACAGATAGAAACCCAACATACTCAGTACTCAAATAAACAGTACTTTAAGAGAAAGTTATAAAAAACTCCATGTTCCAGGCATTTATAGAAACCTTAAGCATAGCACTTACCAATTACTTCACATAGGCACTTCATCAAACTCCTTAAAACCAGTTATTACATTAAGATGGCCACACTTGAAACATTCTTCACTCAAATACCCATATAAACTTACTATTTCAATCCATTAAAGAAGTACTTGTTAAAAGGTCAATTACAAACTTAACGTTGCCGGGCAGTAATACCCCTCGCTTTATTTTCCCTTATTAAGTGAACAGAATTACTGACAAACTTCAGAAATTCAATCTCCCATATAGGATTTCCCTCAAAATTCATATAATAAAAACAATTGCTAATAAAGGGTGACTTAATGACACTTCAACACTAGTGCCAAGCTAAGATCCAGTTACATAACATGATAAAACCACTTACATAAAAAAACTACAGCAGAATCACTGATCTTTAAAAATTAATGTTCACGTGCTCAGACGTGTTAATAAAAGGCTATTAGAAAGAACTGCACAAGGAACTCAGCAGATGCTGTGCAATTTAAAGTTCTGCATTTGGCAGTCTCTAATATTTAAGGAAACGGGTTACATACAATATACACTCCTGGATATTGAAATAAGAACACCGTGAATTCATTGTCCCAGGAAGGGGAAACTTTATTGACACATTCCTGGGGTCAGATACATCACATGATCACACTGACAGAACCACAGGCACATAGACACAGGCAACAGAGCATGCACAATGTCGGCACTAGTACAGTGTATATCACTTTTCGCAGCAATGCAGGCTGCTATTCTCCCATGGAGACGATCGTAGAGATGCTGGATGTAGTCCTGTGGAACGGCTTGCCATGCCATTTCCACCTGGCGCCTCAGTTGGACCAGCGTTCGTGCTGGACGTGCAGACCGCGTGAGACGACGCTTTATCCAGTCCCAAACATGCTCAATGGGGGACAGATCCGGAGATCTTGCTGGCCAGGGTAGTGGACTTACACCTTCTAGAGCACGTTGGGTGGCACGGGATACATGCGGACGTGCTTTGTCCTGTTGGAACAGCAAGTTCCCTTGCCGGTCTAGGAATGGTAGAACGATGGGTTTGATGACGGTTTAGATGTACCGTGCACTATTCAGTGTCCCATCGACGATCACCAGAGGTGTACGGCCAGTGTAGGAGATCGCTCCCCACACCATGATGCCGGGTGTTGGCCCTGTGTGCCTCGGTCGTATGCAGCCCTGATTGTGGCGCTCACCTGCACGGCGCCAAACACGCATACGACCATCATTGGCACCAAGGCAGAAGCGACTCTCATCGCTGAAGACGACACGTCTCCATTCGTCCCTCCATTCACGCCTGTCGCGACACCACTGGAGGCGAGCTGCACGATGTTGGGGCGTGAGCGGAAGACGGCCTAACGGTGTGTGGGACCGTAGCCCAGCTTCATGGAGACGGTTGCGAATGGTCCTCGCCGATAGCCCAGGAGCAACAGTGTCCCTAATTTGCTGGGAAGTGGCGGTGCGGTCCCCTACGGCACTGCGTAGGATACTACGGTCTTGGCGTGCATCCGTGCGTCGCTGCGATCCGGTCCCAGGTCGACGGGCACGTGCACCTTCCGCCGACCACTGGCGACAACATCGATGTACTGTGGAGACCTCACGCCCCACGTGTTGAGCAATTCGGCGGTGTCCACCCGGCCTCCCGCATGCCCACTATACGCCCTCGCTCAAAGTCCGTCAACTGCACATACGGTTCACGTCTACGCTGTCGCGGCATGCTACCAGTGTTAAAGGCTGCGATGGAGCTCCGTATGCCACGGCAAACTGGCTGACACTGACGGCGGCGGTGCACAAATGCTGCACAGCTAGCGCCATTCGACGGCCAACACCGCGGTTCCTGGTGTGTCCGCTGTGCCGTGCGTGTGATCATTGCTTATACAGTCCTCTCGCAGTGTCTGGAGCAAGTATGGTGGGTCTGACACACCGGTGTCAATGTGTTCTTTTTTCCGTTTCCAGGAGTGTATATCTACCAGCTTAATCCTCCTTGGCGGAAGAAAGATAAATAGTAAACTTTGGAAGACAGTATGTGAACAACTCCCGGTAGTGGCCAGGTTCTTAAATACTGTTAGGCCAAGATCTCGGATGACATTTCACTCACCGCCATGGCTCTGGCACAATCAACGGTTTTTGCCCGAATCACAAAGACATTCCAATAACTCTGAAACATAGAAACACTCGGTAGAACCTTTGGCTCGATATATGGGTAAGCGTGTATTGGAACACATTACACTATTGATAAATTCGCAACTTTGACCTTAAGCATTTTACACATGTACAACTGTATTAATAGAGTGTAGGCTTTAAAAACGCCAACATAAAATCACATGATTACAAGAAACACAGGGCACTAGTAAGACTTCTGAGAAAACTTTCAAATAATGGCCACCATTTAAGAAGGCCAACTGAACTCTTCCACACCATCTTAAAGTTCGGCTTTGAAAGTTTCACTATGATACACTACTGGCCATTAAAATTGCTACACCACGAAGATGACGTGCTACGGATTCGAAATTTAACCGACAGGAAGAAGATGCTGTGATATACAAATGATTACCTTTTCAGAGCGTTCACACGAGGTTGGCGCCGGTGGCATCACCTACAACGTACTGAGGAAAGTTTTTAGCCGATTTCTCATACACGAACAGCAGTTGTCGTGCGTTGCCTGGTGAAACGTTGTTGTGATGCCTCGTGTGAGGAGGAGAAATGCTTATCATCACGTTTCCGACTTTGATAAAGGTCGAATTGTAGCCTATCGCGGTTGCGGTTTATCGTATCGCGACATTGCTGCTAGCGTTGGTCGAGATTCAAAGACGGTTAGCACAATATGGAATCGGTGGGTTCAAGAGGGTAATACGGAACGCCGTGCTGGATCCCAACCGCCTCGTATCACTTGCAGTCGAGATGACAGGCATCTTATCCTCATGGCTGTAACCGATCGTGCAGCCACCTCTCGATCCCTGAGTCAACAGATGGGGACGTTTGCAAGACAACAACCAACTGCACGAACAGTTCCACGACGTTTGCAGCGGGATGGACTATCAGCTCGGAGACCGTGGCTGCGGTTACCCTTGACGTTGCATCACAGACAGGAGCGCCTGCGATGGTGTACTCAACGACGAACCTGGGTGCACGAATGGCAAAACGTCATTTTTTCGGATGAATCCAGGTTCTGTTTCGAGCATCGTGATGGTCGCATCCGTGTTTGCGACATCGCGGTGAACGCACATTGGAAGATTGTATTCGTCATCGCCATACTGGCGTATCACGCGGAGTGATGGTATGGGGTGCCATTGGTTACACGTCTCGGTCACCTCTTGTTCGCATTGACGGCACTTTGAACAGTGGACGTTACATTTCAGATGTGTTACGATCTGTGGCTCTACCCTTCATTCGATCCCTGCGAAACCCTACATTTCAGCACGATAATGCACGAGCGCATGTTACACATCCTGTAAGGGCTTTTCTGGATACAGAAAATGTTTGACTGCTGCCCTGGCCAGCACATTCTCCAGGTCTCTCACAAATTGCAAGCATCTGGTCAATGGTGGCCGAGCAACTGGCTCGTCACAATACGCCAGTCAGTACTCTTGCTGAACTGTGGTATCGTGTTGAAGCTGCATGGGCAGCTGTACCTATACACGCCATCCAAGCTCTGTTTGACTCAATGCCCAGGCGTATCAAGGTCGTTATTACGGCCAGAGGTGGTTGTTCAGGGCACTGATTTGTCAGGATCTATGCACCCAAATTGCGAGAAAATGTAATCACATATCAGTTCTAGTAAAATATATTTGTCCAATGAACACCGGTTTATCATCTGCATTTCTTATTGCTGTAGCAATTTTAATGGCCAGTAGTGTAATAAAATTTAAATGCCTCTGACTGTGTCGGTCAACAAAGGAAAATTACGATCACTTACTTCATATCACGTACTCAATATGAAGGAGTGGGGTCCACACTTTCACCGCTTCACTCCAACTTTTGTTCCCAGCGAAGTCTCAGAACTTGTATCTCTATGCTGCGCACGTCGCTAAAACGCCAAACCGATTTCACACCACAGCATATAACGGTCATCACGCTCGTTCGGAAGCCATTGGCACTCGTCTCCCAGCGAATGTTACGAGATCCAGAGGGTTACCCGTCGAAGGCTAACAAGCAAATCGCTTCGCCCGCCAACCCGGAAGATAAGACATGCGAGAAGCAAAGATAGGTTAGATGAACCACAATCGATCTCAACGATACACGAACAAAAAAACACTGGCGCCAGCTCGCCTTGGCTCAGTCTCGCCCTACTAAGCGAAAGGACACCACCCAGGGGTGGTACAGACCCTCCCTACTTATCCCAGCTTAACCTGGCTGAGGTGTACCCTAAACAGCTTGCCCAATGTCCCTTACTTGGAAGTTTTTCAGGCTCAAGATTTTGCAGATGCGACAAGTATTTCGGTGTTCATTTTCCCTTGGTATCTTGGCTAGACGGAGCCACCAAGTTACGGGTAACAATGAGGTCCCCAATCTTTCCCGAAAGTGGTCTACAACCCTTGTTATATTGAAGCTGCTGTCGTCGGTGGGCTGCATGGATATTCTGTCTGGCCCTTTGCCAATACTCAATGAGGCTCTGAGGGACGTTGGTACGACGTCGTTTATATTCTACAAGTTTTATAACAGAGAATTAATTATATAGGCAAACATTAACGCAGCGGGTGTCATGTCAGTTGCCTCATATTTGGCGGTATTAAACGCCTGATTGAGCCAAGTCAAGGTGATATAACATTGGCCAGGTGACTGAGCATGGTAGATGGTTAGGGCTGTTTTGAAATTCCGATTAACTCTTTCAGCAAATGACACCGTCGGATAATAAGGCGTGGTGGTATTATGTCTAATACCCTGACTAAAACGGAAGGCCTTAAGCACACGAGACAGAAAGGCGGGTGCATTGTCGCTTACCAATGATTTCGGTGGTCAGAAGCAGGATATGACCTTTGACAATTTCTGGGTCGTGATTTCCGCAGTGACCCCCTGAGTAGGAAGCAGCCATGTTATCTGGGGGAAAGCATCCACGACAACCAAGATGTAACCGCTGCCTTTCTTTGTCTGGGGAAACGGCCCAATATAGTCGATAAAAACTTTATTGAGGAGATAGTTCCCTCTGCGAGAATAGAAGCCCATGAGAGACTCTGGAATCAGGCTTCGCCCTTTTGCAGAGATCACAGTGCCCAACCAGTCGCCTAATGTCGCGATAAAGAGAGGGCCACACAAAATGTTTGTGGATCCTGGCCAAGGTCTTAGACAAGCCCAAATGGCCGCCAAGAACAGAATCGTGATAATACCAGAAGACCAGCGGTGCTAACTCAATTGGCAAACACCTTCCATTGTTGATCGCCACTACCCTGCATACACAGTACCCCTTGCTAGAGGCAATAACCCGGCACTGAATCCCAGTCATGACCCTTTGTCGAATCGGACCACAACACGGGTCCTGCACCTGCTTCTCCTTAAGCCCACTGAACAGGTTAGGAAGGTTGGACAAAATCACCCCAACACTAATATCCTGTTCGCCTTGCCCCGGACCTTCCTGGGAGTCAGGTGTAAACATACGACTCAGGGTACCGGCAATTGCATTATTCGAGCCTTTAATATGTCTCACTTGAAAACTAAAGGCAGATATACGGACTGCCCAACGTGCAATTGGGTCAGTCTTCCTCAGCCTAGCCAAGACCCATCTTAATGCTTGGTTGTCCATCTCTAATACAAATTCTTTATGCTTCAAATAGAAACAAAACTTTTCCAAGGCAAAAACAACAGCCAGAGCCTCTAATTCATATGTAAGTAGGCTGTTTAGGTTTTCTTATTGGTAACGCCACATAGCGCTCGGTATGAAAAAATCACTGGCTGTGCCGTGTGCAGTCTGTGTTTAGTCTGCATTGTTGTCTGCCATTGTAGTGTTGGGCAGCGGCAGCTGGATGCTAACAGCGCGTAGCGTTGCGCAGTTGGAGGTGAGCCGCCAGCAGTGGTGGACGTGGGGAGAGAGATGGCGGAGTTTTGTAATTTGTAAGACTGGATGTCATGAACTATCATATATTTTTTGACTATTAAGGTAAATACACTGTTTGTTCTCTATTAAAATCTATCATTTGCTAACTATACCTATCAGTAGTTAGTGCCTTCCGTAGTTAGAATCTTTTATTTAGCTGGTAGTAGTGGTGCTCGCTGTATTGCAGTAGTTCGAGTAACGAAGATTTTTTCTGAGGTAAGTGATTTGTGAAAGGTATAGATTAATGTTGGTCCGGGCCATTCGTTTGTAGGGATTTTTTTGAAAGTCAGATTGCGTTGCGCTAAAAAATATTGTGTGTCAGTTTAAGCACAGTCGTGTAATAATTGTTCTAAGGGGACGTTTCACATATACAGAATAGTTGGATTCAGGAGCGTTCGTCACCGTGAGGCATAAACTAGAGGTAGCCTCTCCCCTTCATGTCCTTGAAGTAAAACTGCCGCTACCCCAGTGTGACAGTCGTCGGTCTGTACCTCAAACGTAGTATTAAAGTCCGGCACAGCTAACAGTGGGGGATAGTAATTGCAGTCTTAATCTGTGCGAAGGCTTGCTGCTGACCCCATACGAAATCGCTATTAAGGGGGGCTGCAAGATGGGAGAAACTGGAAATGAATTTACAGAAGAAATTCGCCATGCCAATGAAGCAAGCGACATCTTTCTTATTCTGGCGAGGGGAAAATTCTGTAAGGCCTTAGTTCTATCCTTGTTGATTCTTACGCCATTTGCAGATACAAAATGGCCTAAGAGAGAAATCCTGTTTACACAAGGTGATCTTAGATGGTTTGATGGTGAGGCCAGCCAAACGCAACCTTAGGGAAACCTCCTCCAGGTTAACAAGGTGTTCCTCAAAGGTGCGACTGTAGATAAGTACGTCATCTAAATGGATGTAGACACAGACGAGCTTCAAGCCCCCTAAGACAACATCTAACAAATGGGACAACACAGCCGCACCAGTGGCCAACCGAAAAGAGACCCGATTGAACTCAAATAAATTAAAGTCTTTGGAAAATGCTGTCATAGGCTTGGATGACTCGGCAAGGGGGATATCATAATATGCCTGATTGAGATTTAAGATGGTGAACACATTAGCACCTGCAAACCATGTAAAGCAATTGCGCAGATCGGGCAAGGGGACCGACTCCAACACCACTTTTTTGTTACGTCTCCGGTAATCAACTACCAGACGAAAATCGCTACCCTGGTCATTGGGTACTAGAGATGCAGGTGAAGCTTAGGACGAAGTTGGTGATCTAATCACCCTCTTTTGTAGCGTCTTGTCGATTTTCGCTCACAAAATCTTCATCTTCGATGGATAGCCTGTAAGGGGCCTGATGGACAGGCACACTATCAGTTAATTGCATGTCATACTTACGAATTTCTGTCTAACCCAACTCATCCAATAAGACCTCAGGATAGCGCTCAAGGCCTGGTTGAGAGCCTGCACTTGATGCCCCGTAAAACAACCTGTGTCAACCTGCACATTGCACACATAGCTCACACTCCCTGCACAAGACTGCTCGCACAAACACAAAGAGAAACAGTGGTGAGGCTTAATCTTAATAGACACTCCCGCATAATCGAATACCATACCGACATGCTGGATCAAATCATACCTGAGCCACAAAGGGAACCTCAAATTCTTAGCTATGAAAAATCTATCAGGTCATGACAATTAATCGATGTGCAACCATGCCCGCACCTCCCCTACTAGAGGTAACTCTCTGCCATCGGTGACCCGACATCTCTGAACCGGAGACTGCGGAGACGAAAACCTGTGCAAATGTCTATATTCTATGTACCAGTCACAATCAACTAAGGATTCGGAACTACCTGAATCCAGCAATGCACACACTGGTCCTGTCCTTCCCTAGCAGAGACAAAAGGGAGTGCCGGAACATGTGTCGCGTGAATGGATTTGCAATTCACTGGTCAGTTAGTAAACTCACCCTCTTTCCACATCCTCTGGTGTCAGCTATTTGAACGATGGTTCCTAAGTAACGGACCATCCTGTACTAAATGATCAGCCGCATGGCAACAGGAGCAATGCTGAACTACTGAATGAGAACTGGTATTAATAGAGTTACTACACCTTGGTGCCTCAGATATTACTTTCCCTTGTGCAGCCGAACACTGTTCATCCACCAAAGAAATAGCATGAGTAGAATCAACCAAATGTTGAAACTATCCCATAGAACATGGGCGCTCTACAAGGTTCAACCTGGCGCGATCCTGTACCCGCATGCCTTGCAACATATGTTCGTTACAATCAAGGCCAGACACACGCATATCCAACGCCACTACGGCAGTGTCAACTCTCTCAAAAAACTGTGCTAAGGTTTCGTTACATACATGGACCTTCCAATGACATTCCCACTCTAATTCGACACGTATGTTCGCCGAGATCCTTCTATTAATAATACGCTCACGGAGCTAAACTAAGGTACCCCGTTGTTCCAATTCCTCGGCTATCAGGCCATCGGATATAATAGCGCTAATACGACTGACTGTGGAACATGCAGCGCACCAGCGTGAATCTGGAGACGGACTAACAACCACAGGGAGGACTGCATCTGGCTCAAATTTTCGATATACAAGACAGATTTATCTTTCAAGACATTCATAATTGGATTAGGGAAATTGGAAAATAAACTCAAATACTGTTCATTACACTAAACGCATGTGACCTCACTCACACTTTCAGGCTCAGAATTAGTACTTAAACCACCCCACTTAAAGCAAGGGCTACGGCGCGTGAATGCAAACATCCAGCAACACGAAGCAACTTATGATGGAGAGCACCCATTGCATCATTGAGATCAATTGAAGCGATATCCGATAAACATTTTCAATAATGGGCTAAATGCGCCTGCACCTGACAAATTTGTTTATGCGTCGGCTGAGTAGACGCCAGAAATTCAATTGTCCGACCCACATCACTAAAATCTGCTTCGATATTCGACAAGTCACCTACCTCACAAACGATATCTGTCGGTAGGGCAATGGGAGTGTCGACCGCTGCACGATGCCTGGCCACCAAATCAAGCATATTTCCATTCCAGAAATGGGCAGACAAGTCTCAAAACACAATGTCAATTTTACAATTTACTACGTAACGACTACCAACCATAGGAGAGGATAGGAAAAGCAAACCCCCACCCCGTCCCTTCTGTCTCTACTACCAAGTGGTACATGGGTTCCCTAATCCTACCACCCATATGCACCATAAAAGGGGGAGCACGCTGGAATCATGGTTGATGGTCACAATTTATAATTAAGACAGTTTATTGACAGTTACAGCTTTTAAGGAATTTGACAATTACAAATTGTGGACGAGCCACTTGATAAAGTCTTGCAAATACAGACAGAAACCCCACGTGCTCATTACTGAAATAAAGAGTACTTTAACAGAAAGTTACAAAAACTCAATGTGCCAGGCAGTTGTAGAAACCTCAAGCATAGAAGTTATCAATTACTTCACATAGCCAATTAATCAAACTCCTTAAAACCAGTTATTACATTAAAATGGCCACACCTGAAACATTCTTCACTCAAATTCCCTTATAAACTTAGTATTTCAAGCCGTTAAAGAAGTACGTGTTAAAAGTTCAATTACAAACATTAACGTTGCCGGGCACTAATACCCCTCACTTTATTTTCCTTTCTTAAGGAAACAGAATTACTGACAAACTTCACAAATTCAAACTCCCATATAGGATTTCCCTCAAAATACATATAATGAAGACAGTTACCTCTAAAATGTGACCTAATGACACTTCAACACTAGTGCCAAGCTGAGATCCAGTTACATAACATGATAGAACCACTCACATAAAAAAAGTACAGCAGAATCACTGATCTATAAAAATGAATGTTCACATGCTCAGACATGTTAATAAAAGACTACTAGAAAGATCTGCACAAGGAACTCAGCAGATGCTATGCAATTTAAAGTTTAGCCAATTGGCAGTCGCTAATATTTAAGGAAGCAGATTACGTACAATATATATTTATAAATCTACCATCCTAACCCGACATGGCGGAAGGAATATAAATTCTAAACTTTGGAAGACAGTATGTAAACAACTCCCAGTAGTGGTCAGGTTCTTAAACATTGCCAGCCTGGACCTAGGGTGACATTTCACTCCCCACCAAGCCGCTGGCACAATCAAAGGTGTTTGACAGAATCACAAAGACATTGCAATAATTCTGAAACATACAAACTCTCGGCAGAACCTTTGACTTGATATATGGGTAAGCGCGTGAAGGAACACGTTACACTACTGACAAAAAGTTTAAATGGCTCTGAGCACTTTGGGACTTAACATTTGAGATCATCAGCCCCTAGACTTAGAACTTCTTAAACCTAACTAACCTAAGGACATCACACACATCCATACCCAAGGCAGGATTCGAACCTGCGACCGCAGCAGCAGCGCGGTTCCGGACTGAAGCGCCTAGAACCACTCGGCCACAGCGGCCGCCAACTAATGACAAATTCGGTAGTTTGACCTTAAGAATTTTACACATGGACAACTGTATTAATAGAGTGCAGGCTTTGAAAACGCCAACACAAAATCACTTGATTACAAGAAACACAGAGCACTAGTAAATCTTCTGAGAAAACTTTCAAATAATGGCCACCATTTATCTAGGCCAACTGAACTCTTCCACACGATTTTAAAGATCGACTATGAAAGCCTCACCATAGTAATAAAATTTAAATGCCTCTGAGTGCGTTGGTCAACCAAACACTCAATTACGACTACTTACTTCATATCACGTACACAATACGAAGGAGAGAGTTCCATAGTTTCACCACTTCACTCGAAATTTTGTGCTCAGTGAAGTCACAAAACTTGTATCTCCAAGCTGCCCATGCAACGCCAGACCAATTTCACACCACAACATATAACGGTAATCACGCTCGTTTGGCAGCCGTTGACACTCGTTTCCCAGCGAATGTCACAAGATCTCGAGTGTTACCTCCAACGCAAAAGATAAGACATGTGGAAAGTAAAGATAGCTTAGCTCAACCACAATTGATCTCAACGATACATGAACAAAAAAATACTGGCGCCATCTCACCACGGCTCAGTAATATTCTACAATACTTATTATTTTTACAAGCCAGTTTTCGGCATCACACTGTCACCAAGTGCAAAGATAAATGGTCCTGGCTGTGAGATTTTGTAGGCCCAAAGATTTGAAGTTAAATAAACATGCCTGTTTTGAAATTTTGCAGGGTGAAATATTTTCAGTTTTAAATCTTTTTAAGTCTAAAATCTTTCATCCTAAGAAATTGCCCACCCACGCATATTTGGCTTTGTACATTGTGATGGCATAACAACGGAAACGCAGTTTGTAAAAATAATGAATATTGTAGATCATTATGTCAGTGTCGCGCGTGTTTTAACTAACGATGTACAAAGTATTCTATCAAGAACCGACGGAACAGTCAGTCAGTGCCAAAGGTAACAGAATTAATGTGACAAATATGCTTAAATGGTCACGGAACGTACAATGTCAACTAGCTACAAACCGTGAAGAACTTCCGCCTCTCCAGTCCACACTACTTTCGTCTTAACAGAAAATCGTAATCTGACCTTTTATGGTAAGTTTTCTCCTTTATTTTTACTTTTAAAATATGTAAGAGGTAACTCACTTGTTCTAACGGCTCTTTGAATAATTCATTTTTGTAAGTGTATAGTTTCCACAAAATCTCTTTGAATCTAACAATGTGTCATCGTTTTAATACAGGAAGACTGTAATTTTTTATCTCTAGAGAATGGAATACTTGGCTTCTGGAATAAAACATACGTTTAAAACACATGCCCGTGTTGTCAGTATGTCGAATACACGTAGATGTCTGTCTGTGTTGCGCTCAGCTGTGGTCTGCCATACTAGCCTCTCTGTCTGAGTACTAAATTATGCGGAGTATGGCTTCCAGCATGTTGAAATCTTTGTAGAATTTGGTCAGTTAAAAAAAAAAAAGACACAGTGACAAAATTACGGCGCTGCTTCTATTATTGACATGCCCTGTTGGACTGACCGCAGCTACATTGATAATGATAGTAAATATTCTCGCCACATACTCGCAACACATAACCACCGTTCGTATTTTTTATACCTGCGTACGTGAGCTGGGTCGATTTTAAGCGCAGTTCTCCTGAAAGTAATTTTGTCGTTAACTTGTTACACTTTGTTTCCACCATCAGAGCATCTCCTGTTGCAGATAAAACAGTTCTATTTTTCTTCTTACATTTAGATTTGTTTTCAGTGTCAACAATGGTTTTGTTAATTGACTAACAGATTGCGAACTGGAAGTACACAGTGATCGTAGATGGTTAACCATACGACTTCAATTCTTTTACAGGTTAAAATGAAATTACCTTCCCCCCGACCTCCCCCCCCCCCCCAAAAAAAGAAATGAATATGGCCTTAATAGAGCGTTCCTGTTTCATCGAAATGCTTCACATTTATGGCATTACGTTCAGGGATGGTGTAATATTTCTGGCCTATTCAGCCATCATATTAGGCTCCAGGAAGCTATTCACAGGGCAGTGAAGATGCAAAAAGGATAGAGATGACGCAATATGGGATGAGGTACCGGTGACAGATGTTAGTTTCGGTCCCATTCCCGTAAGAAAGACCACCTGCATGATGCTGCTGCTCTGTGATTGGCTGCTGTGTTCGGCAGTAGGGCGCCAATACGTTAAACATTAGTTGCTATTACTAATTAAACCTGTCATCCAAATTTTTTAAATAAACATCTCTCAACAGCCAGATATCAATCAGTCATTTCAAAATTATTAAAATCAAAGTATTACTAAAACAAAAGACTGACGATATTACTGCCGATGCACTTGGGTGGCGTTCGGGTCACGCCTGGCTGGCTTGGCGCGCGAAGTGTCTCGGGCAGTTCGGCTCTGCAGTTCTGACCGTTCCAGTAGACAGACGTGTTGTCTGTTATATCAGTATTTGTTTCATGCAAGTTTATTTACTACAGTTCCGACCATCGCTAGGTACAGGCATGTTGTCTGTAATAGTAGTATTTGATTCATGTAATTTTATTCTCCAGTTCTGACGGTTCCAGTAGACAGACATGTTCTCTGTGGCAGGATGTATTTCATGTTATTTTAGCCAGATATAATGACTGTGGAAAGATATGTTCAATACGTTGTGATCAAGAATAGTTTCTCGTGTCTATAACAATAAAAACGCGAGTGGCATCCCAAATGTGTTATAGTTTATTCGTAGCAGCAGTTCCCTGCGAAGTTAATTTCAGCCTCAAGAAAAAGAATCCACGACCTGCGTGCTGTTTTCTGCACTGGGGACATCATCATGATGAAGACAGCAGGTTAGTGAAGTGTACAAGAACTTATGTATTCCACACAGGGCAGTGGAAACAACTAGGCACCTCACGTGTACTGCATGCACAGTACATATGTGCTCAGTCACACGTCATCTGCAGTAATGCAGAGGAGGTAAGGAAGGATGAAAGTATTAACACTACCTCTCTTTTATTCCTTTTTTCTTGCCGTAATGGACAAAAATATGGAACACCAAAAACACAACACATTAGCTTGTCTAATACGGTATAGGAAAACCACTGGCACTCAGAACAGCTTCCAGTGTGCTCGGAATGGACAAATAGAGGTCCTGAATGGTTCTCAAGGGAATCTTATACTATTCTTCCTGCAAAATAGTGGCATGCTCAGTTAACGTTGATGGAAGTGGACAGCGATCACGCACGTTTCGATTCCAAAGTAGTTCACAAAGACTCAGTAATATTGAGATCTGGTGACTGAGGCGGCAAGGGTAAAAGAAACAAGCTATCCTCGTGAGCACAAAACCAGTCCCAGACAACGTGGATAATGTGGATAGGGGCCCTGCCGTTATGGAATACTCCATCACCGCTGGGAAAGAAACGTTGTACCATGGAATGGATCTGATCAGCGAAAATGACCCAGTAGTCTTTGGCAGTAACGCTGTCTCGCAGAGTAACCACGGGGCCAACGGAATACCACGATATGGCTACCCAAGTAATCAGTGAACGCCAATTTGGGTCGTAATCTCGACCAGCAGTTAGAAACAGGTTGAAATAAGAGTCATCCGACCAAATGACATTCTTCCATTTATCCATAGTCCAGATTGTATGCCCTCGGCGCCACATATTCCTCTTATGGGCAATTGCATCACTGATGTGCGGTTTCGAAATTGCAGCTTGCTTTGCGATTCCCGTATTATGGAGATTCCTTAGTGTTGTAGTAATAACAGGGTTCGCAAGTGCGACGTTCAGTTCTGTAGTGACCTTTGCAGCTCCCGCCCTCTTATTTCCAGTCCTCTCCAATGATCATCTGTTTTTATCGCTCAACTCACTTCGCGTTATGACTTCGTGGATGATGCTTTCCTTTTTCTTGTATGGTGTACAGGGTGAAAACTATTTAAACCGACAAATTCTGGGAGGTTGTAGGGGACATCAAAACAAATATTTTTCCCTAATGTCATTTTTTCCTATGAGAAGTATTTAAACCGGTAGAGGAAGATTTCTCTGGCGGCAAATTAATTAAACCAACAAATATTTTTACATTTTTTATGACCATGAGATAACACATTAACACATCCCAATTTCAATTACAGCAGATTTTCAAAAATGCCTCCATTGACACGTAAACAAAGGTTACATCGTCGGATCATGTTGTGTCTGACACGGACAAAAACCCTAGGGTTTCCTGTATTGTTCCTGCTGCTGCTACTATCCGGGCAACCAGATCCTCTTCTGATGCAACAGGAGTTACGTAAACAAGGTTGCGCATCTCTCCCCACACAAAAAGTCCTGAGGGGACATACCTGGGGATCTAGCAGGCCATGGTACAGGACCACCTCTACCAATCCATGTTTCTGGTACCGTCGGTCCAGGAATCGACGCACACGACGACCGAAATGTGCCGGCGCCCCGTCATGTTGGAACCACATGCGTTGTCTTGTATGAAGCGGCACGTTTTCCCGCAATTCTGGCAATGCTCTGGCGAGAAAATTATAATAGTGCCTGCCATTTAATGGCCTATGTAGCAGGTACGGCCCAATTAAACAGTCCCCAACAACACCGACCCACATATTAACGAAGAACCGCACTTGATGAGAGCTAGTAACTGCGGCATGTGGGTTATCCTCACTCGAAACATGCAAATTGTGCACGTTGAAGACTCCAACACGCCCGAACAGTGCTTCATCGACAAACAACACAGAGGATGGAAATATAGGATGCATTTCACACTGTCGCAGGTACCACTGCGAAAACTGTGCTCTGGGTGGATAATCAACTGGTTCCAGGTTGTGGACACGCTGTTAGTGAAATGGACGTAACAGCTGCTCTCGAAGGACTGTTGTTACATTCATCTGATACGTCCCCATGTTACGTGCAATTGCACGAGTGCTGTGAAGGATCCCGCTCCACATGCTGCAAGACAGCTTCCTCAAATTGCAGCGATCTTACCGTGCGACGGCGTCCCTGTCCAGGTAATCTGCTAAGTGACCCGGTCTCACGCAGACATTGGTACACAGCAGCAAAGGTCGTATGATGCGGGATACGGCGATTAGGATATTTTTGTTGATAAACCCGTTGTGCAGTTCGTCCGTTGTGGTGCGCTGCGAAGTAAGCACTAACCGTATCTGTGTACTCACTCAAGGTGTATCGCTCCATTAGTGAACAGAGACAATGCACTGGTACACTGGTGAACAACAGCTGCCTACAACTGAAGAGCGTAATACGGCCTCCAACAACTGAAGAGTGTAATATGGTCTCCATCGGTTTAAATAATCCTCATAGGAAAAAATGACATTAGGGAAAAATATTTGTTTTTATGTCCCCTACAACCTCCCAGAGTTTGTCGGTTTAAATACTTTTCACCCTGTATACATCTTTGATGTGGTGCCTTTTAAAACACAAAACACTTCGCGTAACTTTGAAGCACCAACTATACGAGCACCAACAATTTTCCCATATTCGATGTCTCTTAGCTCCAATATAATGCTTTCACAAGTACACAGACCTCTGTTATGATCACGAATGACACTTTCAACGTATTAAGGGCATTTACAGTTACCGCCCGTTGTCAAACACATCTGCACAACCTGCGGGCTTGGCCAGCAACCGCATTTATGTCAGGCTTTAATATCTCGTGGTGTTCCTATATTTTCTGCAACCCCTGTTTTCAACAGTTTGAAATGTACACAGTGAAATAAACGAGTGATATTTTGCATAGGTGTCAGACCACTGTCAGCTAACAAAGAGGGCAGATCCTCACAAAGCTACGGCTGTCTTCCTGTTTACAGACGAAATACACTGCTCATATTGAAAGCAGTGTGTCACAAACATCACGCACTGATGGGTCTTCCAGCAGGCGCAGGAAGCCTTGCATAAAGGGAGAGCGTACCCCGTGCCGTTGCCGTGGCATATACGAAGCGCAGTAGGGTCCATGCCAGTTTCGCGATTCAAGGCAGGCAGCGCGTGGCTTTCTGGACTTTTCAAGAGCACAACGTCGTTTCGCACATATCCACTCGTGACCCATGTTTCATCTCTCTCTCTCGCGCTTATGAGGGTTCTGCTAGGTCGCCGTGGTGTCGACAGGCGAGGAGGACCAAACTTTTCTTACACTTCTACTTGCGACAGCCATCTCGAAAATTGAGAGTCACCATATCTTAGCTGCCTGCAGTGGCAAATAATTGCTTAGTAAGACTTATACAGAACCAGCCACGCAGACTCGTATCTGCAGTTGTATGCGACTGAGCTTAATTTTTTGTACAGTAACATACGCAATGGCAATGAAATATTTATTTGTTGTTTTTGTAAGCTTCAGTCTGAAGACTGGTTTGAAGCGGAACTCCACTACTCCGTCCATTGCCAGCCACCAAATCGCTGCATTACTACTGCAACCTCCATTTCTTAGAACCGGCTCACTGTAATCAAGTCTTGGTCTCTCCCTACAATCTCCACCCGTTTCCACCTTCCCATCATTCTTCTCCACCACACTTCCCCTCAGTACTAAATGGGTTATTGCATGATGACTAAAGATACATCGTGAAGCCGATGCTTTTTAGTCGACAATGCAATGGCTCGTCGATCCATCGTACTGAGCTTCAAGTATATAAGTGCACTCCTGCTGTCCCGGAGCAAGTTCACAAAGTTGGTACTTCCCGCACCAACATGCCAACTCCCACTTCACCCCAGTCCCCCCGGCCTCTTTCCACATTCCCACACACACACACACACACACACACACACACACACACACACACACACACACACACAAATTCCGCGCCCGCCTCCTCCTACTTTAGCCAAAAAATAAATATACAGCCAATTTCATTTTAAATACTTTGGTGAAGCTAAATATGATTTCAACCATTTATCTGCCTGTTTATTTTTCACTGAAGCAGCTATTTGTTGGTGCAATCTTGCACATAACAAACCTAGCGTGCTATCTAAATTCTGATTTAATATAAAACAAAACTGCTTTTTTTACGATAATCGTTGCCGGCCGGTTTGGCCGAGTGGTTATAAGCTCTTCAGTCTGGAACCGCGCGACCGCTACGGTCGCAGTTTCGAATCCTGCCTTGGCCATGGATGTGTGTGATGTAATTAGGTTAGTTAGGTTTAAGTGGTTCTAAGTTCTACGGGACTGATGACTTCAGATTTTAAGGCCCGTAATGCTCAGAGCCACTTACGATAATCGTTATTTAACGAGAATCTTCTTACGTATAAAATAAAAACATAAAAAACTAATTAAATGAGAAACTCAAGAACGACACAAAAAGTGGAATAATATCTGATACTGCACTGCAAGAAAAAACAATAATTACAGTATCATATACGCCATTTGCCATCGTGTTTTATTTATTTATTTATTTATTTTTTTGCGGCCTTGTAACAAAACTGACGATTGGTTGCAGAATAAATATTTGGATATCTGCATACAATGCAAATAGCGACCACTATTAATAACTAGTATGCTAATATTTTTTAGTAGTTTTTACTGCTTATTTCATTAAAAACATTTTTATGTAGTGAAGATAAATATGGTGGCTGTAAATATGGAATAAATCATACAAGTGTTATAACCCTGTATATTATGCCATTGGTAACATCATAAGACCTGAGTTAACACTTGGAGACGTTTATGTATTTTATCATTTCTTAATGTTTATTTTTATTGTATGTTTGAAATATATCACCCGTAACTGCTTTTAACTGCAACCTGGATGTGTACTTTGAACAACGCCGCGTGTGGCATTCTTCTTTAACACAGTTTGTTATTTTGTAAAGTTCATTTATTATATTACACATTTTGTAACCTGAGTACGTATTTGCAAATCACGCCGCATGTGGCACAATATCTTATTGCAGTCTGTTCTTTTAGTAGAACTTTGGTTGGTTACCAGCAATAGGTGGTTGCAATGTGTTTCAGTTACTGTTACGTAATTTGTAATGAGTTAGAACTGTTTACTAGATATTAAACATTTTTTCTCATGCGCTCAACAGCACCAGCAGCCTTAGGCGCGACCACTTGCGAGCTGCTGGTGACCTCCAGCACTAGTTCTCTTCGCACTGTTTGTCTACAGTATGCTTAAGTACTGTATTATCATTTGGTTTATTTGCTGTAATTGTTCCATGCATCCATACATAACTTCATTCAGTCACTTATGAAGGCTGTATGTAACCCTGTTTGTATTATGTTGAAATATGAACTATTACCCACTCATTGGCAATTTGCTTTTTTACACTAATGTTCAGATTTATGCACTACTATCAAACTATTTAGTCATTATTGTTTTTAAACATCTCCAGCATTTCGGAAGTGAAGCAGAGCCGCAACTTTACCTGTAATGAAATAAATGGTTGGAACATCTGCTGTAATTCTGTGCCCAAAGCATGGTTTAGGAATGGACACAAGTCCGAAACTAGTCACCTTGCAAAAATAAAAGAGAATTGCTAACGCAACCAATCATTTATTTCATGACAGGTAAAGTTGCGGCTCTGCTTCACTTTCAGAATGCTGTAGATGTATAAAAACAGTAATGACTAAATAATTTGCAAGTAGTACGTAAGTTTTAATATTAATATACGAAAGTAAACTGCAAGTGAACTTTGTACGTTTAATGATATAAATTCTTGTCTTGTTTAAAAGAGCTTTTCTTTTCTCCTGTATGTGCAAAATGGTTCGTTGTGTCCGCAGCTCGTGGTCGTGAGGTAGCGTTCTCGCTTCCCACGCCTGAGTTCCCTGGTTCGATTGCCGACGGGTTCAGGGATTTTCCCTGCCTCGTGATGACTGGGTGTTGTGTGATGTCCTTAGGTTAGTTAGGTTTAAGTAGTTCTAAGTTCTACGGGACTGATGAGCATAGATGTTAAGACCCATAGTGCTCAGAGCCATTTGAACCATGGTCCGTTGTTTTAGAAAAATCAACATTTCGGCCTCTTCCATTTTATATACACTCCTGGAAATTGAAATAAGAACACCGTGAATTCATTGTCCCAGGAAGGGGAAACTTTATTGACACATTCCTGGAGTCAGATACATCACATGATCACACTGACAGAACCACAGGCACATAGACACAGGCAACAGAGCATGCACAATGTCGGCACTAGTACAGTGTATATCCACCTTTCGCAGCAATGCAGGCTGCTATTCTTCCATGGAGACGATCGTAGAGATGCTGGATGTAGTCCTGTGGAACGGCTTGCCATGCCATTTCCACCTGGCGCCTCAGTTGGACCAGCGATCGTGCTGGACGTGCAGACCGCGTGAGACGACGCTTCATCCAGTCCCAAACATGCCCGATGGGGGACAGATCCGGAGATCTTGCTGGCCAGGGTAGTTGAGTTACACCTTCTAGAGCACGTTGGATGGCACGAGATACATGCGGACGTGCATTGTTCTGTTGGAACAGCAAGTTCCCTTGCCGGTCTACGAATTGTAGAACGATGGGTTCGATGACGGTTTGGATGTACCATGCACTATTGAGTGTCCCCTCGACGATCACCAGAGGTGTGCGGCCAGTATAGGAGATCGCTCCCCACACCATGATGCCGGGTGTTGGCCCTGTGTGCCTCGGTCGTATGCAGTCCTGATCGTGGCGCTCACCTGCACGGCGCCAAACACGCATACGACCATCATTGGCACCAAGGCAGAAGCGACTCTCATCGCTGAAGACGACACGTCTCCATTCGTCCCTCCATTCACGCCTGTCGCAACACCACTGTAGGCGGGCTGCACGATGTTGGGGCATGAGCGGAAGACGGCCTAACGGTGTGCGGAACCGTAGCCCAGCTTCATGGAGACGGTTGCGAATGGTCCTCGCCGATACCCCAGGAGCAACAGTGTCCCTAATTTGCTGGGAAGTGGCGGTGCTGTCCCGTACGGCACTGCGTAGGATCCTACGGTCTTGGCGTGCATCTGTGCGTCGCTGCGGTCCGGTCCCAGGTCGACGGGCACGTGCACCTTCCGCCGACCACTGACGACAACATCGATGTACTGTGGAGACCTCACGCCCCACGTGTTGAGCAATTCGGCGGTACGTCCACCCGGCCTCCCGCATGCCCACTATACGCCCACGCTCAAAGTCCGTCAACTGCACATACGGTTCACGTCCACGCTGTCGCGGCATGCTACCAGTGTCAAAGACTGCGATGGAGCTCCGTATGCCACGGCAAACTGGCTGACACTGACGGCGGCGGTGCACAAATGCTGCGCAGCTAGCGCCATTCGACGGCCAACACCGCGGTTCCTGGTGTGTCCACTGTGCCGTGCGTGTGATCGTTGCTTGTACTGCCCTCTCGCAGTGTCCGGAGCAAGTATGGTGGGTCTGACACACCGGTGTCAATGTGTTCTTTTTTCCATTTCCAGGAGTGTATTTAGTTTTAAGCTACAGTTCATAACCAATAAATTATGGGCAGAGTCCACATCTTACAATTTAAAATCTAGACCAAAAAACTTTTTTTTACTGTTATATAATCAGCAGGAAACATTCCCGTGTCTCCAGGTATGCAAACCTTCTTTCATGAGTCTTAAAACAAGTGTTGGTTATGATGAAATAACACGGACACCAACGACCGCCGACGGACACTAAGATAAGTACCTGCTTTCTAAAATAATGGAAGAAGACGCAGATTTCAGTATTGACAGCGGTGTAGCAAGTACACCTATTAGGGAATGTTCTTCTGACAGTGTAGGAATGTTGAAAATGTTAAAACAAATGTTTTCAGAGTTAAACTCGAAGATGGACGATTCTCGTGCCGAATTACGTCAACAAATTGAACAGACACACAGATTGACAGGTCGATTTCGAAGGCTGTGTGTGATTTAAAATCAGAAATCAATTCAAATACAGAACAGATTGCTCACACTAATCAGGTTCTCGAAGAATGGCGAATTACTTTTGAGTCAAACCAAAAAGAACTTAGTTGTCGTGTGGACACGGTTGAGAGCAAAATTTCTGTCCTTGAAACTGATTTAAGTAACGAAATTTCAAATAACCAGTCAAAACTTAAAAAAGTTGTTGATTTTGTAAATGAGGAAAATTCTCAATTGAGAAATGAATTTGACCAGACAAAACGATTTTTTGAAAGCGAAATTGAATCTTTCAAATCTGATTCTGACAAAAAGGTCACAGAAATTTGTAGTAGAGTAGGTAATGTCGAAAAAACTGTAGACAGAAAATTTGTAGAAATACAAGAAACTATGTTGCAAAAAGGTTTTAGTAATAGTTGTAATGGGGTATGGGGAAATTTTCCCATTAAAACTTATCCAGGTGACAAGAATATACACCCAAAGGACTTCATGCAATTCTGCAAGGAGCAGTTCACGTCCATAATGACAGATACTGTTAAGATAAAATTTGTAAAGAAATTACTTGATGGTGAGGCGCTTTCGTGGGCCAATCAGAATTGTTCCGCGGAAATGTCCTTTGAAGATTTCGAAAAATGTTTTCTAACCAAATTTTGGTCTGAAACTGAGCAAGCTCGAATCAAAAGTGAATTTTTGAATGGTCCTAGTTGCAGAGAATCTGATGGGTCAATGAAAGCCTATTGTGAGAAACAGTTGCAAAAATTAGTGCATCTGGATAAGCCATTGGATGAGCTAACTCAAATTGATGCACTAAAACGGAGACTTCCGAAAAGAGTACAATGGGGTTTAGTATATGGTCCAGATGAATCCATAGAACAATTCTTGAAATATGTGGACAAACTTGATAGAGCCTTTGAACAAAACAACAGATTTAACGACTTTGTAGGTTCATCACACAGAGGGTGGGAACAGAACCGTGGAAATAATAACAATAATAGTGAACGAAGAAACTTTAACAACAACAGGGATAATTATAATAGGAATGACAGAAGAAATTTTGGTAGGAATGATCAGCACTTTAATTCAAACAGAGAATGGGAAAATCGAAACAGGTCCTGGGGTAATGACATGAGAGAAGGTAACCCGAGGCAGGGAAACGACAGACATAGGCCTTTAAACGACTAAGTGCTCCACTGGGAGTCTGTCAGTTTGGGGCAAGGAATATTCAAAATCAGGCTATTTTCACCCGGAACAGACAGCACTATAATCAGAGACCTAACCAGTATAGACAGTATGCTTATGATCGATCTGTAGATAGAGGTAATGAAAAAATTAAATTTGACAGGAAATTTTGGAATGTCATCAGAGAAAATACTAGAAACAACTGTAATAGGAAACAGGCTACCTTTGATGAAGTAGGCTTAGAAGATGATATAATTGCAAATTTATATAATCAAGAAGAAGCACCTAATGCTGAAATGAAAGGTAAGGATAACTTTGATAATTTTGGATTGTACAAACTTATGTGTGGTGATGTTTTAGATGTAAGTTGTCATAATGATGTTCGTAATGAAGTTTCTGGAAAGTCTGATATTCATGTGGATGTGGTTGGTGAAGATGGTGTTGTGAGTAATGTTGGTGATACTAGTAGTGTTTGTAGTGTAAGCTCAGGCAATGATGATGATAATGTTGATGTTAAGGCTAATGGTGATTATGTACTAGAAGATTTTGATGGTGAATTGGATGAAATAGTTTATGTTGAAGTTAAGGAGGATGTTATAAGCAATAGTGTTGAGAATAGTTGTGCCAGGAACTCTAACTACATTCCACATGAGAATCAGATTGTGCCAGTTCAGATTAGTAATACATCAGGAGACAGGGGGGTTGATTGTGCTGATGCATCTGAGATTATTTTGAAATCTGTTTGGGACAAATTTAAAGATTACAGTGATGACAATGATGTTAAGATCAAATTAAGGGAAATTTGTGAATCAGTTTCTGCTTTTAAGCCTAATGAAATCATCAAACGGGGTACTAGTCAGGATGTGTGTGAGGTAAATAGTAATCCAGACATTCCAGTAAATTCCAGTAGACCTAGAAGTTTGAAGAAAGTATTGCCTAATAAAGAAAACCTAAATATGGAACAGAGGTATGATGAGATAGCAGAAGATCTTTCGCATGAAGAACAGGAAGAAAGGGAAAACACCACTATTGGTAGTCCATATATAAAAATTAAAGCTGCAGGTTGGGAAGGGTATTGTTTGATTGACACAGGGAGTCCAATTAGTGCCATTTCAAGCAAATTAAGAGATATAATTAAGAATGATCCTGACTTTGTTGAATTACCAGTTGTTAGAATAAAAATTAGAGGCATTACCGGCAAACTGAGCAAAATTGTTAATAGACAGGTGTTGTTGTCCTTCGGTATAAATGATGTACAGTTTACTCAAGGATGTCTTGTAATAAGTGACCTAAATGAGAATGTACTGTTGGGTATGGACTGGATATTAAAAGCTAATGCAGCATTTGATTGGGAAAAGAGTTTGTTTACCTTTATTGATCCTAAGACGAGAGTATGTTCCAGTACTGACATGTCGGTTCAAAACTGTGCTGATAAGGGAATTGAAATTAGGGACGTTACATTTTCTAAAGACAGTGGTTATTGTGTAGAGGAAATTACTGAGGATTATGATGATGGAGAATATGGGGATATAGTTCAAGAAAAATTACGGGAATCAGATAATTTGAACCAAGAACAGAAGGTAGAGTTAGAAAGGTTATTGTGGAATTACTGTGATGTTTTTGATGATAGGCCTGGCAGAGTAAAGAATTATCAATGTAAACTCAGATTAAAACCACATGAGCCATTCTTTATAAAACCTTATAGTGTACCCATTGCAAAGAGAAAAGATGTAGAAAAGGAACTTCAAAAGATAGAAGAGTGGGGCATCATTGAGAGAAGTAAGAGCCAATACAATAATCCTTTGGTAGTGGTTGCAAAACGTGATGGCAGTGTCAGGCTTGTACTAGATTCAAGACACCTACATAAGTATCTGGAAAGAGAGACCGATCATCCCGAGAATATAGACGAACTACTTCATAAATTTGAAAGAATGAAACACATGACCAGTTTAGATCTCACATCAGGATTTCACCAAGTAGAATTAGAAAATGATTCCAGAAAGTATACTGCCTTTTTGTATGGGGGAAGATGTTACCAGTATTGTGTGGTACCATTTGGGCTGAATGTCTCAGTAGCCGAATTCATTAGAGCACTTGACTTTGTTTTGGGAAAAGATCTTTTATCAAAATTAACTGTGTATGTAGATGGCATTTTGATCACTGGAGAAACTTGGGAAGAACATGTTAATACTTTGAGTGAGGTTTGCAATAGATTAAGGAAAGGGGGAATGTCACTTAAATTATCTAAATGTAAGTTTGGTATGAAAAAATTGAAGTTTCTGGGGCACAGTATTTCTGAGGAAGGTATTTTGCCAGATCCTGAAAAACTCGAGGCAATTGCAAAATTCCCTATTCCAAAAACCAAGAAACAACTAAAATCATTTTTCGGGATGTGCTGTTACTACAGAAAGTTCATTAGTACCCAAGCTCTAAATGCTCCAAGTCTTAACAGATTGCTGAAGAAAAACGCAATGTGGGTTTGGGACCAGGAATGTGAAGCTGCTTTTGAAGAAATAAAAACACAGTTATGTAACAGTCAAATTTTGTACCGTCCTGATTTAAGTTTACCTTTTTGCATTATGGCAGATAGTAGTGATTATGGCCTAGGTGCTCACCTTTTCCAAGAAGTAAATATAAATGGGAAAATAGAACACAGGTCTATTGCTTTTGCTAGTCGAACCTTGAAAAAACATGAGAGGCAATACACTGTTACCGAGAAAGAGCTTTTGGCCATTTACTGGGCATTTTCTAAATTCAGAAATTATTTATTGGGAAACCAGGTAGTTGTCTACACAGACCATAAGGCATTAATTTATATTCAAGAATGTAGGTTGCATCATGGAAGGATTACCAGGTGGGCACTTTTGTTACAACAATTTCATTACTCAATAAAATATCTTAGAGGACCTGATAATGTAGTTGCTGATGCTTTATCTAGACTACCTGTGGGGGGGTGACTTTGAAGATGACAATGGGGAATGTGAAAAAGAATTCAAAATTATGTATTTAAGAGGGGTGGACAATGAACAAGAAATCAGAGACATTTGTAATGACATCCGACGGAATCAGAACCACGATGAGAACTGTAAACTGGTCAAAAGCTATTTAGGGAAAAAGGGACATGAAAAAGTGGGAGATTATTACAAAATCTACAAGTGGATTCTATTCAAGAGAAACAGTGTCGATAGCGATGTATGGAAATTGTGTTGGCCTGAACAGTACATCAATGTACTCATCAAGTACATTCATGAAAGTTTTGGTCATTGTGGGATTCAAAAGTGTATCCAGAAAATCCAAGAAAATGTGTACTTTAACAACATAGCCAGGAGGGTTAGAAAAATTTTGACGGGTTGTGACAGGTGCCAAAGAGTAAAAGTATCCAACCAAACTTGTCGAGGATTGATGCAAAACATCTTACCAAAAGAACAACACGAGTTAGTCGCTGTCGACTTATATGGACCATTACCGAAGACCAGAGGAGGCTATTGCTACATTTTTGTTATGGTTGATGTTTTTTCAAAATTCGTTAAGTTATACCCTCTTCGCAAGGCAAACAGTAAGAGCATTATTTCAAAAATCAGAGGAGACTATTTTGGCAGGGTTGGAAAACCTCAGAAAATCTTATCAGACAATGGGACTCAATCTACTTCTGGAGTGTGGAAAACTTTTGTTGAAGATGAAAATATAAGTCACATTCTTATTTCAGCTTATCATCCGTCAGGAAACCCTTCGGAGAGATACATGAGGGAAATTGGGCGATTCTTTAGAACCTACTGCAATACTGATCATGCTAGTTGGATTGACTATGTTGAGAAATTCGAAGATGTTGTGAACAGCCTACAGCATTCCTCAACCGGGTTTTCGCCTTATGAAATACAGTATAATAGCAAACCACCACATCCAATTAGTGATTTCATTGATTTTCCAGTCTGCAAACCATTAAGTACTCAAGAGAGAGAGGAAATAGTGAGAAAGACCATGAAATCTCAAGGTGATAAGAGGAAATGTACACATGACAAAAGATTGAAGCCTACTCAATTTAAAATTGAAGACTTGGTCCTTGTTAAAACACAAGAGAAGTCTAAAGCCATCAGTGGTAAATTAAAAAAGTTTTTTGACATATACATTGGACCTTTCAAGATTCAGGACAATCCTCATCCGAATGCTTACCGTCTAGTCTACCCAAATTCTGGCAGACTGTTTGGCTTACGAAACGTGACCGAACTGAAATTGTATAAAAAAATGTAAAAAAGTATTTTAGATAATAGATGTTTATAGACTTTTATATGTAATCTTACCAGGATATTTTTGTTTACTTTGTTATGTTGTATTTATCTGATTCCTCAGGGGAGCATACATTCTTTGTGTGCTAAGTGTTTGGCGAGCACTAGGTCCCCTAGCTATGCAATTGTCATATTTCATTTTCGTATTCTGGCATTGCATCTTACACTTATTCTGTGATCCTGTATAATCAATTTTCTCCATCTGTCAGTCTATCCTCTCTTAGCTTTAAGAAATTATTTAGAGTAAATTTTCTTGAGTAATTAGACTTTAGAGAATTCAAATTTCTGTGTCCTTAAAAACCGGTCCACCGACTATTAAATGCTTTTGCTAATGTTTAACTGGGTTTGACCACTGTATGCTGTATATTCATAGCGGACTGTGCTATTGCAACCTGTGATAGCCTGCACTGTATATGGAAACCATACGGACTGTGAAGATGAGACTGAAATACAGTGTGTGGCATTGAGGTATACCGACCTTTAAGGAAGAAGATCACCGACCTTCAAGAAAGAAGATCACCGGTCTTCAAGAAAGAAGACACCAAAACTTTTCTGTTTTGTAATGTAAGGACATCAACCCTTCCGTGTTTCACGTGGAAGTGATGATGGGGGGTTGTGTAACATTACAGGACATATTGGGACATATTGAAGTATTCGATACTGTAGACTTTTAGGGGATGTCGATACAGATATGCAAAATTTAAAGGGAAACTTTGGTGATGTTTAAATATTGTACTGTGTCACTATTAGCTCGGAGAGTCAGTTGTTGAGTCTGTGAAGTCTGTCAGTTCTGTTTGTAAATAAACGTCTGTAATGAAGAATTACTTGTTGTCGTCAATATGAATTCAAGACCTTTTGCACGAAGCAGACACTTCCTAATGCAACGTTTTAATTTGGTGTTGAGGAGCTGAAATGTTATACTGTGTCTATGTGCCTGTGGTTCTGTCAGTGTGATCATGTGATGTATCTGACCCCAGGAATGTGTCAATAAAGTTTCCGCTTCCTGGGACAATAAATTCACGGTGTTCTTATTTCAATTTCTAGGAGTATAAGTTCCAAAAATGTAGGAAATTAAAGAGATGGGACCTGGATAGATTGAAAGAACAATAGGTTGTTGAAAGTTTCAGGGGAAGCATTAGGCAACTATTGACTTGAACCTGGGGAAAGGAATACAGCAAAAGATAAGTGGGTAGCTTTGAGAGATGATAGTGAAGGCAGCAGAGTAGGACATAGGTGAAAATACAAGGCCTAGTAGAAATCGTTCGATAACCCAGAGATATTGAATTTAATTGATGAAAGGAGAAAATATAAAAGTGCAGTAAATGAAACAGGCGAAAGGAAGATTAACATAAAGTGCAAAGTGGCTGAACAGGAATGGCTAAGAGGACAAATGTAAGTATTTAGAAGCTTGTTTCACTAGGGGAAAGATAGATACCGCTTACAGGTAAGTGAAAGAATCATTTAGGAAAAAGAGAAGCAGATGTGTGAACATCAAGAGCTCAGGCGGAAAACCAGTACTAAGCAAAGAAGGGAAAGCTGAAACGTAGAAGGAGTGCATACAGAGTCTGTAGAAGGGAGATGAACTTGAAGGCAGTATTATAGAAATGTAAGAGGAAGTAGATGAAGATGAGATGGGAGACAGGGCACTGTAAGGCGTTGGTCAAAATAAGTCTCCGGTAGTAGACGACATTCCGTCAGAGCTACTGACAGCCTCGGAAGAGCCAGTCATGGCAAAACTCTTCCATCTGTTGTGCAAGAGGTATGAGGCACGCAAAATACACTCTGAACTTCAAACAATTGTACTAATTTCAATTACAACGAAAGCAGATGCCGACAGGCATGAATATTGCCGAATTATCAGTTAAATACGAAATGGTTGCAAAATACTGACACAAATTACTTACAAAATAATGGAAATATCGGTGGAAGGCAACTTCTGGGAAGATCGGTTTGGATATCGGAGAAATGCAGGAACGTACGAGGCAATGTTGACTCTACGACTTGCCTTAGAAGATAGGTTAAGGAAAGGCAAACCTAAGTTTACAGTATTTCTATACTTAGAGAATACTTTTGGCGCTGTTGACTGGAATACTCTCTTTCAAATTCTGAAGGTAGCAGAGGTAAAATGCAGCGGGCGAAAAGCTATTTACGATTTATATAATAACCAGATGACAGCTATGAGTCGAAGGGCATGAAAGGGAAAGGGAAGCAGTGGTTGAGACGAGAGTGGGACAGGATTGTAGCCTATCGCGAATGTTACTAAATCTGTACACTGAGCAAGTAGTAAAGGAAAGAAAAGAAAAATCTGGAGTAGGAATTAGAGTTGAGGCAGAAGAAACACGAACTTTGAGGTTTGCCAATGACATTGAAATTCTGTCAGACGTATCAAAGGACTTAAAACAGCACTTGAACGGAAAGGACAGTGTTTTGAATGGGTAATATTGGATAAACGTCAACAATAGCAAAACAATGGTACTGGAATGTAGTCGAATTTAATCAGATGGTGCTGAGGGAATAAGGCTGGGAAACGAGACACAGTAGTGGACGAGTTTTGTTGTTTGGGGAGCAGAATAACTTACGGTGGTCGAGTTAGAGAGGATATGAAATGTACACTGACTATGGCAAGAAAACCGTTTTATGCATAAAAGAACTTGGTTAGCATCGAATAAATAGTGTTAAGAAGTCTTTTCGGAAAGTAATCGTATGGAGTGTAGCTAACAATAGAGGTGAAACATGGATGTCAAACAGTTTAAAGATGAAGGACATAGAAGCTTTTGAAATGTGGTGCTAAACTAGAAGAGATCAGTTGATAGGATACGTTCTGAAACACAAAGAAATTTCCAGTTTAGATTTGGAGAAAAGTGTTGAGGAAAAAAATATCGAGGGAGACCAAGAAATGAATACAGTAAGCAAGTTCAGAAGGATGTAAACTGCAGTAGTTATTCGGAGGTGAAGAGGCTTGCACAGGATACAGTAGAATGCTGCATCGTATCAGTCTTCTGAGTGAAGACTACAATCACAACAACATTAAAGTCTGCTCCTTTTTCATTCGCGAGTGGAGTGTGGGGAGACTGAATGCTTCTGCGCCTCTGTGAGAGCTGTTATTTCCATAAGTTTACCTGCAGTCTCTAGTGGGTAGGCGCCTGAAGAAAATTCGCACTTTCTACGTTAAAAGATGAGGCTTACAGTTTTTCAAGCACACTTTTTAGAGAAGTCCGGCTTATTGCTTCCAGTTCTACCACTTAATGTTTTTCAGTATCGCTGTTACAATTTTTTGCCAGTTATATACATCTGTGGCCAGTCCTGCCACCTTCCTCGTATTGACAGTATTTGCAAACTATTCCTGACTCACAAAATGTAAGTATCTTTTTGTAAATAGAAGGCGATTCAAAAGGAATGGGACAAAAAGGGAGTACAACTGTGACTACATAAACGATTTTATTTTAGAAATCCTCATATAGACTGAAATGTCACCTCTCACAGTTTCTACGTACATTCAGAGATGTTTGATATGGGATCCATTTGTGAGACGGCAGCTGTCTATTCTGTTGCCAGGCCCATTCCAACGCAACCCGATCAATCAAGCTACTACGCCGACTCACTGCCCTTAATTGCGTTAAGTCCTGCGGAAATGGTAGTACGTTATCAATGTCCTTCACACAGTCCCAGACGAAAAAAATCCATTGGAGCAAGGCCACGTAAACTGCGGAGTCACAACGTAAAAGGTACATCATTCGACCGAGCACGACCAATACAGCGCTGCGGAAGATGTTCGTTGAGGTGACTACGATCAAGGTTACGCAAATGCGGTCGGACCCCTTCCTGTTGCAAAACGAAGACGGGTACCTCTTCTGTCATCTGAGTCGACAACCAGAGAAAAAGCGTATCGCGGTAGTTTAAGTCTGTAATGGTAGATACTGCGAAAAAGGAAGGACCAAAAACTCTGCGATTGATTATGGCACAGGAAATATTAAGTTTCGGAGAATCCAGCAGGTTTTGTGTACCCCACATTCTGAAATTATTCTTGTTTGCTTTCCCACTTAAAAATCAATGAATAATTGTCTATGTTTTGGTTTATTGGCTGGTTTCGGCTCCTGGAACTTTTGAATTCTGCGACATTCTGTTGTCAGCGACACACTCTTCTCTGCTGGCACGAAGTGTGGATGTCCAGTGGCTTTCTATGAATCTTTTCCACCACTTCAGTGTTGACGGATAGCCATCCTGTGGTTTTCTCCTTCTATATGCATTCTACCTCATTCAATTGCTTTGCCCATCTAGCCATGTTGTGAGGAAGCGGTGCTAATGTACCAACTTGGTCCGAAAATCTGTAACATACGTATTTCCTTAAAACTGAATATTTAGTTGTGAAAGAACATTGCCAATCATTGGATGAAAAGGTGTTACTCGTAGCTCAGTTGCGAGGTCCGTCAGCCTCTCGTCATCACAGATCTCATTGAAGTGTGTTTTAATCCCTTTGTTTGGAAATTTACGTTCAATGGCCTTCATTTCACGTACGTTGAAGGTTTCCTCATGTAGTTTGTCGCGTGATACTTTGGCGCCAGCTATTTCTGAGAACAACAGAGTGATAGCCTATGTCGCAATGGTAAAACAGTGGAGTCGTAACCTTGAGGACAAAAATGGTTCAAATGGCTGTGAGCACTATGAGACTTAACTGCTGAACTACTTAAACCTAAATAACCTAAGAACATCACACACATCCATGCCCGAGGCTGGGTTCGAACCTGCGACCGTAGAAGTCGCGCGGTTCCGGACTGAAGCGCCTAGAACCGCTCAGTGCAGCTCTTCGCCGGAAGCAAACCGATGAATTCCATTTCTTCCTCCAGGCATTATGTTATATTGAAATCGCGTGGGGAGAGATCTAGACGGTATGGAAGATGTGTGAGGGATTCCCAGCGAAACTTGAGCAGGGTAGTCGAAACAACATCGATTTATTGCCGCCCCATTGTTGCCAAGGTTGCTTCGACTTCTCTGCAGAAGTTTCGCTAGGAATCCCTTACACGTCGTCCATACTGTCCCGATCCCTCCCCACTCGATTCCAATATTTTTGGATCCCTGAAGAAAGACAGTGGTCCCTGATTTTCATGAGACGAAGAGGTGAACGCCTGATTACAATGATGTTTTCATAGACAACAGCAAACGTTTTTCTATGAAGGCATTGACCATCTTGTCTCACATTGGGGTAATTATGTTAACAGTTCTAGCGATTACGTTTCCGATAGTAAACAGTGCACTTACTTTTTTCAAATGTGATTCGTTTCCATATGACTGCCCCTTATACATGCTCCTCCCAACCAGGTTGAAGTTTTTCTACGTCCCCCCCACCCCAAAAAAAAAGAAAATTACTTGAGATAAATGCCAGAATGGTTGTTTTGAAAATGACACGACCGATTGCCTTTCCCAGTTTTCTTCTAACGGAGCTTGTTCCCCGTCTCAAACGACCCCGCCACCTGCTGGACGTTAAAGCCTAATCTCTCACTTTTTTTTCTACCAGTGCCGTTCCTAAGAAGTCTTATGACGCATTATCGTCTATACCCTCAGATTATAAGGCCTTAATTCTTCACAGTTCTTCAAATTGAAGCTGAAAAGAGTACTATTACGTTTTAAGACCTTTTGCTAGTCATTGTTCGTTGTATTTCTTACTCTTACAAATTATATTTGGTGGAGAACGTCAATAAATGTCTAACTGTGCTTATAGTTTCTTGTCTGCCTGCCCAGCGTATCAAAGTTGGTGTCTTTACTGTTTACTTTGAAAAATTCAAGGAACTAGATTTTAAATCCCTTATACCCATCTGAATTTCCCCTGTTACGTCTGCCGCCCCTGCGAGGCAGACTACACTAAAGACACCCCTGTGTACCATATAACATAACGAAGCACTTGCAGGCGCAACCAAGAGGATAACAATTCTTCAAAATAAACAGAACTTGCTAGAGACTAATGCGAACCTTTTTCTGCAGAGATCGCAGCAGGGAAAGTTGGAGTACACCGCCGACCTCCCTGGCTTTATAAGGGCAACGCAGCAGAAGTACAGCAGCAGCCGAGCTAGGACCAGCTCCAACGGACCTCACCGACGCTCTTGATGAATAGTCGTCTACATGTTATTTGTTTTCTTTGTGTGTATATAGTGATTGTTCGAGAAGTGTAATGAAGTTTCAATAAACGACATTATACTGAGTGTTCTACAATACTGACTATTCTTCAGTGGCGACGAGTATAATGGAACGAACCGACGATCATCATGGTTACGACAGCAGCACCTACGGAATGGCAACAGTTCTTTCAACGACTTCTATACCAGTTTTTGGAAATACAGACACAACTGATCGCCGAAATTCGAAGCCTCCACCTCCCCCAGCGACGCCACCGCCGGTCCAAGCGTTCAACAATGAAGCTGAAGAATGGAAACCAATCGAAGATGTATGTCCTGCTCACGAAACTACAGCCGCTAGACCCCGACTCCGTCACCTTCACCGCCATCTGTGCCACGTTAAATGCCTACTACAAACCCCGATATCATGTCCTCTCAGCCTGCGTCGTGTTCTACCAATGCCGGAAGAAACCCGAGCAGACTTATCGCCAGTGGGCCGCCGAGCTGCAAGGTCTCAGCAGGAAATGTAAGTTTCACACACAATTTTCCAAGGAATCCTACGTTGATGAAATCGTGCGTGACCACTTGATACAGGCAGCACCAGACGCCTTTTTCCGCCACGATGCCCTCACGTTGTAAGACCCGTCCCTCGAGCAGGTCATAGAAGTAGCCTATAAGTTCGAAATTTCTACCGCCACCGATCGTCACCTGGAATCCTGGGCAGAGGTAGCAGTAATCCGTGACGACGCCACAACGGACACCGAAGACGTCGCAGGGCTTAACGCCGCACTCCTCCCGCCGCCACGGTCAGAGACCGCCTCCACAACAAGATGCCGAGTTGCACCATCCTGGCTGGAGCCAGAAGCCACTGCAGTAACAGCACAACCAGCAACGTCGTCGTGGCGATCGTCTCTGCCTGCCCTCTTGCCCCACCTGCTATTCAACACATGATAGAGAAGATTGCCCAGACCGCTAGGCGCAATGCACGCACTGCGGCAGGGTAGGCCATTTGGCGTCCGTTTGTCGCGCAAAAACAACCAACTCCAGCAACAGCCAGCCCAGGCCATATCCAGAGGGCTTGAACATCACCCCAATGGACGTCAACCTGGTAGACACCTCCTTGACATCAAAAATTTTTATAGACATTACTATCAATGACAAGCCTCTGCGTCTGCAAGTGGACACAGGCGCAGCAGCATCTTTGATTAATTACAAGTCATATGCCAACATTGGTTCACCACCTTTCTCCCCAGCCCCTAAGCGCCTACTGGCGTACAATAAGCAGAGAGAACTCTCCTAGGACAATTCAGGGCTGAAGTCAAGTACAAATCAGTTCATTGTCCAGTCACCTTTGTGGTTGTCAACGATTCCTCCACAGCAGACTTATTCGGACTGGACGCCTTCTGCTTATCCAGATTTTCCAATGTGGATGATGTACACCTAGTGTCTCAGCACATTCCTTTTCCTAAAGTTGATGCACTCTGTAATGAATTCCAGTACCTGTTTTCGCCGGGCATAGGCTGCGCCAAGAACTTGGAGGCCTCGCTCCAACTCCGTCCCGCCGCCCGGGACCGCTATTTCCGAGCACGCCAGGTACCAGTGGCACTACAACAGCCACTCAAAGAAGAACTTCGACGTCTTCAAGATGAAGGGGGGTTCAGCTTGTGGTCTACGACTTTAGTCATCGTGCCGAAGCCACGCCGCCGCCTTCGCCTCTGCGATGACTTTAAGTTAACTGTCAACCCTCAGCTTCTCGTTGACGACTATTCCCTTGCACGACCGGAAGATCTTTTTTGAAAATTGGCAGGGGACTCCTACTTTACCAAAATCGACCTAGCCGAAGCATATCTCCAAATTCCTCTTGATATTTCCTCCCGACATTTCACTGTTGGAAATACTTTCAGCCTCTTCCAACTACACCCACTCATGTTCGGTTTAGCCAATGCTCATGCAATCTTTCAAAGATACCTTGAACAACTTCTCGCTGATATCCTGGGCTGTATAAATTACTTAGACGACACAGTCGTCATAGGGTCCTCCTACAAAGAGCACATAGCCAATCTCCGCCTCCGAACTGCAGGTCTGAAATGTAATGTTTCTAAATGTTCATTTTTCCAACGATCTATTTCCTGTCTGGATCACATCATTCCCCAGGATGGCATCTCTCCATCGTTCTCTTATATCGACGCCATTCCTGCCCTGTCCCCGGGACCTTCATCAGTTGAAATCCTTCTTGGGTAAAATTTCGTATTACTGGAAATTCGTTACTTCTGCAGCTCAGGTGGCAGCACCCCTGTACCACTGCTGCCGCAAAAATGTCCCATTCTGTTGGACCTGCATGTCTCATGCCTTATGATCCAAATCTTCTACTTGTTACAGACGCCTCTGAGTATGGTGTGGGCGCCGTCCTGTCTCAGAAATTGCCAGATGGCACAGAGCGCCCCATGGCCTCCATCTCAAAAGCTCTCTGCATGGCACAAATGAAATATTCCCAAATCGACAAAGAAGGACTTGCTATGGTTTTTGCCTGTTCAAAGTTCTATCCCTTCCTCTATGGCACGTCCTTTCACATTATTGCTAACTACAAACCACTCCTCTCTATATTTGCGTCTTCCGCGCGATTACCGACCAAAACATCCCAAAGTCTCCAGCGTTGGGCGTTGTTCCTATCCCAATTTCGCTACACCATTCACTTCCGTATTACCTCCAAGAACGTCAACACGGAGGCCTTGTCGCGTCTACCACAAGGTCCGGACCCTGCTTTTGACCAGTTGGACCTTTCCGTTTTTCAGATTGATGATGACGGGGGGGGATCAACCTGTGGTCTAGGGGTAGCGTCTTTGATTCATAGTCAAAACGTCTTCGGTCCTGGGTTCGATTCCCGCCACTGCCTAAATTTTGATAAATAATCAGCATTGGCGGCCGAAGACTTCCGGCATAAGAAGATAGCCTCATTCTGCCAACGGCCTTGTCAAAGAGGGCGGAGGAGTGGATAGAGGTTCAGGGCACTCTCTTATCCTAGGGGTGGGAAATTGCCCCTAAAGGAGGAAGAATCAGCAAAGATCAACGACATAAGGATGCAGAAGGCAATGGAAACCACTGCATTAAAGACACGTAACGTGTATTCGCAGGACATGTGGCCTGTAGTTGAAGAAGTGTCAGGATGATCTCTCCATTGGCAAAAGATTCCGGAATAGTCCCCCATTCGGATCTCCGGGAGGGGACTGCCAAGGGGGAGGTTACCATGAGAAAAAGATTGAATAATCAACGAAAGGATAATGTTCTACGAGTCGGGGCGTGGAATGTCAGAAGCTTGAACGTGGTAGGGAAACTAGAAAATCTGAAAAGGGAAATGCATAGGCTCAATCTAGATATAGTAGGGGTCAGTGAAGTGAAGTGGAAGGAAGACAAGGATTTCTGGTCAGATGAGTATCGGGTAATATCAACAGCAGCATAAAATGGTATAACAGGTGTAGGATTCGTTATGAATAGGAAGGTAGGGCAGAGGGTGTGTTACTGTGAACAGTTCAGTGACCGGGTTGTTCTAATCAGAATCGACAGCAGACCAACACCGACAACGATAGTTCAGGTATACATGCCGACGTCGCAAGCTGAAGATGAACAGATAGAGAAAGTGTATGAGGATATTGAAAGGGTAATGCAGTATGTAAAGGGAGACGAAAATCTAATAGTCGTGGGCGACTGGAATGCAGTTGTAGGGGAAGGAGTAGAAGAAAAGGTTACAGAAGAGTATGGGCTTGGGACAACTAATGGAAGAGGAGAAAGACTAATTGAGTTCTGTAACAAGTTTCAGCTAGTAATAGCGAATACCATGTTCAAGAATCACAAGAGGAGGAGGTGTACTTGGAAAAGGCCGGGAGATACGGGAAGATTTCAATTACATTACATCATGGTCAGACAGAGATTCCGAAATCAGATACTGGATTGTAAGGCGTACCCAGGAGCAGATATACTCAGAACACAATATAGTAGTGATGAAGAGTAGGCTGAAGTTCAAGACATTAGTCAGGAAGAATCAATATGCAAAGAAGTGGGGTACGGAAGTTCTAAGGAATGACGAGATACGTTTGAAGTTCTCTAACGCTATAGATACAGCAATAAGGAATAGCGCAGTTTATACTCAGCCCGTGTATTCACGTGCACAAGGCGTCGCAGAGACAATATTTATCTTCATGGATTTAAAAAAAATGGTTGAAATGGCAGTGAGCACTGTATGAGGTCATCAGTCCCCTAGAACTTAGAACTAGTTAAACCTAACTAACCTAACGACATCACACACATCCACGCGAGAGGCAGGATTCGAACCAGCGACCATAGCGGTCGCTCGATTCCAGACTGTAGCGCCTAGAACCACACGGCCACTCCGGCCAGCCATGGGTTTCATAAATGTTGATTAACATGTAAAACAGGTACAAAATCCTAAAGATACAATATTCGTTAACGTAAGATTACAAATTCTTATTTCTGACAGTCTCCTTCGCACAGTATTGTCCTTGAAATGTCTTTTTGTTTCAGACATAACGTCTTTTCACGACGTGTCGTCGTTCACAGTTCCATGAACCGAAAACAAATGCTACAGCTGGCAGTTTGGATACAGATGCGTGTGTGCGATCACTCGTTGCACAGTTTACATTTTTTCACTCGTTACACTGTTTATTTAGTCTCGGTTTTTTTGCCCTAGGTCGTATATCGCCTGATAGAAGACTTGTGGATTCCCATTCCACAGCATAAGTTGGTGAAGGCTTGGAAGCAGGACCTCGGACGGCACGACGCTGCCGTCGATCCTCGTTTAGACCGGGTAAGAGTGTCCGGCATTTCCGAGAACATTCTCCTCCCTGAGGACCCTTCAAAATTCCTCAGCCCGTCGAGTGGTCTTCACCGTTTTGGAGCAAAGCGACCGTAGGTGCAGTAGTGAGCCAGTTCTTGGTATTCAGACTTGCAGATATGCAGATATACAGAGATGCATCGCAGTAAATGTCAATTTGTGACGCACTCAAAAATGTCGGAGCACTTCACTATGAAAGTTCTTTCACGTACTCAGATTTTGAGGCGATATACAAATATTCGTACGCAAGTAGTTGTGAAGTAGAACAGATGTCCGTTGTCAAGTCTTTACGCAAACAATTCGTAACACGACTTTACATTAAAATTAACAAATTTAAAACATAAACAGTTCATCGCGTCTATATACATAGCAATATATCATGAATAGTTTTTCTCAATTATGGTGTTTTCAAATGGTTCAAATGGCTCAGAGCACGATGGGACTTAACATCGAAGTCATCAGTCCCCTAGAACGCAGAACTACTTAAACCTAACTAACCTAAAGACATCACACACATCCATGGCAGAAGCAAGATTCGAACTTGCGACTGTAGCGGTCGCGCGGTTTCAGACT
Organism: Schistocerca gregaria; assembly: GCF_023897955.1. NCBI lineage: Eukaryota > Metazoa > Arthropoda > Insecta > Orthoptera > Acrididae > Schistocerca > Schistocerca gregaria. Next base: position 603,742,829 of record NC_064923.1, on the reverse strand, counting down.
GTAGCGCATAGAACCGCTCGGTCATCATGGCCGGCTTTGCGGTTTTGCACACCAGTTTGCCCGTAGTTACAAGTTCAGCGACGTGTAATTCACCCACAAATAGTTTGAGGTTATGCAAGTCTCTTAACTTTTCCCATATGCGCACATGTAACAAGTACAGGTACTATATACAAGTGAGCGTATATCATTTGGCGTTACCTAAATACAGAATGGACGTCTCTAAAAAGGGCCATCACAGAAGTTGGGAAGGAAAAGATAGGTACAAAGAAGGTAGCTGCGAAGAAACCATGGGTAACAGAAGAAATACTTCAGTTGATTGATGAAAGGAGGAAGTACAAACATGTTCCGGGAAAATCAGGAATACAGAAACACAAGTCGCTGAGGAATGAAATAAATAGAAAGTGCAGGGAAGCTAAGACGAAATGGCTGCAGGAAAAATGTGAAGACATCGAAAAAGATATGATTGTCGGAAGGACAGACTCAGCATACAGGAAAGTCCAAACAACCTTTGGTGACATTAAAAGCAACGGTGGTAACATTAAGAGTGCAACGGGAATTCCACTGTTAAATGCAGAGGAGAGAGCAGATAGGTGGAAAGAATACATTGAAAGCCTCTATGAGGGTGAAGGTTTGTCTGATGTGATAGAAGAAGAAACAGGAGTCGATTTAGAACAGATAGGGGATCCAGTATTAGAATCGGAATTTAAAAGAGCTTTGGAGGACTTACGGTCAAATAAGGCAGAAGGGATAGATAACATTGCATCAGAATTTCTAAAATCATCAGGGGAAGTGGCAACAAAACGACTATTCACGTTGGTGTGTAGAATATATGAGTCTGGCGACGTACCATCTGACTTTCGGAAAAGCATCATCCACACAATTCCGAAGACGGTAAGAGCTGACAAGTGCGAGAATTATCGCACAATCAGCTTAACAAATCATGCATCGAAGCTGCTCACAAGAATAATATACAGAAGAATGGAAAAGAAAATTGAGAATACGCTAGGTGACGATCAGTTTGGCTTTAGGAAAAGTAAAGGCACGAGAGAGGCAATTCTGACGTTACGGCTAATAATGGAAGCAAGGCTGAAGAAAAATCAAGACACGTTCATAGGATTTGTCGACCTGGAAAAAGCGTTCGACAATATAAAATGGTGCAAGCTGTTCGAGATTCTGAAAAAAGTAGGGGTAAGCTATAGGGAGAGACGGGTCATATACAATATGTACAACAACCAAGAGGGAATAATAAGAGTGGACGATCAAGAACGAAGTGCTCGTATTAAGAAGGGTGTAAGACAAGGCTGTAGCCTTTCGCCCCTACTCTTCAATCTGTGCATCGAGGAAGCAATGATGGAAATAAAAGAAAGGTTCAGGAGTGGAATTAAAATACAAGGTGCAAGGATATCAATGATACGATTCGCTGATGACATTGCTATCCTGAGTGAAAGTGAAGAAGAATTAAATGATCTGCTGAACGGAATGAACAGCCTAATGAGTACAAAGTATGGTTTGAGAGTAAATCGGAGAAAGACGAAGGTAATGAGAAGTAGTAGAAATGAGAACAGCGAGAAACTTAACATCAGGATTGATGATCACGAAGTCAATGAAGTTAAGGAATTCTGCTACCTAGGCAGTAAAATAACCAATGACGGACGGAACAAGGAGGACATCAAAAGCAGACTCGCTATGGCAAAAAAGGCATTTCTGGCCAAGAGAAGTCTACTAATATCACATACCGGCCTTAATTTGAGGAAGAAATTTCTGAGGATGTACGTCTGGAGTACAGCATTGAATGGTAGTGAAACATGGACTGTGGGAAAACCGGAACAGAAGAGAATCGAAGCATTTGAGATGTGGTGCTATAGACGAATGTTGAAAATTAGGTGGACTGATAAGGTAAGGAATGAGGAGGTTCTACGCAGAATTGGAGAGGAAAGGAATATGTGGAAAACACTGATAAGGAGAAGGGACATGATGATAGGACATCTGCTAAGACATGAGGGAATGACTTCCATGGTACTAGAGGGAGCTGTAGAGGGCAGAAACTGTAGAGGAAGACAGAGATTGGAATACGTCAAGCAAAAAATTGAGGACGTAGGTTGCAAGTGCTTCTCTGAGATGAAAAGGTTAGCACGGGGGAGGAATTCGTAGCGGGGCGCATAAAACCAGTCAGTAGACTGATGACCCCCCCCCCCAAAAAAAAAAAGTTGACGTCCAAGTAGCCCTGAAGGCATTTCCCATTACAGCTGTCAAAGTAGCTGCAGCCACTGCAGCAGATTCCCTCCTTCGAGTCGTCTGACACCGCGTTCTGCATGGTTGGCCATCCTCACCACCACCGCAGGATCAACGCTCAACGCCACCTCCGGTTGTACTATACAATCTGACACGAGCTTTCGGTGGTGGATGGAGTCCTCCTTCGCTTAGATTCAGCAGAACTGCGGGTCATCGTTCCGAGATCCCTGCAGCCCTGCAAGGGCATTGCGGGATCATTCGCACCAAATCCCTCGCAAGAAGGCATGTTTTTTGGATCGGCCTCATGTCTGACATCACAGAGATGGTGCAGCACTGTACCGTCTATGTCCAACAATTGCCCCCCCCCCCCCAAAGTTCCTTCCCTCGCCCATGCTCAACAGTCCCTGGGAACACATCAACCTTGGCTTCGCGGGACCATTTCAGGCCACCAATGGCTAGTAGTCACGGATGCATTTTCCCATTTCCCGTACGTCGTTCGGTGTTCAGCAATCACCACGCACGTTACTTTATCAGCCCTCGCAAAAATATTTTGCTTGTAAGGATTACCGAAAGCCATAGCCACGGACAATGGACCACAATTTCGAAGCCAGGAATTCCTCACCTTTTGCACCGACAATTGCATCCAGCATCTTCTTACCCCGCCCTTCCATCCCCAATCCAATGGGGAAGCGGAATGCCTGGTCAGAACTTTCAAGACACAAATGCCCAAATATACCGAAGATCACTCCCTTGAAGATGCTCTGACGATATTCCTCAGTTCCTATCGAGCCACTCCGATAGGGGGCAAAAGCCCAGCGGAAGCCGCCAATCCAGGACCCTACTACATCTTCTCTTGCTCTCTCAGAGAATTTTGTATCCTCCTGGACAGTCCCGGTTCTTCCCTGGCTCCTTAGCCTTGACCCGAGGTTTTGGTACTAACGCAGGTTGGCTGTCCGCAATCATCCAGCGTTCAGGGGGTCACCCACTTTTTGATGTAATCTTGGATGGCCACATAGTCCGTCGCCATCGATTGCGTCCTCGCTACCCAGCACCACCTTCACCGCACCCTATGACACAGACTACTGCCATCTCTACAACCCACTCCGGATCACCTTCACTAATGCCGCCTCATCGTTGCATGGGTTACGTTTCAGGGCATCAGTCGTCGCCACCAGCACCACCAACACAGCAGCCGCACCCGACGGACCAGCTGCCTGGACCCCCTTCGCCGCCTCCCCAACAGCCGGTGGCCACCGATGAAGATGAACCGATGTCACTGGTCCCACCCATGCCGCCATCACAACCTGTACGGCGGTCAGTCCGCATCGCACGACGTACAGCACCATATTCTCCAAGAGGCAGCCTTCACAACTTCCGCCAGGAAGCCGCAGCTGCAGATCTCCACGACGTAGCAGCTATCTATGTTTCACACGGCTCCCCCCGGGAAGGGAGGTATGTTAAGTCTGCCACAGACGGCCTCTGCCAGCCAGACTATACTCAAGATACCTCTGCGTACCATATAACATACAAAAGCACTTGAAGGCGCAACCAAGAGGAAAACAATTCTTCAAAATAAACAGAACTTGCTAGAGACTAATGCGAACCTTTTTCTGCAGAGGTCGCCTCACAGATACAGGGAAAGTTGGAGCACTCCGCCGATCTCCGCCGGCTTTATAAGGCCAGCGCAGTAGCAGTACAGCCAGTTCCTCGCCGAGCTAGGACCAGCTCCGACCGACATCACCCACGCTCTTGATGAATAGTCGTCTACATGTTATTTGTTTTCTTTGTGTGTACATAGTGATTGTTCGAGAAGAGTAATTCAGTTTCAATAAACGACATTATACTGAGTGTTTTACAATACTGAGTATTCTTCAATCATGAACACAAAACAATGTAGGACCGATAGAAACCACTTCCCTGTCGACTGGAAAGCGGTGTCTGCTTACGTGACTGAACATGGGAGGTACTATTTGAAACTCTGATTGTGTCGTCACAGAAACAGTTTCTAATCACAGAATGACCTAAAGAGACCCCTTCTAGGCATGGTACAGCCTCATCTCGGCTATTTTGGGGACAGCATTTGTCCTACCAAGGTGTGGGACAATACGATATTCAGTATTATCCATCTACATGACTACTCCACGGTTCACCCTGAAATGCCTGTTATAGGGTTCATCGAACTACCTTCAGACTATTTCTCTATCGTTCTACGACAGAAGAACGCGCAGGAAAAACGAACACTTAAATCTTTAAGTGCCTGTTCTGATTTTTTTCTTATTTTCTTGCTATAATTATTTCTCCCAGTGTAAATGGGAATTCGGAGCAGGTAGTTTATGATTAAAATTTAATGAAAAGATCCAGCCGCAACGAAAAACGCCTTTGTTTTAGTGATTAACATCCCAACTCGCTTATCATATCCGTTACCCGCTCTGTAAAACAAAACGAGTTGCCAGTGTTTTGTACTTTCTCAATGTTCCCCGTCAACCCTATCTGGTAACAATAACATAGCGCGCAGCAATACTCCCGAAGAGGACGGACAAGCATAGGACAGGCAGTCTGCTGCATTTTCTGAATATTCCGCGAAGAAAGTGCAGTCTTTGGTTCACCTAGCAACAACATTTTCTAAGTGATCGTTGCAGTTTAAGTTGTTCAGAATTGTATGAATTAGTTTAATTGACATATAGACTCCGGCGCTTAAATCTGGGCAAATGAAACTTATTTTTAAAAGCAAATTTATTAAAACAAAATACAAATGAAAATCCTTTTGCATACAAGTAGTGATATCTTTCAAGAATAACATTACTCGCTGTTGGCCACCTTCAGCCTCAATGACGGCCTCCAATCTTGTCCTGAAGCGATCGCACGCACTCTTTAAAAAAGCGCTGTCCGTATACATGAATGCTGCTTGATAGCTGTGCATTGAGATGCGGCATTAAGTTGCACTTCTTATTGGTAACACTTTCGACTGCGCTCCAAACATAGTAGTCGAAGGGGTTCAAATCAGGGATATTCGGTGGCCAGAACTCTGTTCACTAGAACATGTCAACGTTATCCGATAGCGAGTCTTGGACTAAATGGCTCGTATGAGGTCCTCCTCTGCTATGCGACGCCTTGTTCGCTCGTTGACGTTCAATACTGACGCCAATTTCCTCAGCTATTGTGCAGAGACCTACGAAATCAACGCCTGATCCTTTCTGATGACTGCCGCAGTCCGTGACACGCGTTTCCGCGAGTGAGGTTTCCTCGCTGGGTTAGCGCAACTTTCCCCAGACTTCTCCGAAGCATCATACTTGGCCACAAAATCGTAAGCACTTGAACTCGGGTACCCGGAGAATAGAACCATTTCAATGGGCCAACGCCAAAAGCGAAGACTTTCGATAGTGGGGGCTCTTCGCTTATACTTCGAAGTTGTCCGTTAACATCTCGACCATTTTGATGTTGTGACTGTCCATTAGATGCCTATGGCTTTCTAGAAACCCAATCGCGACCCCCGACGGAATTACGATACGGCGGGAAATTAAAACAGAAATTTGTACAGATTTAAGCGCCCCATCCAGATTCGTGCGATTTGTAATGTACGCGAAATTTAACGGATTCCTTTTAGTTACAATGCCGATAACCTCACACTTTTCATTGTTTAGAGTCAATTTCCATTTTATGCACCATACGGATATCTCGTCTAAATTGTTTTACAATTGATTTACATTTTCAGATGACCTTACTAGACGGCAAAGGCAGCTCCATTTGCCAACGATGTTAGACAGTCATCCAAATCATTTATGTAGATTAGGAACAGCTTGCGGCCTATAACAATACCTTAGTGAACGTCACGTATCACTTGGGTTCTACTTGATGACTTTCCGTCACTTATCACGAACTGTGACTTTTCTGACAGGAGATCACGAAGACAGTAGCAAAACTGATGCGGTGCCACATAGGCACGGAGTTTGATTGAAGCCGCTTGTGAGGAACAGTGTCGAAAGTCTTCTGGAAATCTAGAAACATGGAATCAATTTGATATCCGCTGTCCATAACACCCACTATTTAGTGCTAATAAAGAGCTAGTAGCGTTTCGCAAGAACTATATTACCTGAACCCGTGCTGACAGTGTCAATAGTCATTTTCTTCGAGTTGAATGACAAATAAATTCTTCATTTGTGTAGCCACAGTGTCCGTAGTTGCATTACAGTTATTGAGGGTATTTTTGTTCTGTCGTTGCAACTACAAAAATGTGTGACTTTTCCCCATACGCGTTTCGATTTATTGAGGTAAAGCATCATCAATGGTCCGTAATTAACATAATTACATTTTGATTTGCTTTTAAATAGAAAAACAAAGTAGTGGAAAGGTTACATTGGAAACACTACAAAACACAAAGCACAACACATACGTAGAAGTGCAAAAACAAACAGAATACAGTGGTGTGTACAAAAATGTTTTGTGAAGAACATAAGCCATCCATAGTGCTGCAGAACAACTAATAATTAGACCAAAATTATCAGTGTCTAACGCAGAAAAACAACGATGTGCTGGCAGACACCATTTCCCGATCTTAGCGAGAAATGAAGCGAAAATCACCAAAGTACAAAGCAACATATTCTTAACGAACTGGTTTTCGATCTAAACTCAAAATATAAATAGCTCAGTTGCAAACCACTGATGATGTTTTACCTCAATAAAGCGAAATGCGTCTGGTGAAAAACATCACGCAGTTTTGTAGCTAAATGATTATGTTCGAACACAGTATATATTTCAAAATCCTATTGGGAATCGATTTCAGTGAGCTGGATCTCTGATTCAGCGCTTTACTCCAATTTCCTTTCTTGATTATTGGTACGATGTGTACAGATTTCCAGTCTAAGAGTACCGATTTTTCGCCAAGCGTGTAGTTGTATATAACTGTTAAGCATGGTGCAGTTTGATCACCATACTCTCAAAGGAACAATTGGTATAGAATGTGGACTGGAATACTTGCCTTCATTAAATCATTTAAGCTGCTTTGCTACTTCGAGTTTCTCATGTTTACAACCTGTCTTGATTCGAGTTCTATAATACCTACTTCGTCTTCTTTGGTGAAGGGATCTCGGAAAACCGCGTTCAGTAACTTCGTTTTAGTGGTGCTGCCGTCGGTAACATTGCTATTGCTATCGCACAGTGAAAGTTGTGATTTTGTCTTGCTGCTGATATACTTTATGTACGACCACAATCTCTTCGTAATTTCTGCCAGATTATAAGACAGAGTGTCTTTGTGGAAACCAGTGAAAGCATCCCGCATTGAAGCGAGCACTAAATTTCGAGTTACAGTAAATCTTCACCAATCTTGCAGATTTTGTGTTATTTTAAATTTGGTGTGTTTTTTACGTTGCCTCCGCGTCAGCGTTCTGACCTGTTTTGTATACCACGGAGGATCAGTACCATATCTTAATAACTTATTTGGTATGTATCTCTCAATTGCCGTTGATAGTGTTTCTTCCATTCCAAGCCGCATCTGGTCTACGCATAGATAGTCAGTTTGGAAGAAATGGAGACTGTGTTTTAGGAAGGCGTCAAGAGAATTTTTATCTGCTCTTTTAAACAGACATATTTTCGAATTATGTTCATGGCTACAGATGTTACGGTACTCATTATGGGTACAACAATATTGTGATAACTAATCCCTGTATCCGTAATGATGCTCCCTGTTGGGTCCATCACTTATTAATTTATTCCGGTTTTCAAGTATAACCACTGACCACACTAAATGACAGAATCTCCTTCAACCAGATAAACTATTTCTAACAATAGAGACACGTCATCACCAACTGAAATTTCATCTGCTTTTCCTAAACTCCTCCGGTCAAGAAAACTGACTACGGCAGGGAGAGTAATGTGCTGATCACATGCTCCTCCTTATCTCCATCCCATGATGCCTATGGGCTGCGAATGACGCGGCGGTCGGTCGGTCGGTACGTTGTGCCTTCAAGATCTGTTCTGACGGGGTTTTGTTTCTAAAAACCATGAATTCATTGGTAAAAACTTCCGCTGAACGTATGTCCGGCTTTAGTGGTTCAAATGGTTCAAATGGCTCTGAGCACTACGGGACTCAACATCTTAGCTCGTAAGTCCCCTAGAACTTAGAACTACTTAAACCTAACTAACCTAAGGACATCACACACACCCATGCCCGAGGCAGGATTCGAACCTGCGACCGTAGCAGCCCCGCGGTTCCGGACTGCAGCGCCAGAACCGCACGTCCACCACGGCCGGCCCGGCTTTAATGCCTTCAACGTTTTATGCTTCAGTGGATTCTGTGACAGCTTGGATATGCAGTTATTTCCCAATACAGCTACCACAATTTATAACTGTAAACCAAGGTTTTCTAGTTCTACCCTTGTCCTGTGTATTGTCTGCACTATTTGAGACTGAACCCTGTTTATACACTTCCGCAGCCCTGTAACCTGAAAGTACTAACACGCTGACCCCATACAGCACCCACTCCCCGTCTAGCTACGTCCTGTGTGTAACAACACTAGCTTCCACTGGTTCCACTGGTACAATTGCGGTGGCCATATTTAACTTTAATGTTTTGGAACAGTAAGGGATAGAAAATGACATAAATCAGGTAGGAAGAATTAGTTTGAGAAATGAAGATCCTTCAGAAATTACTAAGCGGTTCATAAAGAGGTGTCACAGTTCATCTTTCTAGTGACGCCGTTACATGACACAGACAAACTGTTACTTCTAATGGAGAGAAAAGCCTGGCTTTTTCATCATCCTGCCGCATTAAAAGTTCTCTTTAAAAAGAATTTCAGTGAATTTTCGATTATCCATCTTGTTTCCAAAAGTACATTTCCTGTTTAAATTGTCTGTGCGTTTGCATCCCACACTTTTATTCTTTTGGGAAACTGGTACCGTTTTCGTTATTAGAGTAGATCATGGTAATTATTTAGAGGATACAGTTCAGTATGCAAGTTTTTGGCTCTAGTACAATGATATTACACCATTTGTTTTCTTCAATGAGAACACCTACATATTTGTGGTTCACCATGTGTGGAACATTTCGGTTAGATACTTCTGTCTTGGCCCAGTACTCTACGAACTGGAATTATTTTAATAGGAAAGGGTAGGACATCAGGTTCTGTAGGTCCACCAATAGCATCATATAAGGCTCCTAACAGAATGAAATGCAGAAATCTATATAGCAAAACGTCAGCAAAACCGAATGACACAAATGGTCATGAATAGAAATATCGGAATCTGCCATTTCATTAATCGCCTCGAGTGTATTGTCGCCATCGACTGGAACTTGCTTTTGTATGTCGGGATCCATCTATATTTTCTCTCGACTTTGTCATATCGAGTCATTCACTTTCAATATTATTTGCAAAATGAAGAAAGGCTAACGACAGAATCCACGGTACACTTAAAAGCACGTGCACGGCAACAATATTACCTAATCTAACTGGACAAGATCTTCGCTCATTAAAAATACAAAAGAATAACTAGATCTCCATCTTGTCTATGAGTTGCTTTATAACGACCATGTTGGACAACTTCAGTTTTATCAATGCTTTGTATAATTTACAGTTTCACGGGGACAAATAGATTTTTATAAACTTTAAAATATGAGCCATACATTCAGTGCTCGAATCTTTGAGTTGTCGAAGATCCTATGGCGGGCTAGATGTGCTGGCACCTCTTACCTTTCCACTACAGCTAATTTGTCGTGTCGACAGTAAATTTTTATTTTTGATGCGTATCCACCTAACATCAATGGACAACAATATCTTCACATCAGCTTGGTCTTCCCACAGGTGGGATACACGAAAAGGAAAATAGAACATACATTAGACATAAAAAAAATTTGTACCTCACCTCCCACGTGGGGAGCAAGAATTACGCGTTATTGTCCGATATTTGAAACAAAATGACAGAACTTGTGAAAATCAAATTGTGAAATGCGTATAGTTTCTTTCTCATTGAACACTACAGCAACAATCATTATTGATGGTACCGCACATTCTCGGTATTCCGTCTGATACACATCAAAGAAAAATGCATTGATTTAAAAAGAAAATTGGCTCCGGAACCATATATCATTTACGAGCCTTAGTAATTAACCTCCACTATCAGTTCTGTGGAGACTGCATCTGACAGAAGCGAGAACCGCAGATTTGCATTTCGGAGACAATGCCCACACCACATGCAATCTTAAGACAATGCTTCACCTGGTCACGTTGAAGTGAAATGTTAAGAATATTTAGTTTCTGGAAATATGTCAGTGAGGTATGCCATTTTCAGTATAAAATCTCCGTTGATGATACAGTCTGCTAGAACGCGACGTTTCTCTTTTTTGAAACAGAATACGTCTTCCCCAGTTCAAACATTCTTTTTAGTGCCTTACTCCTTAGAAGCCATCGAGAATTACTAAAACAGAGCAAATGAGTGTCTTCAGCACTTACCTCCTCGGATAGCGCATTAAAATGCCTCTAATTTATAGATTTTACGTTAGTAATATTAACTGTTTCTATAACCGTTTGCATCATTTCATGAAGGTGTGGGCTAAGTTTTTAAGCGATCAGAGCCTCCCGATCTCTTATGCAGTTAGTCCATACTGCATCAGGAACCGCAGCTTTAACGTTCTTTTGCAATCCACCACGAAATCCAGACTGAGCGAGCCCCATCTGTGCATACTCCAATCCACCTATTCCATGATAACCGTTTTGATTGAAAAAAGTATTGATTATATCAATTAGGCTTTTAGATATAGCTATTTTCAGTATTGGCCTGCAGAAAGCAGTTTTTCCAGAATGTTGAACTTGTCAACGAAATGAACATAAGCAATCTATTGGGCCATTTTAATGAATATCAGTCCCTTCATCCACTTGAAGTGAAAAATATTTGTTACACAATATATCGATTAACTACTCGAGAAAATTGTCAAAAAGTTTTAAAGTAATTTTAGCACTTTGCCATTATAAACCACCAAACAATGTTGTAGCTATTCAGACTCGGCTGATAACACCAGAGAGCACCTACAACAGTATGTGTTTTCTTATATTTATCAATCCCGTGCGAAATCTGCCAAGAGCGAAAAAGGATCTTAGCAGCCATATTCCTCAATTTACAACTTTAGCAGTCGTTAACGATTGTTTATAGTTTTAGTGAAACCTAACAATAAGTAATTTTTATAATACCTTACCGTTTTCGCCTTTGGAGTTTCCCCCTCCCCTCCGTCAGTTGATGGACCCCTGTTCCCTTCCCAAACACTGCTTCCCTTTGATGCCCCTCGACTGTTATAACTGCCATCTGGTTTCTGTACAAATTGTAAATAACCTTTCGCTCCCTGTATTTTACCCCTGCCACCTTTAAGATTTGAAAGCGAGTACTCCAGTCAACATTGTCAAAAGCTTCCTCTAAGTCTACAAATGCTACGAATGTAGGTTTACCTTTCCTTAACCTGTCTTCTATGACAAGTCAAAGGGTCAGCATTGCCTTGCGTGTTCCTACATTTTCCGGAATCCAAACTGATCTTCCCCGTGATCAGCTTCTGTAAAGAGTTCGATTCAATATTTTGCACCCGTGACTTGTTAAACTGATAGTTAGGTAATTTTCACACCTGCCATCACTTGCTTTCTCTCAAACTGGGGTTATATGTCCTTCTCGAAATCTGAGTGTATTTCACCTGTCTCATACATCTTACCAGATGGAAGAGTTTTGTCATGTTTTGACCTCCCACGGCTATCAGTTGCTCTAACGAAATGTTATCTACTCCCTGGTCTTTCTTTCGACTTAAATATTCCAGTGCTTTGTCAAATTCTTCAAAAGGAAAAGATACACGTAATTCTTTATTGGTAAGAATTTTTAATTCTTTTTTAGTATACCGCCCCTCCTTGCACCTTTCACCCTGCCCCCAACCTCCTGCCCCTCATGGTGGGTCGAGCCCTGCTGTTTGAGAACCACTACGATAGTATTTGAATAGTTACTAGGTCACATTAAAATACTGAAGATGATCCTTGAAAGATACGAAACATCTGCGAAAAACAGTAACACATTATATGATAGTGTTAAATGAGGGTGGCTACAGGATTTATTCAAGACATTTTTAAAATTTTTTCGCAATCGTGTCGGTGTCAGGCCATGTAATATTTTTTTTATTTAATTTGTTCCTACTGCTGTCTTCTTCCAAAAGTATTAAAACTGTTAGCTGCTCGACGTGCACGCATTGTTCGTGCCATCATTGATATATACATTATTTGTCGCATTTACATTATGTGAAGTTCGCGTGAACTTGTTAAACAGAGCATGTTGCTTACACAGCCGGAAGCGTCCGGACGAAGTGATGGCGCAACGAACAAACAAACGACGGTGCTCGCACAACACGTCGTTATCGCACCGTGCAAGCTTCTGGGGGCGCGGAGGCGCGAATTTTCACGCTGCTCCTCTGATCCGATTATGCGTTCGTGCGAGAGAGCGACCGCCGTCGATCGCTCGTCGGTACGGCGGCCATTAACTGGGATGAAGATTGGAAGCAAACTTACGGCTGTTGCCATCGTTTCGTAATGCTTCTCCAGGTCCTCACTTTGGTTCGCAGGTCTCTCATGCCAACGAATGTCGTAGGACACCGCGGAACATTGCGGTAAGAAAAAATGTTGGTGAACGAAACGCGTTATCGGCACAGCGTTGCGGACATATAAAGGCGTGTAGAAGTGCGTTGTAAGAGATGAATAAATTTATGTGGTGTAGCGCTTCAGTTCTTTCCACTGAAAATTATGCGAATCAGTATTTTGGGTAAGTGATTTTTGTGTTTGCGACCCGTTTACAGCGCACACAGAACACGAGGTAAGGCGAGAATATGAACAAAAATAAACACATCAATTTTCATACAAAAATGGTTCAAATGGCTCTGAGCACTATTGGGCTTAACTCCTGACGTCACCAGTCCCCTAGAACTCAGAACTACTTAAACCTAACTAACTTAAGGACATCACACACATCCATGCCCGAGGCAGGATTCGAACCTGCGACTATAGCGGTCGCGCGGTTCCAGACTGTAGCGCCTAGAACCACTCGGCCACCCCGGTCTGCAATTTTCATACACTGGCTGATTATAAGTCGTTCTGAGTGAAGCTTAAACTGAGTAGACAGCTATTAGTCATGATGTTAACTGGGACTGTGGAATTCTCTCTTTTACAATGTAGCACACTTTGAAATAAAATGTGTGAGGAAAATTAAGGTTTAACGAGGTCATCAGAGACTGAGCAGGAACTCATTTGGGCAAGAATACGGGGTTAAAGAAAGAAACCATGCCAGTCACTGACTTAAGCGGTTTACGGAAATCACGGAAAACCTAAATCTGGATGACTGGCAGGTAGCCGGCCGCTGTGGCCGAGCGGTTCTAGGCGCTTCAGTCCGGAACCGTACTGCTGCCTCGGATATGCAATATGTGTGGTGTCCTTAGGTCAGGTTTAAGCAGTTCTAAGTCTAGGGGACTGACGACCTCAGCTGATAAGTCCCATAGTGCTTAGCGCCATTTGAACCAATTTCAGCTGGCAGGGAATTTGAACTACCATCCTGACGAATGTTATTTCAGTGCCTCAACAACGCGTCAATGCTTCGCCTCGATATTTACTCTGAGTACCTAAACCAGGACGGCCGGACGTGGGTTTGAACCGTCGTCGTCCCGAATGCGAGTGCAATGTGCTAACCAATGCGCCACCCCTCTCGGCCTAGATGAGGTTCGGTTTGGCTTACAGCTTTAATCTATCCATGGTGTTAAACTCATACAGAAATCAAAATGTTGATTGGAACCAACGTCTAAAACACATTCGCGCAATAACTTTTCCAGTCAAAACCCGCATAAAATATTTTGCGGCTGTATCGGTTTTAACAGGGCTGCCGTTTACAACATGGTATGGAATGATGACTATGGTAAGTCTGCTTCATAATACGTCCAACTTTGTCACTTATGGGTGCTTCCTAATTACCTAATGGGCTGTTGTGAGTAACTGACACGTGGAAACTGATGGCGCCACAGAAATATATTACGTGGGCTTTAACTGTAATAAACTTTACTGTTCTTGCACTGTAAGCAAGCACTCAGATGGGTATGTTCACCTTCGTCAACCTATAACTGTAACTGTAATAAATAATCGCTTTTAAAAAGTAATATCTATTAATTTACTCTCACCACCAACATTTCAAACCTTATCGGTTTCGAATAGGAGGATTTCCAAATTACCATGAGAAGCTCATGGAATGGTATTGTCATCTCTTAGCGTACGTACGGTTTCTCCTGAAACGCTCCTTATATTGAACATTTACACTAGGTCTGAAGTACCAATAACACTCCCAGTCCAATGATATTACATTGTTTCCGACATAAGAGCGAGAGGAAGTAACTGATCGAGTAGGCAGTAAGACCATTTTTCTTCTCTTTTAAGTTTGAATGCAGACTTTCCCGGTGATGAACTGTGCTTGACAACGTCGAGACCAAAGAGCCGATTAAAGTGCAGGTAATTTTCTATACAGTTTTCTTTTTAGGACAACTTACTGTGGCAAATATTTGTAGCAAGCGGATTCCATCCCTCAAGTGCTACTATAGAAGCTCTTCAGAGTGACCTAAAATTGTCATTACTTCTTTACTGGACACAAAAAAAAACTTTTAACCACAGTTTTGTTTTAGGTAGGGAACAGATGAAAGATGATTCTGATATAACATGTGACCTCTTCCACACATCACATGGTCACTTGCATATTGCACTTGAGAAGTTATTTAACCTACTTTCTGAGCACAGTTGTTAACATGGTACAACTGATTTACGGGGTTATTGTGCGGTATCAACATACAACGTTTTTGAAAATAAAGCTGTTAGGTTATAGAGTGAAATACACACCGCTGAAAAAAACAACCAGGTCGTAAATTTAGCCTAACGAGCTTCGTGTAATGTTATCGTCAGGCAGGGTTGTTTCACAGTGCAGCACATTTTCAGGTCGTTGAGAGCGGATGCCGCTACAGGGTATTAGCGCTAATCCGGGGAGCCCGATTTGTAACGCGGTGCTAACTAGAGGCAGGGGAGGGTGTGTACCGCGCCGCTGATAAACAGCTCTTCGTTCAAAGCCCCAAAAGCACGAACACCAACGAGATCTTTTCTTGGAAATGTTCCACAGCCAAGCAGACACGAGTCTATTAGGGGTACAACTTTGCTTCGGCCCTTTTTTCCATTTTTTTAATTTGAAAAACATACAAAAAATTTACGATTCGAGGTATTGGACCATCGCTGGCCACTACTTTTTTCCACCTTCCAGGCAGCATGCAGATCAGACGACGGAAGAACTGGGTGTCTTTTGATATGAATCGATCCGATTCTGCACGTATTCGTATGATCGGAAGTGCTACTCAGCCAGGCGTTGTGCCATTGATCGAAATAGGCGGTTGGCGGAGGGACCAATGGGGAATACGGCTTTCCATTTCAACGTTTCCAAATATGTTTTGACGGGTTTTGCGACATAAGGTCGTGCATTGTCGTACTGGAAAATCACCTTTTCGTGTCTACCGCTGTCTTGTGGCCATTTGGCTTAAAGTGCTCGGCCCAAACGCATCAGTTTCTTTCGATAATGGTCTCCGGTAATTGTTTTCGACGATTTCAGTAGCTTCGAAAACCATTCCTCTTCCATCACCATACTGGTCTTTGGTGTCAAAATTACCGAATTTGAAGTGTTTAAACTATTACCTGCACGTTCTTTCACAAATATGTGCGCCTCCATAGGTGTTATCCAGCATTTTGTGAGCCTCGTGTTAAATTGGAAAATTCAAACTTCCTGCAAATGACGAGAGCTGGCCTCATAAGTTGAGATGCAATCACAAATCGACTAATATTTCGATGGCGTTATGTTTACAAATGCCTAAGCTTGTTCTATGACACTTACGACAGACGGCCTGCATCACCACTTGCCGCTACTGCCATCTATTGCAAAATAGCGGAAGCAAAGTTGTAGACGTAATAGAAAAATGATAGATTTTCTAACAATTGGTAACAATATAACAGGCCCTTCTGTTGGGTCTGATAGAGTTCAACTTCAGAGCTTCCGGTTCGATACCAAGTTAGGCTTGGAATTCATTGTCTGTATCGTGTACTTGCTACCATTGTACTAGCCTCTAGTTCCATTCTGAAAAATATCGATGAGCATAAGATGGTTTCCACATTCTTCGCTGCGATCGGAGCAAGGCAAGACCATCCTCCATCAAAAATGCTATGTTTACCTGCAACACAAATTTCAGAAGACGAAAATCGAATGTCAGAAACAGATTTTGTCTGATAAGTCTCCATGTTAAAATATGAATAGTTTTTGCTAGCCGGTCAAATATCGGTCTTACGATATTCATCTATATTCCGTAAATGGCACCTGAAAATCTAATATTCCAGTCCCTGGTATAGTCAGCGTCAAGGAAGCATAAATTAAATACAGGAAGTGGACAGCTTCTTCGTCATTACAATGATTCTGTTTCTTCGTTGCTGTACAAAAATCTCTCTTCAGATTAGCAGAATTTTTAAAAATTAAGAACTAACTTGATAATGCTACTCGTTTCAAGCACCGTAGTTCGTCTACAATGGAGAGAATATCGGTTGTAGTATAGGAAATCTGGCAGTTAGAATCACACTTTCTGAGTCGACACTGCAGTATTGCATCACCTACCAAAAGCGACACTGGGTAATCGGTATACAGCATCTAATCTTGAAAGCTCCATGCAGATTTAATGAATGATCCATACTGATCTGAGAAAACTAATTTGTTCAATGAAGCATCCTTTATTAATGTGGAGAGATTATGCGCCGTAAATATTAAAGCCTCAAGTTTATTAGGACCCTCCTTGTACAGATGCAGTGTTGACAACTACGATACCTGTGTTTGTCTTGCTGGTGCTTGTTGCCATTAGCATGTGTCAAACATCAGCATGAGATGCCCTACAGGTTTTGCTACATCAATGAGAACAACACAGAGGCCGACCAGATGGAATCCGGCGTTGTGAGTGGAACTACTGCACTACCATGTAAGCCTTAAATGGGGCTATCCGATGTGAGCGTCATGGGTCACGACCCTCGTGAATTCACCCCCCCCCCCCCTCTCCAGACGCAATGTGAACCACACGGGCCACGCCCCTCGTGAATTTCCCTCCCCTCCCCCCCCCCCCCCCCCCACCGCCTCCAGACGGTTTACAGCTCTATTGTGAGTGAGTACACTGCGAGCACAGGGCCGCAAGATGTTGCAGCGCTTCATCATTTCTTTTGGTGGAGTTATGCTCTGTATCTTTTCACAGACTTCATTTCCAAGGCAGATTCCCTGTTAAAACATAGCTTGCCTATAGGACACCGATTACGCTTTTCCACATTTTTCTTATTTAAACCATATATTTTCTCTCTCTCGCTCTCTCTCTCTCTCTCTCTCTCTCTCTCTCTCTGTCTTCTCACCTTCTCTCTCTCTCTCTCTCTCTCTCTCTCTCTCTCCCTCCTTCTATTTTTGTTGTAAAGAAAACAATAGCGTGCACCATGCGGTGGAGGTCGTCCAGTAATAACCTGCCCATGTTGGTGTCATTAGATGCCTGTACTGTGGTAGATGCGTGACTACATAGGGAACAATATATTTACTAGGCAAGCCGTTAGCTCCCCACACATGCTGAGGAGTAAGTTCCTTTCCGTTTGGGAAGGCACTGGGCTTCAGGGCAATGGACATCAAGCTAAGGGTCCATTCCCTGGCCTAGTGCTGCCTGTGGGAGTACCCTCATCCAGAGTAGGCGGTATCATGGCGGATATAAAACGCAGTTTGCCACGAGGCTTGAGTGCTTCAATGAAGATCGTTACAATCCAAAGAACTTTCCCTTGCTGGACAAAGAAGGAAAGCTAGATCAACCAAAATGCAGAAATTCACTCTCTTCAGAACTTGATTTGCACCCCATTCTTTCTATCTACTAACCCTACATTCTTTGCAGATAATATCGAATATGCATTTGGAGGAGTCTCATCCCTAAGTAAAATAAAAAGTGATCCACTTTACTTAAAACAACACATCCAGCTCTAGGTGTTATTCTGTTTCAATAAATTGATATGAACTCGTCACCGTAACACTCCGTCAGAGCTTCAATAGGATACAGGGTTTAATTTATAACTGGGACATAGTTTATCAGGGCTGTAGGGTAACCAAAATATTTAACAGTATTTAAAAGGCCATCTGGTTAGTATGAGGAAGAGTAGGTTTAGCTGTGACTAAGTGCAGTTGATGAAACTTCCCACTTCTGACACAGTGTAAACCTACCATGTTCACAGCGACGGGACTCCACTGCCTGTAGCCGGATTCGAACATGGGTTCTTTTCTGGGAGTGAAGAAGAAGATGGCGAGGGTGTGTCCACTCATGGCTCCTGATGACAGAATAACAACATTTCTTGACGAACTGTAATACATGGGCTGTGGACCCTCTGGGCGAGGTTGGCTCCCGCTCGTAATATTCTCGGCGACGACGCTGACACAGGCTCTGCGACACATCAACGCCTCATGACGAACGGTGATGACAAGCTCGTTGCTGGTCCTTAAATATGACTTTACGCCGCTGATGTCTGCTGTTCTTCTTCACCAGTAGGTCGGTGGGACAAACTGGTGTTGGTCGGCTCGCGTAACTGACCCAATTACAGCACTCGATGTTGGTACCCAGCGTGCAGGGAGTTGTTTCTCGTCACGTCCTCCGCTGGCCGGTGATATTACGTTCTCCTTCGTGTTACCTAATTCGCTCCGCCGATCGACTTGTCACGGTGTCCTGCCACTGTAACACATAGACGACTTCTGGCTCCCATTATTCCTTCACGTTCTAACTAACTTCTTTCCTGTTAAACTCCTACATGTAACCAACTTAATATCTCTAATCATTCAACTCTATACAAAACGTTAGACAGCATTATTTACAATACAAACTTCACAAACATACCTTTAAGAAATTAAAAATCCAAACAATTTGAAACTGACTTCACAAAAGTAATACACCAAAATTGAATACGATTTCTATAATGTCTGCCAAATATTGAAATAACCAACACCTGATGTGGTGGTAAAATTAACTAGCACCAGAAAGGATGGGGAGAGAACACCACGAGAAAGATACAGTGTAGTTCAAAATCTGTCAAAAATTGAACTATGTGAGTGAAGGGTAGTGTCAGTCACTCTATACAACCACCATAACAATTTGCATCTAATGAGTCAAATGTATTGGTTAGGCTAGAAACCTGTTCACATGCAGACCCATAGAATTCGCTAGTCGACCACTCTGCTCTTGCTGATTACTCGACAAAGGCCAACAGAGCTATCAGTAGTGGGATAAAGCCGATTGTGGTGCATTTTATTAGCGAGGACTGGATACGTTCAGGTGCAAGCAAACGATCTTGGGGGAATTATGCCACTCCCACCATCCCTTAACCTATTGATATGCCAATTGATTTATGAGCCTGTAGGGTTGATTTATGACTCCCTGGGGTAGTCTGTTCTTATGTGAAATCCCCCAACCTTCCTGCTCTTCCTCCTCTTCCACCAGCTCTCTGGGAAAAGGAATGCCGATCCTGGCACTATTTTTCTTGCACCCTCCCCTCCACAATTCAGTTCTGAGCCATGTTTCCCCCTCTTGGGAACTTTTTCCCGGCTCTCTCCATTCCTCCCCCACTCCCCCTTCCCCATTTCCCTTCCCCTCCCCCACTTGTGAATTGGTAGCAAAAAAGCTGGAGAGTAAGGTGAGGTCTTTATTTTTGGTGGGAAATGTTTTCACATGATGAGATGTTGCTGTTGCACAAAGGTAAGTTTAATATGTGTATTACGTCCAGCTATACAGATGAAGGCTGCATCCATAGCCTCTTACATGAGGAATGGAAGGAGGTGGCAATGGACAAGTGTAGGGGGAATACTTTTCAACAAATAACGGTTTTCGGTGGAATGGGCTGAGGGTGCACTGTGCCAACTGCGAGACTGCAAAGAAACCACTGTTAGAGGTTGCATAGTGAACTTCATGGAGAGTGTGAGATCACACTGCACACAGAGACATAGAGACATCACTGTCAGTGACGACACAGTCCGATGGTCTGTCTGTCTGTCTCTCTCTCTCTCTTCCTCTCTATCTCTCTTTCTTTCACCTTATGTCTCTCAGGTGGTTACTTCCTTTAGTTTTTCAACAGTTTACAGGACACAAGGTAGGGAAAGAAGCTCTGGAATACGTAAATCAAGTAATCGCCAAATCTCTCACCACCATTTTACAATGATTCTTCTTTGTTATAAAACGTATGTTCAACGTTTGAGAATCACACTCATACAATATGCAAATTAACTTATTAAATTTCCACCACAAATAGATCACAGTGCTAAATAGTGCATATCTGAGGTCTTGTGTGCACCAACATTTGAGAAAACAAGCACCCTCCTCCATGACCTGTCCTACTCATCACCACCACAATGTTTGATCTTACACTGAACATATCTAGCCAAAATAACATTTTGATCGCACACACTCATTATTGCAAAGCACACACTGCCTACCGACTGCAGGAATGATGTGGCCACATCAGCCGGTAGGGGACTTGCGGCCTGAACTCGCGTCAGCCACACTGCCAGCTGTGTACCCATCTCTCAGTGTCAACATACTGGCTCTACCAGATGCTCAGAGACCAGGAGGACTGTCACCACGACCGTCCAGCCATCAACTGATCAGTTTACATAATAATTGGGAATAATCGTCCAGCGCAAATACTGACCATCTTGAATCTTCTCAAATTCCCATGTAAAAACACATACGTTTGCTCTTGTTGCTGCTCAACCAGCGTACTGGTTAGAAAAAACGCCTGAGTACTACTCCTCCAGCTCACGAATTATATCCGTGGTACTCTTTCCCATGCTTTCACCCGCCAAGCAACCCGTCATTGATACGAAGTTGATTGAATAATTATTTAAACTGATCATGAGAGTCCCTTTGAATGGTGAGTAATTTTTTTCTCCAGTCGGATTACACTCGCCAAGTAGTCACTACAAACGCTTCTGTGATATCTCTGTGGGCTTCCCACAGGCTAGGTAGTCACTTTCCCCGATAACCAATTAGGTGATATCCATCACCAGATCGCTGAAGACATCCAGTGCTAATTACATTGTGCCTGTTGGTTGTCATGTCATACTGGTGGAAGTAAGTCATGTAGACTTTCGGTTTACTGCTTCCTGACTAATACTGCTGACATGTGTCGGTCTTTGGGGACACTAGGATTTTTCTCTCTCTTCTCCACCCCTGCAACACCTTCACCCCCATGCCGGCCTCCACCACCGGACTGCAAGTGAACAGATGCCACCACTGCCACTGGTCGCGAACCTCCACCTGCACGTCAGGGCTGTACCACTCCCAGCCAACAAGCCACTGCTTGCTGTGACAGAGAAATGTTAATGATTTCAGACTGGCAAAGGTTGTCCTATCATTCTGAGAAGGATTAGGAGCTTAAATGTCGCTGGGCTAAGTACCAAGATGTTGAACAATATGCTTCCTCTCACCCCATCTGCAAATCGAAACATTCTGAGACGTGTTTTCGAAATATGCCTGAACGGCTGACCCAGTGAATAATAACAAAATATTATTCTACAGTCCTCACCATCCCAAGTATGTATGATGTTACAGACTTGAGTTTCCCTCAGGATACAGCCCTTTAGAAGCGTTTCTATTGGTTCCCGAGAAAATAGTTGGTGTATGATTTTTAGAACTCAAATGGGAGTTGCTGGAGGGAAGGCGATGTTCTTTTTGAGGAAAGCTACTGAGAAAATTTAGAGAACCAATGTCTGGACTGCAGAAGGATTCTACTGCCGCCAGAATACATTTCACTCAAGAATAATGAAGATAAGATACCAGAAAATAGTGCTCTTATGGAGGAATACAGACAGTCTTTCTCCCTTCGCTACATTTGCGAGTGGAATAAGGGAAGCAAATGACTAGTAGTGGTACAGGGTGCACTTTGCCACGCACTATTTGATGACATGCGAAGTACACAAATAGATGCAAATTCAGTCTACATATTAAGATGTCAGTCAATCCATTTATAGGCACACAAAACTCCTGAAAGAATGTTGTCTCTTTATTTATCGAGAAAACGAAAGACAGGACTTATGCTGCTGATTGTCTATCGGTAGACATCTTCGTATTAACACTTCATTTTCTTATTGCAGCCACTTCATGAGACGTATGTGAGAGGTTTTAATATGTCTGCCCACAACACAAATGCTGTCGTCTGCAAGCTACAGCGATCTAGGGTTGATGCCCTGCAAGGGGGGGGGGGGGGGGGCAAGAAGCGGCGGTATGTGCCGGAGACCACTGTAGAAAGCCACCTGACACGGTGTACTAATGTACTCTCTATGACGCTATTCGTTACAAGCCATAATAAACCTGTTACATAAATTTAGCTATGCTGTTGGTATTTCTCGTTGGGACTCTGCATCTGGCCTACGACGACTTTTGCATGTCTTCCTGCTTTTCCATATGACGCTTTGGTCGTTTTCTGAAACAGTTCGCCCGCGAAGCCGGCTTTAGCGTTCACGGTGTTCGCAGTGTTACATCTCAAGCTCGTAAATCCAAATGTTTAATTATATGTTACAGTGCATCAGAAAAACTGCACATTTGTTATTACCAAGACTACAAGATCTATTTCAAGGACCTGATGTATCAATAGCTCCCTTGACATTTACGCGTCCGTTCCTCTCAGTTCTTCAGAAATATCGAAGTGCTACCGTCGTTTGTACTGACAGTTCTAAAATATGAACAGGACATGATATACTTTCATGTCTACCGCTGTCCAGAAACAAGGTACACTCCTGGAAATGGAAAAAAGAACACATTGACACCGGTGTGTCAGACCCACCATACTTGCTCCGGACACTGTGAGAGGGCTGTACAAGCAATGATCACACGCACGGCACAGCGGACACACCAGGAACCGCGGTGTTGGTCGTCGAATGGCGCTAGCTGCGCAGCATTTGTGCACCGCCGCCGTCAGTGTCAGCCAGTTTGCCGTGGCATACGGAGCTCCATCGCAGTCTTTAACACTGGTAGTATGCCGCGACAGCGTGGACGTGAACCGTATGTGCAGTTGACGGACTTTGAGCGAGGGCGTATAGTGGGCATGCGGGAGGCCGGGTGGACGTATCGCCGAATTGCTCAACACGTGGGGCGTGAGGTCTCCACAGTACATCGATGTTGTCGCCAGTGGTCGGCGGAAGGTGCACGTGCCCGTCGACCTGGGACCGGACCGCAGCGACGCACGGATGCACGCCAAGACCGTAGGATCGTACGCAGTGCCGTAGGGGACCGCACCGCCACTTCCCAGCAAATTAGGGACACTGTTGCTCCTGGGGTATCGGCGAGGACCATTCGCAACCGTCTCCATGAAGCTGGGCTACGGTCCCGCACACCGTTAGGCCGTCTTCCGCTCACGCCCCAACATCGTGCAGCCCGCCTCCAGTGGTGTCGCGACAGGCGTGAATGGAGGGACGAATGGAGACGTGTCGTCTTCAGCGATGAGAGTCGTTTCTGCCTTGGTGCTAATGATGGTCGTATGCTTGTTTGGCGCCGTGCAGGTGAGCGCCACAATCAGGACTGCATACGACCGAGGCACACAGGGCCAACACCCGGCATCATGGTGTGGGGAGCGATCTCCTACACTGGCCGTACACCTCTGGTGATAGTCGAGGGGACACTGAATAGTGCACGGTACGTCCAAACCGTCATCGAACCCATCGTTCTACCATTCCTAGACCGGCAAGGGAACTTGCTGTTCCAACAGGACAATGCACGTACGCATGTATCCCGTGCCACCCAACGTGCTGTAGAAGGTGTAAGTCAACTACCCTGGCCAGCAAGATCTCCAGATCTGTCTTCCATTGAGGATGTTTGGGACAGGATGAAGCGTCGTCTCACGCGGTCTGCACGTCCAGCACGAACGCTGGTCCAACTGAGGCGCCGGGTGGAAATGGCATGGCAAGCCGTTCCACAGGACTACATCCAGCATCTCTACGATCGTCTCCATGGGAGAATAGCAGCCTGCATTGCTGCGAAAGGTGGATATACACTGTACTAGTGCCGACATCGTGCATGCTCTGTTGCCTGTGTCTACGTGCCTGTGGTTCTGTCAGTGTGATCATGTGATGTATCTGGCCCCAGGAATGTGTCAATAAAGTTTCCCCTTCCTGGGACAATAAATTCACGGTGTTCTTATTTCAATTTCCAGGAGTGTATATTGTTGGCAACATGTAACGTTATTTACGGCAGAGTTGATAGCGATTAACACAGACCTATGTTTAGTAAACAGAACTCCCTTGACCGCATTTAATCAGTATGCACGCGACAGTATACATACCTACTATGTTCCAAAACTCCGAGCGTAAAAGGGAGATTTTCTGGTGCTTATACCTCCGATTCTATTGGTGGTAAAAAGATAGGGTCAAGTATTTTGGATAGCCCTTGGGCTGGTAACCATTCTTATACTTAACAGAAGGATAGTCTCAGTGCCACTGTACTACAGTACTGGATCCTCGTGCTTAGGCAAATGGAGCAAACTTTTTTATTTTTATTTTCTTTCTTTTTAATTCCATGTGGTCTACGGCGGGCTTGACGGGACTTATGGAGGTGCTATTCATGGACAGTTCCTCGGAAAACCGCAAGGGAAGGGTTTTTTACTACATTTTCACCGTCATCCAGCCGAGGCTTGTAGGAAGGCTACGAACAGCAAATTTCTGCAATTATTGCGATATATTTCGAACATACAGAGGTTCAAAGTAACCCCACTTCTACATGTAAAACCCGGTATTAGGCGAAATATAAATAATAAATAACCACAGCAGTTTGCTCAAATGTTAACGGTATATTCTCAAAGCATGTATGTCGAAGAGACATCTCCCCCATTTCAAAAATCTTATCCGTTATCGAGAAACACCCCAAAAAATGGTTTTTTGGGTAAAACACACAGCCGCAGATTCCGAGACGGCCATGCAAAGCAAATGGCTGTAATGATTACTATGTGTTCCGGAGGTTCTTCATATCTGTATCCATTTTCAAGATACAGAATTTCAAAGTTCCGCTACTTGTAAGATAAGCACATAAAATTCGATGTGAGGTCAACCCGTGATTTATAAAATGGCAGCACGGAGAAATATGCTGTGAAGTAATTCCGTTATCACCTAGGAACCCAATGTTGTTATACTGAAGCGCATGCAAAAATTTTTTGTACGTAAAATCTCAGGTGTGAAATTATTTTTGCGTTATTTCAGTTTCACAACTGAAATATCTAAATTTCAGTGACCGATAAATTTCTTTACACATGTGTTACAGGGAACCAGCAGAAAAATGTGTTTATCGGAATACAGATATGATCCCGTTTACTTTAAAAGTCTGTGAGTGAAAAGTATGGTACCAGCTGCTACCGTCTACCTTCCTCAGCACCTTTAAATTTTTTTCATTGTTGGAGAGAAGAAGACGGTGGCAGTGGCAACGAGACGTATAAGTAATAACTACTGGAAGACAGTAGACAGTTGTTGTGCTATACAAGGAGAGAAAGAGAGAATGACGGTGAGAGAGAGCGAGAGGAACACAGCTGCAGTGGAACATACACTGAGGAGCTAAAGAAACTGGTCCACCTGCCTAATATCGTGTAGGGACGCCGCGAGCTCGCAGCAGTGCCGCAGCACAACGAGATATGGACTCAACTCTCATCTGAAGTAAGAGTGCGACGGGGTGGACACCTCTTCTGAAGAGCACATTGCAAGGCATCCCTTATACGCTCAATAATGTTCTTGTCTGGGCAGTTTGGCGGGCAGCGGAAGTGTTTAAACTCAGAAGAGTGTCGCTAGTGCCACTCTGTAGCAATTCTTGACGTGTGGAGTGTCGTACTGTCCTGCTCGAATTGCCTAAGTCCATCGGAATGCACAACTGACATGAATGGGTGCTGACGTACGTGTTATCTGTTAAAGTCGTATCTAGACGTATTAGGGGTCCCATATCACTCCAGCTGCACACCCCCCACACCATTAGAGAGCCTCCACTAGCCTGAACCATCCCCTGCTGTCATGCAGGGTCCATGGATTCATGAGGCTGCCTCTATACGCGTCCACTTCCATCCGCTCGATACAATTTGAAACGTGACTCGTCTGACCACGCAACATGTTTCCAGTCATCAACAGTCCAATGTCGGTGAGGACTGGCCCAGGCGAGGCGTAAAGTCTTGCAGTCATGAAAGGTTCACGAGTGGTTTTCGGCTCCAAAAGCATGTATCGATAATGTTCGGTTTAATGGCTAGCACGCTGTTTCTGGTTGATGGCCCAACATTGTAACTTGCAGTAATTTGCGGAGGGGTTGCACTTCCGTTGCGTTGAACGATAATCTTCAGTCGTCGTAGGTCCCGTTCTTGCAGCATCTTTTCCCTGCCGCAGCAATGTGGGAAATTTGATGTTTTGCCGGGTCGCTGATATTCACGGTACGTTTGTGAAACGGTCGTAAGGGAGAATCATCACTTCATTGTTACTTCGGAGATGCTGTGTCTCATCGCTCGTGCGCCGACTATAACACCACGTTCAAGCTCACTTTAAATCTTGACAACTTGCCATTGTAGCAGGAGTAACCGATCTAACAACCGCGCCAGAAACTTGCTGTCTCATATAGGTGTTGACAATCGCAACGCCCTGTTCTGCCTGTTTCCGTATCTCTGTATTTGAATACGCATGCCTATGCCAGTCTCTTTGTCGCTTTAGTGTACTTGACGGTGAAAGAACGGTGCTAAGAAAAGGATGAAGGAGACAGTGGCAAGGGAGAGGAATGAAATAACGAGAAAGAGAAAGTGGAAATCGATCGGAGAGAGGCAGTCCAGCTGGATTACATCGTAATTGGAGAGAGAGTCCGAAATCAGACACTGGATTATCAAGCGAACGCAGAAGCAGATATAGATTCAAATCACAATTTAATAATGATAAGAGTAGATTAAGAGGCTAAATGAATCGACTGGAAGAATCAATGTGGGTAGAAGTGAATAATGAAGTACAAGAGGAATGATGAGACTTGTTTGAAATTCAGTGAAGATGTGGATACTGTGAAAAGTGGTTTCACAGAAGGCGGTAGAGTTGAAGTGAATCGAACATCTCTAAAAAAGGATAATTACAGACGTTGGACAGGTACAAGGATGGTAAGTGCGACGAATCCTTGGGTAGAAAATAACTCAATCGATGGACGAAGGAAGGACGTGCAAAAACGTTCAGGGAAAGACAGGAATCCAGCAACACAATGAAATAAATATTAGTGCCGGGTAGCCAAGGAGAAACAGCTGTAGTAAAAATTTGAAGTAATCGAAAAAGAAATTATCGTTGGAAGCACTTAAAACATGGAAAAGTCGAAACAATCTCCGGTAAAATCAAAACTAGGGGTGATAATATTAGGGGTGCAATGGGAATGCCACTGTTAAACGCACAGGAAAGAGCGAATAAGTGGAAATAGTACAATGAAATCTTCTATGAGGGGAAGAACTTGTCTGACGACCTGATACAAGAAGAAATTCACATCGACAAGAAAGACTTTGGGGATACAGGACGGGAGTTACTACTAAAAGTAGCTCTTGAAGATCTGAGATCAAATACGGCTGAACAGAAGGATGACAATACATCGCAATTTCTAAAATCACTGGGGGAAATAGCTAGCAACTATTCAGGTTTCGACCATAAAATGTGGTTTAAGGCATTGTCTACTTGTGGTCGTTAACTTTAAACCTGTCGGTCATCAGAGGACTTCTATCTCATGTGTGATGGAACTTGACACAATCCTCTAAACGAACTTTGATTTAAGCGATCCCCCCTGTCCCATCTTGGGTGTAAAATCGAGACTTCAGTGTCATAACTAAGTTAGCGATAGGAGCTTGTGAGGCGCTGCAATCCCCATGTATACTATTGCCCGACAGATGTGGTGCTCACAGAGTTAGTGAAGGAATGACTTGTAATTTTCACATGAAGGGCGCTGCTCCTATGCGTTCATCTGTTTCCATGTATGATGTAAGCCCCGCTGCTAACGATCATTTTATGTAGACCTTATGGAGGTATCGTATAATTTCTGAACCGTGATTGTACGTAAACAGTGGACGCGATACGTCTCCATAAAGCTGTACTGAGCTCGAGCGTTTTACGGAAGTACGAGTACTTTGTTTTTCGTTTTACTGTTCGATATGATAGTTCGTCGTAGAGAAACTGGGAAGAAGGATGTATGTCATGCGCTTGAAATATATTTCTCACAATGTAATATTAACAACGCTACATTCCGTACGACTGATAGGTCGGAAACGTAGGTGATCTAACGTTACAGACCAGTTTTAAGTGCAGAACGTTGTAGCCGTAGGAGTGTGTGTGTGTTTATGTTCTCTCTCTTACCAATACCTTCCAGGTACAGATCCTAGACTGTAGAACAATACTTTAGCTTGGATGATTTACTTAAAAATGTGTCGAACTCCATCCGTCTAGAACTACATCGCGTATAAAAATGAATATTTGCTAGTTCTTCTTAACTGTCTGCTATTAGATTATGGTACTTTAAAATCTGTTACTATACATGGATACGGAGTGCTAAGCTCGTCAACTTGGCCCCATCTCGAGAAAACTGGTGCACGTGGACGGGTTAGGTGTCGGAAAGCTCCATTTATTCACGAGACGTGGAGTGTAGCGGTCTTCTTCTTCTGATCGGTTGCAGATTAATTCGGTAAAGGTGCTGCATGGCAGGTTGGTCAGTGAAGGTGTGAGGATAGTCTTTCACTCTCTAATTTTACCCTAAGACAGGGAGAATGCTATGTGACTCCAATACACAGAGAGATGGATCGTAAATTAACTACTATGCTCGAGGTCTTAGAAATATGTAGAGTGCTGCCTGGTATACTTTGATGATTTATGTGTTCGAGAATTAACAGCGAATGGGCGTGCTGAGCAATGATCTATCCATGTTCGCAATGATACTCGCAAAGTAGAGAAGGGATGGTTTAGCTGTGATACTGAAATTGGGGAAACATGCTATCACATGATTGGCCAGTGTTGGAGTTACTGTAAAATTGGTAAAATTGTTCGCACTGTCAACTGGTTGCTTAATATTACAGTACATGGGTGGTGTCTTTTCCATCCCTTCCGTGCATTGGTGCGCTGTTGGTTACCACATAATGATTGACTGACAAGTTTTGTTCGAGCTGGGGAATGACTTTTGTGGTTGGATGACAGCTTCTGGGCGTTGCTAGCAGCGAAACAGTGATCGCGTACGTGAGTGCAAAATGAGGAATCACTCGAAATGGAATGCAGAGCCATCATATATTCCGTCATTGTGACATATGAGATTAAATGTAGAGGTCGTCAAAAGCTTTGGGACAGCAGTTTGGAAATTCCCCACAACACAGCCAAAGTCTTCTAGTTTGCTTATGTTGCAAGTGTCTTTTATTTAAAGCATCCACTGTGTGTCGCGTTTTATCGTAGTTACAGTAAGAAAATGATTTACATCGTGCGATGTCTAGTTTTCTGTGAGAGGCCGTCGGTCAGAGCGTCTGACATTATGTTAGTTTAGAACTTGACACAGGTATCGAAGTCGTGGCAGAAAAAATGTAATTTTTAGTGTTGCACAAAAGCGTGTTATAAAACAGTGTTTTAAGCAATTAAACAGGACCAGAGGGAGCGTCTCATATGATCTTTGGTCTATAGGTGAACAAACTTTAAAGTAGTCTCTGCGGTGTCTGTATATTTAATAGGATTGTGTCATAGAGACAACAGCAGTAGCAGTAGCATTTTAATGCGAGGGTCTGGGTGTACCGTTAGGAATGTTTGGATGACTGCATGCTACGCTATTCTGGGGAAGTATTGTGAGATGTCTTTCTCCGCACTGGAGGACCACCGAAGCTATACGTCATTGCACGCTCATCACTGCCTAGGTGACTTGTAAATAGGATGAGCTCTTATGGTTCATAATTTTTCTATGTTATGGGATAGAGAATAATGAGTATATGATGTTTGTCCGATTGATATGAATGGACGCGGATCTGTAGTACTTGTATCTAGTTTGGGCACGTACGACATTGCGCGCATTTCTGCCGAATGGTCAAAACACGCTCCTGTTGCAGTAAATGTGGTCGTTCTATTTCTATATGGAATGCTAAATGTGTTGTATATGTCCTTCCGCGACTTCTGCTCAGTTCTGACTTAAATTGGAGCGACCACATGCGCGAAACTGTAGAAATGGGTGCGTCTGCAAGATGTGTAGTTTGTGACTAAAGGCAAATTGTAATTTTACTGTAGCAGATAGGTTCGAGGAAGCTGATTCGTTTAAAGATATGAGAGTGCCTGAAATATGATTCACTGGTTGCTGTGAGCATATGCAGGCATGTACGTGAATAGAAAGACCAGATTGCAAATGATGGACATGATCTCTAGCGGATATTGTAACACTAGAGATCTGTGAAGCTAGTGTCCATTTTCTTACGACCTCAATCCGCACATCTACCGGTTCTGCTCCTCCTCAATCAGTCATCGCCTGTACTCAGTGGATATATCAAGGAACGTGTTATATCGTATCGAGAGCGAAATAGTATAGTATTATGCGTCTAAGGGAGTGGCAAATACCACTTAAATACTACGTTCCTTAGCCGAATAACTTTCAAAACGTGGTAATTTTATCCCGAGGGTGCATAGTGGGCTTACACACTCATACAATCACTGTCACGGTAATTATCTGGAAAAAACTACCTCGTTCAGAAGTAATGTCGTACCACCATTTGTAAAGCGGGAATAGCTTTTAAGCCAGATACCTATGTGCATCTGTAGAACTCAGATCGCTTGTGACAGTAACGTACGGTAGTTGCTGCGATCGATTTTTTTCTTTAATATCTGAACAATTACGTCTCTCTTTCTAAAACACGGTGGTAGCACTCGCAGGGAGAAATCTAAGAGACAAGTTAGCATGGCTACAAACCAGATATTACTTTTACAGTACATTAATGTGCAATGAAGACTTTCTTTTTATTCTTAAAGACTAGTTACCCCATAAAGTTAGTTTGTAAGACATTAAATCTACTCTTTGCTGCTCATTTCACGGTGTGTGCAGAGGGTACTTCCGGTGCTAGTACGATCTCTCCCTATTCCCTTAGCCAATTGTGAGCAGCCAACATGTGCGATGTGTGTTGCTTGACACTCTTTGTAACGCAATTTCTCGAACTTTCAATAAAAGCAGCCTCCATATTCCCCGGCGCCTCCCTTGAGGCTTCTACCACTGGAGATGGATCACCTCCGTATCACTTTCGAGGTCACTGGACGATCCAGTGACGAAACGTTCCCCATTATATTGGACCATCTACTTTTCTCTCTCTGTCTTCTTTTTGTTTTTGAATCATTGGTTTTCTAACTGATTTGATGCGCCCCGCCACAAATTCCTCTTCTGTGCCAACCTCTTCATCTCGGAATAGCACTTGCAACCTACGTTCTCAATTATTTGCTGGCTGTATATTAATCTCTGTCTACAGCTGCCTCTAGTACGATGGAACTTATTCCCTGACGTCTTAACATGTGTCCTATCATCCTGCCCCTCCTTGTTGTCAGTGTTTTCGTCTTCAGTT
The DNA here is from genome assembly GCF_023897955.1 of Schistocerca gregaria. Lineage (NCBI taxonomy): Eukaryota > Metazoa > Arthropoda > Insecta > Orthoptera > Acrididae > Schistocerca > Schistocerca gregaria. The sequence continues at coordinate 603,710,964 of NC_064923.1, read as the reverse complement.
CTGTGCAGGACCTCCGCATTATTATCTTATCAGTCCAACGAATTTTTAACATTCGTCTGTAGGACCACGTCTCAAATGCTTCGATTCTCTCCTGTTCCGGGTTTTCCCACAGTCAATATTTCACTACCATCAATTTTGTGCTCAGAAAGTTCTTCCTCAGATTAAGACCTATGTTTCATACCAATAGAATCATCTTGGCCAGAAATGTCATTTTTGCCTAGTCTGCTTGTGATGCTCTACTTGCTCCGTCTGTCATAGATTATTTTTCTGCCTAGGTAGCACAATTTCTTAACTTCCATCTAGTTCTTGACCATCAATCGTGATGTTAAGTTTCTCGCTCTCTTCATTTCTGCTACATCTCACAAATTTTGTCTTTCTTCGCCTTATTGTCAGTCCATATCATGTACTTATTAGCCTGATATTCCATTCCACAGACTTTCTAATAATCCTTCACATTCACTCAGGAAGCAATGTCATCAGCACATTGTATCATTGACATCCTTTCACCTTAAATTTTAATTCTACTCTTGACTCTTTCTTTTATTACAGTCATTGCCTCTTAGATCTATAGATTGAACATCAGGGATGAAAGCTGACATTCTTGTCTTACACACTCTTTAAACCGAGCACTTCGTTCTGGGTGTTGCAGTCTTATACCGTCTCTCGTTATAGGTTACTCCACTTTTACGCAGAATTGCAAACATCTTGCACCATTTTAAACGGCCGAACGGTTTTTCCTGGTCGACAGATTCTATGAACCTGTCTTGATTTTTCTTTAGTCGTGTTTCCAATGCCAGCCGCAACGTCAGAGCTGCCACTCTGGTTACTTTCCCTTTCCCAAAGCCAAATTGATCGTCATCTAACCATTCTCAGTTTTCTTTCCCATTCTTCTGTGTATTATTCTTGTGAGCAACTTGGATGCATGAGGCGTTAAGCTAACTGTGCGATAATTCTTGCACTTGTCAGCTCTTGCAGTCTCATACATTCTATACACCAATGTGACTAGTCGTTTTGTTGCCACTTCTCCACATGATTTTAGAAACTCTGATGGAATGTTGTCTATTATTTCTGACTTATTGAAATTAAATCTTCCAAAGCTCTTTTAAAATCTTATTCTAAAACTGGATCCTCTCTCTGTTCTATATCAACTACTGCTGTTTCTTCTACTGTCACATCAGACAAACTTTCCCTCTCAATTTGATCTTTCCACCTATGAGCTATCTCCTCTGCATTTAACAGTGGAATCTCCATTACACTCTTAATGCCACCATCCTTGGTTTTAATTTCACCAAAGGTTGTTTTGACTCTTCTGTGTGCTGACACAGTCCTTCCGACAGTCACTTCCTTTTCGATTTCATCACATTTTGCATGCAGCAATTTCGTCTTAGCCTCCCTGAATTTCCTGTGTATTTCATTCCTCCGCGTCCTTTATTTCTGTACTCCTGAATTTCACTGAACATTTTCGTACTTCCTTTGTTCATGGATCAACTGAAGCATATCGTATGTTGCCCATGGTTTTTTCGCAGTTGTCCTTTTTGTACCTATGTTTTCCGTTCAAACTTCTGTGATTACATCTTCAACTGGACGGCCTACTGAGCTATTCTTAATGGCAGTATCTATAGCCTTAAATAATTTCAAGCGTATCTCTTCCTTCCTTAGTGATTCTGTATCCCACTTTTTTGCGTATGGATTCTTTCTTTCTAGTGTTTTGAACTTCAGCCTACTCTTTATCACTATTAAATCGTCATCTGAGCTTACATCTTCTCTTTGGTACGCCTTACAATCCAGTATCTGATTTCAGACTTTCCGCTTGGCCATAATGTAACCTTACTAAAATCGTCCTGTATCTCCCGGACTTTTCCAAGTATACCTCCTCGTCTTGTGGTTCTTTAGAAGAGTATTCCCAGTTACCAGAAGAAAATTGTTGCAGAACGCATTAGTGGTTCTCCTCTCTCATTCCTAGTACCAAACGTATTTTGTTCCGTAACCCTTTCTTATGCTCCTTCCCCTACAACCGCATTACAATCCATCATGAGTATTAGATTTTCATCTCCCTTTAGGTACTAGATTACCAGTTGAAAATACTAATATACTTTATCTGTTGCAATGTGGGGCAGGTAAAATCCTTGATTATTGTATAATAGATCTATAAGCAGCTGGTTTCTACGACGTATTTTTATACATGATTGCACTGATCTTCAGGGCGTATTTAGGCCACGTAGGAAACTGATGTAGGATTACGAGACACTTACGAGTTATTACTCCGATTACCTTCAGTTAAATCATGAATCCTTCATGTCTTGTCCTTTGTTCTTGTTTTATTGCTCTGGCGTGAACACATACTAAACCCAGATATGTCAATCATTCTGCCAGTACTCGTATCATTTCATTATATTAATTTTTCACATATACACTTTAGTTTTTAATTTTTCATTGTAACAGAGGAATATGATGATATTTTATTCTTGTTGGTAACAGAGACATTCTTGACATGCGGCGGACTGCTTAAACTATGACCATCAGAAGGTTATTAATAACTCAGATCACCTCTTATAAAAAAGAGTGTATACATCTTATTCATAATGTTGCAGAATAAGCACATCAAAGACATTGATCAATATTGTAATGATGTAATTGCATTCTATTACGTACCTCTTAGAAATATACAAAAGAGCAAAAACTGCAAATTCTCGTCCGATGTCCTCCAGATTTCAGTTTATTTGCCACAACAAATCAGATGGTGGAACCGAAATACGAAAAGGGCTTCTGTCTGAGGAGGCAGCACTTCTCTACTGGAAAACTTGGAGAGATGGTATTAGGTCTTCTGTGTATCGTTGCACTCTAGTTGAACATAAATAACTAGTAATCTTTCAGCGTATTTGGGCGTTAATAAACAGTTACACGAAGGGCTTCTGACGAGAGTCGAAAGCCAACACTCAATAGAAGCGGCAGCGGCATGAAACCGTTACATGGAAAATCTATTCGTCTACCCTCTCACCAAGTCTGTTAAGCTCGTCCGTTCTCATTTACGTTATGTAAGCAATCGTTTTCGAATCAAAGTTTCATTTAATATTCACTTTAACTAGCCGCGAGTGGAGAAGAATTTCCTCCTTGCCAGCATCTCATTATCCGTAGTCCATACTGTCACTGTTAACAGCCTGTATGGAAACGCCTCTCTTTGAAGCAGGTGTTAGAGGGAATTTGAGAACGACACACTATAACTGTCTTTCTTGTGTGGAATCAGTTATCGAGCGTTTTTTTCGGGGTTGTACTCCACCAATGAAGCAATGCACATGAGGCTGAGACTTCCATTCCAGGCTTCAAGCGACCACAATATGAGTGTTTCATTATCCGTAGCCCAGAAGTCATCGTCATCAGAATGCCATGCCAGAGACTTCATTCGGAAGAAAGTGTTAGAGTGAATTTGGAAATTGCCGATTATAAGGGTGTTTGTTGTTTCGAATCAAATATCGAACGTTTTCTAACACTCCGATTTCACAGTGTGATTTCTGGCGTTTGTTCGCGATACGACAGTGGCCCTTTCGGCTATTAATATTCCCTGTCTCGGAACAGATTATTCTAAGGCTTCGCCGAATGAGCTGGTGCAGTGGTTAAGAAGCTGGACCACATTCCGTAGAAGATGGACCACTTTCCGTAAGACTGGGCTTCATCTCCACGTCCGGTCATTTAGCTGAGGGTTTATGTGCTCTCCGCAAATCGATAAACGAAAATATTGGGTTAGTTACTTAGGATTGGCTGAGTTGTTTAACTCCCATTCCTCAGTCTGAGCTTGTGCTTCGTTTCTAATGACGTCATCGACGGGTCGTTGAATCCTTCACGTCCTTCCACTTCCATATGGTATAGAAATAACTACAACAGTCTTCCGGACTTTGCCAGATGTTTGCAAAAACAATGGCAATTTAAATTATTCTCTAAGTCAATAGTCACTAAAATGATGTGACAGGAGGCGCTAATACGTCATTTAATTGCGATACTCAATACAGTCGAAATTACTGTAGATTGTAATGCACAGTAAATGACTCGCAGTGACAAAGGCAACCAAACAAAAAGATTAGGAATTTATTCATGGATATCAGAAATTACACACGAAGAAGAATATAGTATGATAACATAAAAGCATTAAAATGAAAATTAATGTATCATTCTGTCAGCTGTGTGTCTTTGTGTGCAACACAATAGACATTTCGGATTTATACATATCTTGTTGTTACCGGTACAAAATTAAATAGCTTTTTTAGTTTTACAAATTATAAATAAAAGAGAAAGAGTCAATGAAATGTTGGTTATAATTTCTGAGGAAACAGTAATCATTTTTACTATAATAAACAATTAGCTTTCAGTTTTAATCAGTCTGTATGATGTCTTTCATGCACACATTTGCATACCAGAAGCCCGTTAGTCACTAGTATTCGATCTCGGTCGGATGAGCACGTTTTGATAAGTACTGAGCAGGTGTCCTCCTTTTTCCAGCAGTTCACTGTAACATGCTAAAGGTTGTCTTGAAGCTTTAATTTAAATATCAGCTAAATTCTGAAACATCTGTTTAACTGATGACACCCAGCTAATAGATTCCTAGTTTCAAAGCCGGCCGGTGAGTCCGAGAGGTTCTAGGGGCTTCAGTCAGGAACAGCGCAACCGCTACGGTCGCAGGTTCGTATCCTGCCTCGGGCATGAAGTGTGTGGTGCCCTTAAGTTAGTTAGGTTTAAGTAGTTCTAAGTTCTATGGGACTGATGACCTCAGATGTTACGTCCCATAGTACTCACCGCCATTTGAACCTAGTTTAAAGACGTTTCGCCTTATAGGCGAACGCTTGTGCAATGCCTACATTCCATTTATTACATATGAACCAGCACTGAAATTTGTTAAGTCGCCTTCAAAAATATTAACCTCCAAGTTCCAGTGATTTTTCGAAATAACTTATTAAGACAGCTGATCTGAAACGGAAGTGCTGGTAGAACTGCATTCGTCAATGAACTGCAACAAAAATAACAAAAATGAAAATGAAATATTACTTAAAAATGGTGAAAGGAAACGAGTTCTTTTCGTGTTTAAACGGAGCCTTTAAATAAGGCAAAATTCAGGTATGACCAGTTTTGATCGTGAACTAGCAAGACATGGTGGTTCCAAAGACGAACAAAGGACGCTTCAACAGAGCAGACATATGTGAAAACTCCTGAAAATTCAGTATGACTTCGTTACTGAGATACTTAACAACGAGTTTTACAAAGGGGCCACGACTAATGCCCGACATTAAACAAAGCAATGTAGTATACCAAGGTTTCGAAATCTTCTCAAAAGTACTTTTATTACAGCAGTTTGCTCATATCTAATTGAAATACGGATAGATTGGATACTACAAATACTGACAAATGACTCAAGTACCAATGTATATCGCTATTCATGTGGACAAATGATTGTTAACTGATCAGAAAGGAAGGGTAAGTTCCATTTCAACTGAACAAGAACCCCGCACGAGAATTTGTTGTGGTTAACCATGACTCAAAAAACAAATGGACCAACGTCAGTGCACTTGGATATACGTGAAACTGTTATTTAATCTAAGACCAATTTAGAATCTCACCCAAGCGTCATGCGGCATGGGCAAAAACCTCAGCCAGTGCCCAACACCTCACTGTACGCAAATCGACTCCAGTTAGGTCAGAACTAAACAAAATACACCACCAGACTGAAACTTCCGGCTGACCATGCTTCTTCACAACTGAAAATAGGTGTCCACCCGCCTGGTTGGCTCACGCTACCCATAGTGCCTGAGCTGTACAAGGTATGCCACGTGCCACTCACACAGAACTTCAACAAGCGTCCAGTGCATGGTAGGTAGTGCGCCTGGAAGTGTCTGCTTCTTGGGAAAACTGAGGAGCGATAAGGTACGTACTTATGAAACGAGCCGATATGAACAGCAGAAAACTTTGTATATTGAAGGAATTATCAGATTGGCGGATGGGGCGGAAATCGGTAGACGTGATGTACATGTAGAAACAAACCAATGAGTATAATCTCAGCAAAACTGGGTGATGTATTCAAGAGGAAGAACGTCACAAGGTGAGCAAGACAATAATGCTTTTGTCAACAACTCGGCCTTGTGCAAGTAGTTATTCGGCTTGGCATTGCTCCACACAGTTCTTGGATAGTTTTCTGAGGGATATCGTGCCAAATACTGTGCAACAGGCGAGTTAGTTCGTAGAAATCCCGAGTTGGTTGGAAGGCCCTGCCTGTAATGCTCCAAGTCATGTGACCTTGCTGGCCGAGGTAAGGTTTGGCAAGCATGAAGACTAGCAGTAGAAACACTCGCCGTTTGCGGGTGGGCGTTATCTTGCTGAAATGGAAGGCCAGGTTGACAACAAAAGGAGGTGTAGAATATCGTCGATGTACCGCTGTGCGCTGTAAGGGTGCCGCTGATGGCAACCAAAGGGCTCCTGCTGTGAAACGAAATGGCACCCGAGGCCATCACTCGTGGCTGGCCGGCCATATAGGGACCGACAGTGAGGGTGGCGTCCCACACCGGTGGGGGGCGTCTCCACACACGTCATCGTGGCTCGGTTCAGAGTGGAACTCACCACTGAAAACAGTCCTACTCCAGTTAATGGGGTTCCACGCTGCAAACGTGTCTGAGAAGTCCCAGACAGCGTTGGGATACCAACCTGACTGTCATCCCCCATGCGGCCGGACAACACACGAGTGATGATTGTCTGGGGCTGATTGTCTAGCGTGCCATTCCTTCTGATAGCAGCATCCCTTTGGTTGTCCTTCGCGGCACCCAGACAGCACAGTAGTACGGCAACGATATTTTACGCTCCCTTTTGTTGCCCTTCGTGGCAAGCCGTCCTGGGCATATATTTCAGAAAGGGGATGCCCACCCTCGCACGGAGAGACTTTTTACTGCTTGTCTTCATGCTTACCGAACCCTACCTTGGCCAGCAAGATGGACGGATCTCTCCCAAATTGAAATCGTTTGGAGCACTGTGGGCAAACACCGCCAGCCAGCTCGGAATTTTGACGATCAAACGCGCTAATTGGACATGGGAGTGATACACCTTACGAGGTCACCCAACAACTCTATTAATCAATGCCCTGCCGAATAGTTGCTGGCTATAATATTACTGCTGTTCAAAAGAAGAAATTAAATGTTTTTCGCTGGTAATATTAAATTCGTTGTATTCAATTAGTGTGTGTAGTGTCTCTGTTTGTATGTCTGTGAAGGACTATATCTGGACCGGCGTCAGCGATCTCCGCAGCGATCTTCGCATGCGAAGACAAGTTACTCTCGTGGTGTAGAAGCTACTGCCGACTCCGACAGATGCCTGTAAAATTCTTGGAATGTAAGAGAAGGTAAACGTCTATACGATCTTCTCCAATTGGATCACTGCCAATCGTATATGGTAATTTGACGACTGTCTGCGAGGGAAACGAGATCCTTTTAGCAGAGAAAATTTTCTCTATGATTTTCACCATGTTATTGAAGCAGGTTCTACAGTAAACATCGACCACCAATTGTTCGAAGTCCTATACAAGCTTGCACTACATAACAGTTCATCACAGAATCCTCCCATGAAAACTGAATACGTGAAATTGCCTTTTAATTGAAACAGACTGTATTAAAGCCATTAATAAACTTCACATTAACGTTACACATCGTTTGTGAATCTCAAAAAACACAAATTACACAATGTGGCACTTCATACACGTCCTCTCGTTATCCTGGCTCGTAACAAAGTCCAGTCACATTCCGGTTATCTTACTTTTCTTCGCTCGACATGGAGCAACGCGAAGTGAAGGCATAAATATTTTGCTCGCGCAGCCGAACGCACCACCCCACGCTATACATCACCTTTAAACCAATAACAACACAAATGTTGCTCAATCCTACTGAACGATTTCCGACTACCCGTAGCCATTATGGGCGAAGGAAATGTCGCAGTGTGCTACTTGTATCTGAAATTTAAAAATTGGTATTATAGTCTACTTGCTCAGCTATTTCACTATTAGTTATTGCAGAGAAGTTGGGAGACGCCAGTCGATCTCGCAGGGAGGCTGGGCGCTGCAGTGCGGGCTGGCTCCGAATGATGAGCCTCCCACGTCTGCCACCGAGTAGTCGATGGATTGGCATCGGGTTGTCTCTCGTGGTGGACCACGTGTTTATGGGCTCGCATCGGGAACGGAACGACCAGTCTGAGTTTTATGACCCCTTACACTGAATTTCTTCTTGGGCCTGAAATTGTTAGCGGATTTTAATGCTAACATGTTTCTGCACTGGCACGATGGATTCGGATCGAGCTTTTCCTTGTTCATCTTTCACATTGTAACACTTCTGTTAAATGTCACTGGTTTTATATCCCATTTTCATCGGATTACACTTTGGATCAGTCTGCACACAATATGAATTCTTATTACGTTCCTAATTATGGTGCATTGATTGTGCCCTGTCAACATTCATAAGTTGTCCGTGGGCACGCGCGTTATACTGCACTTGTATATCGATAAGCTCGCACGTAATTTAATCTGTTATATATTGCCTTATTTACAATTTCATATTACTTTGCTTGCTTCACTGGAAGTCTATTTTGCTCAAGTAATACTAACATTTAACCACCATTACATGGTAATTTCTCGCTTGCATCCGAATCTAACAAACCGCAGCTCAGCCACCGTTAGTTTACCTTATACATGAAACTGAAAATTTGGTTATACAGGAATGGTCCACCTGATTGTAGTAAAGCCAACCATAAGATACATGCACACTCCTACTCTTTGTTGTCTAGTATTCCCATAAAATTATTCTGCTTCGACATACTTGTCAGACTCGTGCGTGAAGTTCAATCTCCAGAGCTACTTGGACTCATTTCCCGTCAAAATATTTGCTTCCAGTAAGTACTGACACAACCACTCATGAACTATATTACTCTTTATACTTAACTGAAAACATGAACACACGCAAAATTAAAATAAATTCTGGTAATAAACACAAAAGTTCTTCATATACACATAAAAATATACAATCCGCATTACCTCTCCTGTTGTCGTTCTGTTGAAAACAAACATCAATACACTTACTTATCTAACTAAAGTTACCTACACCTAAAAACTCAATGGAATGAAATATCCATAATACATAATATCTTTATTAGAGACTGGATTTATTCTAATTTTCACTTCACATGGTACTTTTTACTATCATGGTGAGAATAGAGTCACTTCGCCTTTCTCATCACTGGACAGGCCAATAGATTTGCCCCAGGATATGAAATCCATATTATTTCAAACGGTTCAACTAATAACACTTGCCATTTCTTATTCCTCTTCTTCAATAAAGATGCCTGTGGATGAGTGAGCAACGGCGCTCTATCCCCTACAGCGAAAGTTTGTACTTTCTGTAGCTTACTGTTAAATCTGACAGATTTAACCTTTCTCTTTCTGGCCCTTTCGGCCATTTTCACTAAAGCCAACTTAGTGTTTTTTTCCAAGCTGGCTTATCGTATGGCACCTTTGCTAGACTGATCACTCTCTCATTCCTTTCTTGTTTTTGAAACATCAATTCCTCTGGTGTGAAACACGTTGAGGTACGAGGTAAATTATTTATAATGTGAAACTTCCTGGCAGATTAAAACTGTGTGCCCGACCGAGACTCGAACTCGGGACCTTTGCCTTTCGCGGGCAAGTGCTCTACCAACTGAGCTACCGAAGCACGACTCACGTCCGGTACTCACAGCTTTACTTCTGCCAGTATCCGTCTCGGTCGGGCACACAGTTTTAATCTGCCAGGAAGTTTCATATCAGCGCACACTCCGCTGCAGAGTGAAAATCTCATTCTGGAAACATCCCCCAGGCTGTGGCTAAGCCATGTCTCCGCAATATCCTTTCTTTCAGGAGTGCTAGTTCTGCAAGTTTCGCAGAAGAGCTTCTGTAAAGTTTGGAAGGTAGGAGACGGATACTGGCAGAAGTAAAGCTGTGAGTACCGGACGTGAGTCGTGCTTCGGTAGCTCAGTTGGTAGAGCACTTGCCCGCGAAAGGCAAAGGTCCCGAGTTCGAGTCTCGGTCGGGCACACAGTTTTAATCTGCCAGGAAGTTTCATATCAGCGCACACTCCGCTGCAGAGTGAAAATCTCATTCTATTTATAATGTCTTCGAAATCTTGCACATATTCTATCCACCTTGTTTGACTATTTGGACAATATGTCCTCATAATCGGTTTAGCTCGCGAAAAACCGTTTCAATCGGGCTCGCTTTGTACTGATGACTGTTGCAGCAAACACCAATCTTCCTTTTCCCCCTGGTTCAAAAGGTTCTGAGCACTATGGAACTCAGCTTCTGAGGTCATTAGTCCCCTAGAACTTAGAACTAGTTAAACATCCATGCCCGAGGCAGGATTCGAACCGGCGACCTTTTCTCCCTGGTATGGGTACAACTAAAAGTGGACTGCAATATGGATTGACCGATGGTTCTATCATGTCCCAGTTCGTCATCCTGTTTATTTCTTTACTTACTGATTTCTTCAATCTCCACGGAATTCGATATGATTTACTACAATACGCCTCACGAGGAAACACCTCCAAATGACACGTAACCCTTAATAATTTCTGGTATTTCTTCTAAAACCTGGATATATTTCTCCAAAGGATCTAACAACTGATCATTTTGTTCGTTTCCAGTCCATCAGCTTCCATTGCCTTTTCTTCCACTTATTCTGCTATCCCAAGTGTCTTGTACCTTTACATCTCCTTTCTTTTCTAATGAGTTTAATACCGTACCCAGGACAGTAATTTCCAATGCTCCTTTCTTCCCTGTTTCGATCAGCTTGAACCATTTCCCTATTATTACAAAAACTGACTTGACCGCACGGGAAGTCTTTTTTTAAATCTTTCTCCCTCATAGTCTGTAATCCGGTGATGCAATCTTCTGTTAACTTTTGAATTACTAGGAACACGCATCTTATCGCTATATTTCCTATTCTTACATCTAGCAAAGTTTGTATCGGGACTGGCTGTGAGCGGGTACCTAAAGCTCCAATGATCTTTCAGTTTCGTATCGGCAACGTCGGTAACTTTGTCTTCTGGAATAGCCGTTTAAATAAATTGTTGGAGGTTGCATTTATCGAAGCTCCGGTATCCAAAATTACTCTGTCAGGTATGCCTAATACTCGTATTTCGGCACGGATCGCAGATACTGGCACTCTAATAGAAACTTGTTCCCCATCATTTACGTCTTTCGTGAACTCCTCAATGATCCTCATTCCATCGTTGCATCTAAAACATTTTGCAGGTGATTCCTTGACACCCTTTACTCTTTTATCGACCGAACCTATGGGGCGTATTCCAGTCGGATTCAGTTTAAATTGCTCGATCTAGCTGGTCCGTTGTTGTCATCGGCTGCTTTGACAATGGCAGGTGGTAGTTCTCGGCAGGCTTGATTATTTGTTGGCCTTGTGTATGGCTTGATTACTTTGTCCTCGATTTCTGTGGTCATTAGGTACAGGATTGTACCTCCTTTCAAATCGCCTCTGTTTCTGTTCGGCTCATAATTTCTTCCGTTATTCTGCTGTTCCATACAGTTTGCTCCATTGTTGTAACCAATATTCATATTGGTTCGATGAAAATTATCCCTTTGTCTTCCATTCGTTCTTCCGTATTACTGTTATAACCTAACTGCCTATTTTCCATTTGACAGGATTTATTGTAATTATTTTTTCCTCTTTGTTCCTCTTGTAGCAAATCGATTGAATCTGCTGCAGACATGACTTCTTCCAGAGTATCTTCTGAAGGATGCAGCAGTTTTTCCCTGACAACCATCGGAAGCTGAGCTTTGATGATCATTATCACACTTTTGTGATCTATTGGTTCATCCCAATATCTTTCTTTTTTCAAATATTTTTCGAAGTATCTCCGTAAGTTCCCCTTTCGGTAAGAGAAGGATTACAGGTTATGTACTTCCTTCTTCAGTCTCTCCTGAATGCCTCTTGACCGATATCTATTGAGGAATGCTATCTCAAATTCTTGTCTATTACGTCAGTCACCCATCGACCACCATCGCCTTGGTGATAGATATTCGATATTCTGTCGATCACACCAAGTTCGTGGTAACACTCCTCTGAATCGTCTGACACATACGACACGATTCAATGTCTTCTTTTCCGGAAAAAGTATTTCGTATTGCCTACGATTTAACATTTTCTCAGCATGATAGATCTGGTAGAATCACTCATAGGTGACTCACTTCCATACATCTGTTCATTTGGGCTTGTATCTGGGTACTGCTCATCACAACCATAATTATACATAGAGCCCTGATTTCTGTCTTTAGATATTCACTCTGGACTGGCTTCCTTTCTTTCTTCAGTAGCCGCCCCCTGCTGTTCTTCTGTCCATTGAGTGCGCGTTTGCAAATTCTGTGTAACTTCTCCTTTCCACCTTTGGAACTGGGTTACTATCTGCTCGCGAACTTCCTTCAACACTTGATCTATTTGGCGAGGTAATGGTAAGCCTTCACTCAGTACACAGGTATTCTCTACCGCTTCGTTGATACCTTTATTAACAGACAATATCACCTGCTGTTCCTTATCTACTACCCAGTCGTCTAATTGTTGTTTAAACTGCTCTGTTTTTTCTTGGAACTTTTGTTCCATTCGCCCTTCACATCCGGACGCTAATTCATTTACTGTTGAGGCCAGGTTTTGTACATCTACTTATACCATGTCATGTCTTCCCAACACAATTTCAGTGTCACTGTTTACTCAATTTCGATCGGAAATTGTTCGTGGGTTTGCTTAGTACTATTTATTTATTTCCTGATTTCTGTGTCTTCATTTGTCAAAGTACTCACATCGACTAATAACTTTACAAAATCTCGCCTTGATTGCAGTTCGTTCACTTTATTTTTTGTATCTTTTAATTTCTCGGCTAACTCTGCTTGTTCTGTAACTAAATTGCTATCAGTGGTTTTCAGATTTGTTACTTTATCCACTGTATTTGCCTGTTCCGCAGCTATGGTTACTACACTTGCAGAAATATCCACCTGCGCAGCTGACATATTCGCCTGAAAACAGTTCCATCTGAGTAGCACATATTTTGGAGCTAAATTTTCAACTCTTGTTGAAATATTCGCTTGCATAGCAGACATAGTCATTTGAATAACAGACATGTGAGACTGTTCTGCAGTTAAACTAATTACGGTATTCATCAAAAGTTTCATTTGATTTAAGCGCTCAGTTGTAGGATCTTCGGATTGTCCTTGGCCAGTATCTACTGTTTGCCCTGGGTTTTGTTCATCAGCAGTGGGCTGCACTTTCACTTCCTGTTCCCTCTGCATTTTAATCTGTGATCTGGTTGTAAACGTAAGAATTCAGTTGTCCACTATTCTTATAATTACGTTACTTTGGACTCAATTCAACTTTATCCCACGAAAATTTACATCAGGTTCTAAGCCCCAGAATATGTCTCCACAATCGTGAACACATCAACACAAAAACACATATCACTCCTTATATACTAAAAAACATAACAGCTAAATCTACAAATATTCCGAACCCGGTCGTTATCTAAAACGGCCAGACTAATGTGTGAAGTGAATTATCATGTCATCCTTGTGCTTGCTTTTACTGCAGAGTAGAACCACATGAACTTCATATGTGATGGACCAGTGTTGTCTTGGCTGTCTGACGTCGGATGTAGCTCACACAGAATGATTCCATCAGATGTACATGGAATTTTACAAAGCACAATATTAGTACATACACATAACATAACATAAAATACACATTTATCACAAGAAATCGCAATAGATGCAATAAATACATCTAACTGAGTGATCATGTATTAATTTGTTTTTGGCCATGAAATAGTTGACAGAGTCTATTTTTCACACCTTGTAGGCCATTTTTATAATATTACTGCTGGTCAAAAGAAGAAATTAATGTTTCAAGCTGGTAATATTAAACTCGTTGTATTGAAACAGTGCTTGTAGTGTCTCTGTTTGTATGTCTGTGAAGGACAATATCAATTTCCAGAGCGGCGTCGACTACTCCCACAGCGTACGTAATTTCGTACACGTAAACACGTTACTCACGTGGTGTATAAGCAGCTGCCGACTCTGACAGTTGCCAGTAAAATTCTTGAAATGTTAGAGAAAGAAAATTTCTATAGCATCTTCTCGAACTGGAACACTGCCAATCGCATTTGGTCAGTCGATGATTGTCTGCGGGTAAAATGAGTTCGTTTCAGCAGAGAAAACTTTCTCTATGCTTTTGATGTGTTTTTGAAATAAGTTCTACAGCAAACATCGACGACCAAATGTTTCAAGTCCTGTACAAGCTTGTAGTACATAATACTTCATCACAGAATCCTTTGATCGAAATTAAATGCGCACAATTACCTTTGAAACGTTACAGACTATATTATGGCCGTTACTAAACTCTACATTAACGTTATATATCGCTTGCGAATCTAAAAAAAAACACAAGTTATACAACATGGTGACTAACAATGACTATTTCACTGCACACACATCATACCCGTCCTCTCGTTACTCTGTCTCGTAACAAAGTCTTTTCACATCCAGAGTTTCTTCCTTTTCTGCGCTCTCCATAGAGCAACGCGAAGTCAAGGAATTAATATTTCAATCGGGCAAGCGAAACGCACCACCTGGCAATATATGTTAACTTTAATCTAATAACAATAGGATGGTCCTTAAACCGATCATCTGATTGATCCAGAATTCCTGACAACTGGTACGGGCTAAGGTGTATTATGTTACATAAGGCCAGAGGCAGACTAATGCGTTACTGACTTGGCAACTTTGTGAAGTTATTACTCTTGAATAAATCCAATTTTTTGACTTGTCCGCCTTGTAAAGGTCCTTCTGTTGAATAAATCCAATTTTTTCGAACTTTTAATCATTAGTCTGACTCTCCGATTTCCACTGCATCCGGATAATTCCTTCGTGGTGCTCGTCAGCTTTACTTTTTACTCTTAGAGTGTATTTCAATACTCATTTCGAATAATTAATTCGAAAACCTGGTCGTTATAGCTGTCGAATACCAGTTTGAGCTGCAATGTCCACTCATAAAGCATGAGCATCAGTAGGATTAAAAATCGTACACTAAACTAGTACAGCAAGGCTACAACACACCAAATTAACTAGTGATCGTAATAAAAAGAAGTAATTAACAAGTTTTCCGTTACATTTCTAGTGGCGAATTTTTTAAATGAGGTGTGCACAGACAGAAACATTTGCAATGGGACACTTTCGTTCGCTCTGAATTACTGATGAATGCACTGTTGTCGAATTAACTGGAGTAATCGCTTTACACGCTGCAGTAATTCGCTTTCTTAAGTCTTCCTAGTTCTTGGAACCTCGTTGTTGACAACATATTTCACATGACCTCAGATGAAGGAAAACAACAGCGCCTGGTCAGGAAATCGTGTTGCGTGCCTCTGAACAGGACTGCCTCTTATAGGCATCGGTTTGAAGTAAGCTGGGTTTGCCTCTTACTAATTAAGTGCAGGATAGCCATCATGCTGGAACCATATGAAAAAGTTTTCAGATACCGCTATCGATCCCAAGATTTGTTGACTGCTAAATGATTCATTTTGCGTCATGTTTCGAGGTGATACCTCATGATCTGGCACTAAAAAGACATTTATCAGATCAAAAAAATGTCGCTAAATAAATAATTGAGAAGTAAACAAATTTTGTGAGTGGTAGTGGTATCTGAAAACCTTCCCAAAGTTTTGAAACAGTCACGGTCGATTAACGGTCAATATGGCTTCAAATTATGTTGGAACCACATCATCTGACGAGTCCTCAATGATATATTTTCTAATAATTAGCGTAAAATATTTGTCAACAGACTCTGTGCTTTTTACTGTCCACTATACTTTCAACGAAATAAGGGCCGATCGCGTGCTATTAGATTGTGTCACTCCACACAGTTCACACTTCACTTTTGTTGGTTTGATCACCCGACGAATCCAATATTCGATTACGTTGACAATTATGTATGGGGTTCACCACGCTGCTGGAGCAAATGTAATTTCGATGTATTGCTCACGCGTTGCCTGCGACAGAAAATATCTTTGCTGCAACAGAATCGCAGGTCAGAGCAGTCTCGGAAGTTGTTGCAGTCGGTCGCTGCTACAACGCAGTAGTAGTCTATGCTGGTACACCGCAGTTCACAGCCATGTATTTTAAGGTAAATTTTATTATTTTTTATTGGCATGTTCAAAATTAAGTCACTTGTCTGAGATGTTAATATGAGTTTGTTTCAATCTTTTTTTGATTCGTCAGCACCATTGACCAAGATTTGTAATATCGAATTTTTTATATAATGGAATGGAAATCTTTATGAATAATGTACATTTTCAAAATATAATTTTTACAAGTCAACAAAAAAGGAAGGAACAATTTTGACTTGTGTCATTACCAGTCCCCTTCCCGTCATTTATTTAAATTTAAATATTTCAGAAATTTTCTCAGATCATAGTCATGTGTTCTTTAGTAATCAGACCACTAGCTGTGCAGCTGTGTCAGCAAGCATAGTTAGTTTTCCTAATAATCCTGATCTCAGACAAATGTTGTCCAGTATTAATAGATAGGCAGGAATTACACTAAGCTGTGCCATTTACCAGCAGATATATAGACACCGTTATCCGGCGACACCATCATGAGGTAAGATTTATTCTGATGGATTTTACAGGACCATAGCGTGGCGCTGCTTATGTCAAAATTTATCAGTTTTCACGACTTGAAATATTAACAAAAAATCATTTTTAGTTTTATACTGGAAGGTTACAATTAGTCCATGGTTCTACAATTTACACTACCATAATTTTTGGACGTTTCTTCACAAGTAATTAGTAGTTTCCAAGCAAAATTATTATCTTGATGGGGAGTCTACTGACAGTATTCAGAGAGAAGCTGAAAATCACAGTCATG
This sequence comes from Schistocerca gregaria, assembly GCF_023897955.1. NCBI lineage: Eukaryota > Metazoa > Arthropoda > Insecta > Orthoptera > Acrididae > Schistocerca > Schistocerca gregaria. The sequence continues at coordinate 603,694,001 of NC_064923.1, read as the reverse complement.
CAGCTGTTGATGTAGAGAAATATGGTATGAGTGATATTTATACCTTTGAAGATTACGCAGACAGTTTCTTTGACAGATGCCTGCCTCTCTTTGTGTTTGAGATGAGAACTGGCTTGGAGGTTTAGTGCAGTAACTGTAGGAACCGCTACTTCAGAAGCTTCGTTGGTAGCAGTCTTCCTTCCTTATAAATTTTCTGGGGGCAAAACTTTGATTTTCAGTATTTTTTGATGTCAGTAATCCAGGTGTCAAGAATTGAAGAGTGTTTACCCGATCTACACAGACAGCGGCTCCACTGCACTTCAGTTAACTTTTGCGAAGGACAACAAACAACAGGCGAAGTATCTCTTGCCTCGGCAACAGGAGTTTCAGTAGAGAGTAGGGTAAACATCACAGCGGCGCGAGTCTCGTTGGAGTATGATGTAAGCTGTCTGGTGACCGATCATTCAAAGGCTGCAACAACTGCACAAAAATCCCTATATTCAATTCTTTGTAGATCCAGCAAGATCTGCAAAGAAAGTTATAATGGTGTATTTGTCTCACCAAGATATGCCATTTTGCTTGCAAAAATAGCATAGATGACTTAGAAAAATCAAAATTGATACCTGTATATCTATTCATAAAGAGCTGGAAGAACACGTTGTTTTGTATTTCATGAGCCCTTCGTCGCTGTTCATCGAGTAGAAAACAGATTACATACTTCTTTAACAGGTCAGCCTAATTTGAGGTTAAAAATGTAAGTGACTCGTCCTGTATATAAATTCGTATTTGCAGTGTTTGTGATTCCTCTATTTTTGTGTTTATACAAAATTCATGTGAATTTAAGTAGTGTATTAAATGATCTAGTTAAGATATGCTCATCATTTAGGATGTGCTATTAAGCCAACTGGGTACAATCATGCAGTAAAGAGTAGGTGGGGTTTCGTAGGGTTCATTGGGAAAGTGTTTAGACCAAGGCAAAGCTTCGAACTTGGCAGTTAAGTTTCGAATAGCATTAGTTTACATCTCGGAACTTGACATTCTGCAGTATTTCATAGCCAATGTGGGAACTTACTTACTTTTATGGTGGATACCATGATAATTTCGCTCCAAGTGAGTGTTATCACACATAATTTGAAATTTTAGTTATTTCAAGATTGGTTACAAGAGATTTTACATACATTCCAGTAGTAATGAGTTGGACACCCTCTTTTTTTGCAGACTGTGCCTTATGTAAAAAATGGTTACCTGCATTGTTAAAATTACTCGAAGTGTCTCCTGAATGTCTCATTCTGTAATTATTGTCTTTAGACTGTGCTTGCATCAGAGCAAGGTTATTGACTCCATATAGTGTGAACAATGTAAACAGTGAAATAGAGCCTGTTATTGCATGCGAGAAACAGCAGACACAGTATCAGCTTCTGTTTGGTATCAATTTGTAAGCAGAAACTGCCGGCGACACTCACAGGGCTGCACGCTTTACCCATCAAATTAACAGACGCTGTTTACCGCCAGTTTCTGCGCGAAACATAACAAATAATTCGAGGTGTTGAACTTTACCCTTAGTGAACGACAACGAATGAGATTTATGCACCACCCCGTTTTCTATCTCTAGTTAACACAAACTTTTAATGAGTGATGGCTTTGTCTGGGAGGTCAGGCAGTATAGAGTCCATAGGGATTTTGTTATGGATACATCCCATATGTGTTGTTTATATATATGCATATGTAACTAATATGCGTTCTAACGTGACAGGTAATCTTAATTTCTGTTTGCTACATTGGTAGTAAAGGACGTTGTGTGCAACATAGGCTGTGTGTCAAACAGTGCATTTCAAGATGTAAGTTCATGGTTTGTAGAAAATGAATTGATGCTAAAAACAGTAAGACTCAGTTTTTACATCTTGTAATCCACAATTAAACTAAAATTGACATTTTGATTACACAGAATGGGCATATCATTAGCAAGCTGCCTAGGTGTGCAGGTAGGCAGTAACCTGCCACGGAAAGGTCATGATCAGGAACTTATTCAAAAGCTGAATGCTGTTACACTTGACATCTGAGCAGCGTTTATTGTAAGTGATAGTTTAACACGAAAATTAGCCATTCTCTTACGTCACAAGGCATAAAATTCTGGTTTATTCTTCCCATTCACAAAGGATGTTTTTTATTCAGCAACGACCAGTTCGAACAATATTTGTCGTAATCTCTCAAACCGCTTGCCGACCCCCTGTTAAGGAGGCTGGCAAGTCTGACATCAGTGTTCCATTATTCATTTCCTTTAATATCGTTTGTTGTTAACAGTACGGGCTTACTTTCAGGAATTAGCAGCTATCGTTCAGATAATGTCAGACAGAAATCCAGTCTGCATTTGTATCACATCTTCTTGAATCTTGTGCAGAAAGTCGTCCAGTATTCTGCTCCATTCATTTGCAATAAGCTATACAAAAATTTAAAAAAATCTTAGCAATAATTCTCGCACTTTAAAGTCAAGAACTGAAGAATTTTCCAGTAGATCACTCATTCTCTTTTGTCGGGACATCTGCGTAAGATAAAAAAAAAGTGAGAGACAAAGGGCAAAATTAAAACGTGCATTTGTTAGAGGAGCGTTTGTCACATGCATGATGCCAAATATGAGGGCAACCAGCCAAGTTTGCAAGAGTTTGTAATTCTTTGAGGAGTGCTAAAGCATGTGTACGAGTGAGTAGTAGTCACATTAAGAAACTCCTGCAGTGTCACAGGAATATGATGTCCTATATCTTAACACACACTTGTCGTCTTTTGGTTGTGGGAATTCGTTTTAGTTCTGACTAACGCTTTCCCTTGTGAGAATATTATCCTTCATTTTAATGACCTGCGTAGGACCCATCTCTCAGTTGTAATTAGGTTAATCTTAAGAGTTAAATTTTAGAAAACTTGACATTCTGGTTTCGAAACATTCAGGTATGGTCACTTGACTTTTTCTGCTATAGTAACAAAACTTGTGATTCGCGTCTCTTGGCGTAACTTCTGCATTACGGCGCCTGAGATATGGGTAGGTGCGTCATCATGAAGTTGACGCAGCATTTCACAAAGTTGGTTTTCGAGAGACATGCTGTTCCACACACATTCTTCATTCTCCGAAGGATATGTACCGGTGTCTGTCCTTCGGCAGCCAAGATGAATGACAGCACATTGGTCCTATTTGGACGCATTTGGTAATAACGTCGCCATAGTTCACGTTTCGACATTTATAGCTCAGACGTAGTAAAGACACGTTGCCTACATGTCGGTAGTTATATACCAACATGGGAATCGCGATAAGTTTCATATACGCTGTAGCAACGTCCACAAACGAAAGCTTTATGATCGCCCCTTATATTATTTTGCATTGGCACTACGTTATTTTGCATAAACATTGAGGTGAGGTTCACGGTCCGTTTTCCAGCTCGGTTTTTGTCTGAAATGTACGAGGGTAATACCGAAAGTAAAGTCTCCTATTTTTTATAAGTAGAGAACTCTGTTTGTGTGGCAGTTGGTCACACAGTTATGAAGAGTGCTTCACGCGCTGTGTGTAAACATGCGCACGCCGCGCTGAGGCGCTCAATCTTAGCTTGGCAGCCGTTGAGAACGGACCTCCCGTTTGATGTTACCGCTAAGTGCGAATTGCACGCAGGTACTTGGTTTGTGAACGCAAAGGGCACTGCGCCGATTGAAATCCATCGCTACTTGACGGAAGTATATGTTGAGTCGTGCACGGATGTCAAAAATGTTCGTAAGTGGTGTAGAGAGTTTGCAGCTGATCGGACCGAAATTCACGACGAACAAAGGAGCGAGAGACCGTCAATTTCTGATGAGACAGTGTTGAAGGTTGAACAAAGCATGCGTGAAAATCGACGGATCACCCTGGATGATCTCTGCACGTTGGTTCCTGGGGTTTCCCGAAGCACCGCTCACAGAATTTTAACGGGAACGTTGAACTACCAGAAGCTGTGCGCAAGATGGATGCCACGCATGCTGACTGAGGACAACATGCGACAACGAGTTGATACTTCCCGCGCATTTCCTCATCGCCTTGCTGCCGAACAGGGAAACTTTCTGGGCTCAGTTGTCACGGGTGGCGAAACCTGGGCATACCACATTACACCTAAGAACAAACAACAATCATGCCAGTGGCGTCATCCTTCTTCGGAAAAACCGTGAAAATTCAAACAAACACAGCCCGCCGATAAAGTCTTGACAACGGTTTTTTGCTATCGAAAAGGGGTATTGTTGGTCGACTTCATGCCCACTGGGACCACAGTTAACGCTGACAGGTACTGTCAGACTTTGAAAAAATTCAAACGGGCAATTCAGAACCGGAGAAGAGGAATGTTGAGCAAGGGCGTAAACATTCTGCATGACAACGCTCGCCCACACATCGCTCGGCAAACCGTTGCTCACCTGCAACAGTTTCAGTGGAACATAGTCGCCCACCAAACCTATAGTCCTGACTTGGCGCCCACTGAATATCACCTGTTCCCTAAGATAAAAGAACATTTGGCCAGAATGCCATTCAGCTCCGACGACGAGGCGAAAGAAGAGGTTCATAACTTTCTGAAAAGCATAGCGGAGAGTTGGTATGACATGGGTATATACAAACTGCCACAGCGTCTACAAAAATGCATCAACAGAAATGACGATTATGTCGAAAAATAGCTAAACGTTCAAGCTGTAATCTGATGTAAACTATTGTAGAAATAAACAGCTTTATGTACTTATAAAAAATAGAAGACATTACTTTTGGGATTACCCTCGTATGATCACGGTTTGTCATCACAAAATTTTTGGAGATGTTTAACACATGTGACAATCTATCCTGGAAGAATGCTTCGTAGTTTTTCGTTTATTTTAGGTAAAGATACTGGTAAGTCACTTATGTGGGCAAGTAGTAAGTGGGCAGTTTCAGCGCCTAAGGCATTATTTAATAATGAAGAGCACTCCATCTGCTGAAATAAATATAAATATTAAATCAACGAAATCACATAATGAACTTCAGAACGTGAAATTCGATATAATTATGATTAGTTCTCTTCACTCCTTCATATTTTAGTCTGATATTACCATCTTTAAAAAGATGAATGCCCAAGATAGTTATTATTTTATTAAACCTATGTGGGAAAATCATTTTAAATTTTCTGTCAAGTTCCCTACGAATTTTCTCTCCATATCTAGTTTTTAAATATTCACATCCTGTAATGTGATGCATTTAATTTACTTTTAGTTCACTGATATTTTTTAAACCAAGTGGAACTGCTTGTCTTATTAAGCATTCATTTATATAGAATAAAAATAGTAATATTAAGAATATTCATTCGAAGTTGTATGATGAGGATCATATGTAAAATTTTTATTAGCAGACCTGACTATGTAGGCAGTTGTATCTTTCAGAATGATATCACTAAAAATGACAACTAATTTCATTGCAGTTTTCTGTTTGGGTAATACATTTATCCTTCTAGACATATTTATGACAAAAATAGGATAATTTGAATAAAACTGAAGAGGTTTACAATGACATCATGATTCAATTGAACAACTCTCTTAAAATGAAAGAAAGCATCAATTGCTTTCAGATAATTACTTGATGGATCTAGATTCCACATTTATTGAGGAAAAACTTCGTTATTTCATTCTATATATAGATATTCTATAGGCTCTAGTGAATATTCACAGTGATGTTTTTTGAGAGCAACACGAATTTCCGTAGATCCCACTACAATTTTACCTTCTTTTGGAAGTTTATCTTTTATTTCAACTGCAGCATCATATTTATGAGCCCACCTAAGAATAGCATCTCCAGCACCTGAACTCGAAGTAAAAATTACAGTTAAATCATCCTCCTACATCACTTCTTTATAGTCTCTTAAAAATCCACCAAACAAACCTGGTAGAAAAGTACTTTATTTTCCTTACTTTTTATCTCACCATTATGAAGAATATGACCTTACATGGTTAACTTAAAAGCTATAGTCGAAGTCAATCACATAAGAACATAGCAGGAAATGAATAGATGTTCCATTCGAGACAAAATCACGTTTCCATTTATTACAGTTTTGACCTTGGAAAGCTTTGCCACATAGTTGTCTATAAATTTTTTATTGGTTTTCCAGTATATGACGGAAAATCATTAGCATCAGCTCCAATAATACTTAAGCTCATGTAAAACTGAGCATGATTATGATGTACTCAATCACCTCCAATATTTATGCTCTGTGTTTTTGTTGCAGAGATTTAGATTATTTTTAGTCTTCTGATTCACTGAGAATGAGTAAAACTGGTAAGTCTTGATTATGTTCATGATTTAATAAAAATAAAATTTATTAAGACATTTCTGAAATAACTGTTACATAAACACCATTAAAGTCAATCAAATTATCATTTTCATCAGTTACAGGAATTTCTAAATCCTGAATAGGTTCAAAAATGGGAATATATGCAGGATAATTTGGTTCATGAATTAGTGGTACACCAAATTCTGCAGAAGTCTTGAATAAAGAAGTAATATTAGTTTTTCTATGATAATGATCAATATGCTTTACAAACATCCCATCAGCTAGATTAAAATTTATTTTAATTCGAATGGAATAATTTTAGGAACATCATTAGGAACAATTTTCTCATTTGTATTAATAATTTGATTATTAAATCCTAGCACACTCAGAATATTACATTCTTTCATATCCTTACACACTTTTACATCAGTTTCAATACTAATTCTATTTAGAATTACATCTGCTGTACTGTGAATATGGATTTTTCCAATGAATAAATTTTTCTAAATTTTTAAAATGTGGTGATCAACAGGAATTACTATCGCTTCTCCATCGCAATATATTACATTATTTTCCTGTCATATTTGGAGTTTTGAAAAGGAGAAAGCTTGAATATAACATCGAAAACCCCAAAATGTTTTATCCAGTTTCTACAGAATGTAAAGCATCAGATAATACTTGTGAATAAGTTCAAGTTATATGCAATAAAATCAGAGGTATAATAACATCCAATGAGACTATCGATATAAAGCAGATACCTCATTTAATGTTGAGATGATAGCGATTCCTAGAGGCAGAAGTGGTAGAGGTAAAATCTAATAACTCTAGCTGAAGACAAAAAGAATAAGGGATGTAACACAGGAATTAATAAAAATGATGTGTTTTGTTCTAGAGCTATAGTAGTGGCATTAACATACTGTACACATAATATTTTAGGTAGAGAACTAAAACTACAAATGAGATTAAGAAAATTATGAAGGAGATAAATAAAAATTACAAGAAAAGTTAACTGACATATTTTGTAAACAATTAGGTGAATTCGATGTTAAAGGGTTCATTTTAGATGACACCATGTTGATGAAATCTTGATAATTCAAATAAATATTGTATGTGCAGAAAATTTCAATTTAGTTATCTATCGTGACCTTCGGAAAGAAATAAAGACATACCTGATTAAAAATCAAAACAATTTTGTTGTAATTAATAGTATGAAAGCTTTCTTGGGTTCTTGATACTTCTCTGTTAAATGTAACAAACCATATGACAACAATATAAACATAAATGCAAAATAGAAAAATAAATCTTTATACTAGATACTAGAAAACAAGATATACTGTGAAAACTGCAATAGATACTGTTATATGTTCATTGAACTGTGGACGAAGTCCAGCCAAAAAGGATTATATGCATTCATCAAAAATGCTAGTGCACTGAATATGGCTAGTGTCTAGTTGAAATCTAGATCTGCAAATAAAATTTAAAAAGGGTTACTGGTAATTAACACGTACTGAAAATCTGGTATACATATATTAAGAAGAGGTTGTTATATATATATATATATACTACTGGAAATGGAAAAAGGAACACATTGACACCGGTGTGTCAGACCCACTATACTTGCTCCGGACACGGCGAGAGGGCTGTACAAGCAATGATCACACGCACGGCACAGCGGACACACCAGGAACCACGGTGTTGGCCGTCGAATGGCGCTAGCTGCGCAGCATTTGTGCACCGCCGCCGTCAGTGGCAGCCAGTTTGCCGTAGCATATGGAGCTCCATCGCAGTCTTTAACACTGGTAGTATGCCACGACAGCGTGGACGTGAACCGTATGTGCACTTGACGGACATTGAGCGAGGGCATATAGTGGGCATGCGGGAGGCCGGGTGGACGTACCGCCAAATTGCTCAACACGTGGGGCGTGAGGTCTCCACAGTACATCGATGTTGTCGCCAGTGGTCGGCGGAAGGTGCACGTGCCCGTCGACCTGGGACCGGACCGCAGCGATGCACGGATGCACGCCAAGGCCGTAGGATCCTACGCAGTGCCGTAGGTGACCGCACCGCCACATCCCAGCAAATTAGGGACACTGTTGCTCCTGGGGTATCGGGGAGGACCATTCGCAACCGTCTCCATGAAGCTGGGCTACGGTCCCGCACACCGTTAGGCCGTCTTCCGCTCACGCCCCAACATCGTGCAGCCCGCCTCCAGTGATGTCGCGACAGGCGTGAATGGAGGGACGAATGGAGACGTGTCGTCTTCAGCGATGAGAGTCGCTTCTGCCTTGGTGCCAATGATGGTCGTATGCGTGTTTGGCGCCGTGCAGGTGAGCGCCACAATCAGGACTGCATACGACCGAGGCACACATGGCCAACACCCGGCATCATGGGAGCGATCTCCTACACTGGCCGTACACCTCTGGTGATCGTCAAGGGGACACTGAATAGTGCACTGTACATCCAAACCGTCATCGAACCCATCGTTCTACCATTCCTAGACCGGCAAGGGAACTTGCTGTTCCAACAGGACAATGCACGTCCGCATGTATCCCGTGCCACCCAACGTGCTCTAGAAGGTCTAAGTCAAGTACCCTGGCCAGCAAGATCTCCGGATCTGTCCCCCATTGAGCATGTTTGGGACTGGATGAAGCGTCGTCTCACGCGGTCTGCACGTCCAGCACGAACGCTGGTCCAACTGAGGCGCCAGGTGGAAATGGCATGGCAAGCCGTTCCACAGGACTACATCCAGCATCTCTACGATTGTCTCCATGGGAGAATAGCAGCCTGCATTGGTGCTAAAGGTCGATATACACTGTACTAGTGCCGACATTGTACATGCTCTGTTGCCTGTGTCTATGTGCCTGTGGTTCTGTCAGTGTGATGTATCTGACCCCAGGAATGTGTCAATAAAGTTTCCCCTTCCTGGGACAATGAATTCACGGTGTTCTTATTTCAATTTCCAGGAGTATATATATATATATATATATATATATATATATATATATATATATATATACTAAAAACACGGTATGCTGCCGCCATATACAAATTTCACAACAAGAAAGTACAAGTATACATTTTGATATAAATCTGTGTGTCTTGAAATAGAACCTAGTATCCTGTTTGCTTATGAGGTGTAGTTGGTTTTTATGTAGGCTGCATCAAATGTGAATTAGGGATCATTTAATTGGTGGTCTGTCTTAATAAAGCTGCATCCTACTTAACGTGCATTGAAACAAATACTTTTAGGTCAGTCATAAAGGTATAGTGCAACACATGGTGATGCCATGGTATGTATGATTGTCGAGTTCATTTAGTTCTAGTCAATTCAATTGCCTAGTGTAGAAATTCTCATTACTCTGGATTCAGTTATGTACCAGAAAATTTTTTTGTAGTACTTGTTCACTGTATGGTTCGGCAACAGTTTCACACACTGTTAATGAACATGCAGTAGTGGTGTATCAATAGTGTTATTGAAACCTTCCCATCTCCTCTATATGTCTCTTTTGTTAAGCAACCTTTCTTTTACAATAACCTATGAAACCTTCCCTTAGCATGTCTAGCTCTTGCTTAATAATAACAAATGAAATCTTCCCTTAGAAATTAATTCTCTTTCTCACTCATTGCATACAAATTTAAATGCTGTTTATTAAAAGTTATTTTCTGATTATTTCGAATAAACATAGAATGTGCCGTCGTCGTGGACCTCAGTCGTTACCTGCAATAACCCAAAACTGTTCCTTACTTTTTTTACTCTTACTGGATCGCCATCTGACAGCTACATCGAACTGTGACGTGAATATAGTTACTCTGTTTTGCTATACTCTATTAGCTGCTGGTGGGCTGTCATAATAAGTAGCTGTGTTTATTAACAAAGCTGACATTGTTCTTTAATAGCAAAGCTGACGTTAGTCTTTAATTAATTTAACTGACATTATGTATGTCATAGGTAAACTTTTTCTTGACAACATTAAAATTTTACGAAGGTTCACGTTGATGGTGTTTGAGATGGATTATAATCAGTAATGCAATATTGCTGGCAGAAATTAATTATATTCTGAATGAAATGATTTTACAAACGTTCAAATGGGACTTGCTTTTTACAACAATCTTATAACTAGCATTGCGCAAACATACCTTCAGTAGTCTTTAGTTTCTCAAAAAATGAATTCAGTAATATTAGTTCCACTTATGATAATAGTTACCTGATGTCTCTGTACATTGGTTTATAATCTCTTGTAAATCATAGCTAGTGGCTGGCAGGCACACCGCTCCTCTCAACCTCTCGCTTCAGACGTGCTACCGACTTGCTTCACATCTCGCTTACTACTGACTTCCTATGAACGCTAAAGTGCGGTCTCTCCTGCCAACAATATTTTCTGGTGCAGGCAATCCTTGCTGCCATTACAAAATGTATCAATGCGCGGTCTTTCCCGCACTTTTCTTAAAATGTATCCATAAGCTGTACCTCCCGCCCTTTTCAAAATTATATCAATGTTCGGTCTCTCTTGCCAACAATACTTTGGTGCAGGCATTCCCTGCTAACTATTTCCAACATGACAAACATTAATTATTTCTACTCAATCCTATTAATAAAGTATAAAAATCATAAATTATGGTTTGACAATAGACAATAGAAATATATACGTCTTACATTATGTAAAGTGTTTTTGTATTCATTGTTTATAAAAATCTGTGTCTGTGTACCAGTAGGTTTCGTACAGCGTCGTACTATGCCACATTCAACCCATAACAAGAGACATGTGATTCCATATCCTCATTTATTACTTAGGTCCATTGCCCTAAATTTTAGAATATCTGTGTTTAATATTCAATTGCTGCCTAGTCACACTTCGTTGACCAAGCATTTTGAACCACCGTGAGCTCCAGAACTAATTTGGAAAATTCCATGCCTTATCTGTGGCTGGCCTGCTTTTGTGCACAGTGCTGACCACACTAAGGGGTCCTAGGATACTGGAATGATACAGCAGCCCTGCTGGAAGAGAGGCCAGACACAATGCATGGGAAGCAGTAAAGGCTCCTACACTTGACACTTACTTGAGTGTGTCACCTCTCCTAGGATAGCTGGCACCGTGATGTACTTCTGGAAAGCCTGGTAGAGCGGCAGTGTGGCCAGTGGAGCACTTGGCGACTTATGGTCGGTACCACATCAGGACTCCAGGAGAGCTGCCAGGAACGACTTGCTGTTCACCTATACATAGTTTTTTAGCATTTATGAACAATGTAGACAGTTTTGACATCGAATATTTGACCTGTGAGAGTTTGTTGAGATCATCATTTTGGTAAATTTCATCTCAAGTCTACCCAAAGCGTGAACTGAAAAAAAATGTTGGGAATTATGAATATCATTAATGAAGTGCAGTTAGTCACATTCACACTACTTATAATAATGCCTTTCTGAACACTGGCAGACTGGAGAATGTGGAAGTTACAGAACAATTCCTGAAAGTGTGTTCCTATAATCCCACTGCAATTACAAGAACCGCACAACACTATCAGGGATATAGGAGTTCTCCTCATAATCTACTTCCAAACTGAAATAGAGCAGCTACCTCTCCTGCTGCAGCAAGTGATGTTAAGGACCTAAGATTAGGTCATGGTAGGATTATTGTGAAAAATGAGATGTAAATAAATCCGATTACATTTCTCCTTCTTCTAGGGAATTATTTATTTATTGCTTTGTGATATTTATTTGTAACATTAAATTTTATTTTAAAAATAAAGTACGTTTCAAATAAAACAGGAAAATTACTTCTGTACACACATTTCAGTCGCAGCTAATATCGTAAACAACCAATAATTAGCTACTGATTAGACAGGTAGTATACAATAATGTCACTAAATTTTTTGTTTCCAAGGAGATGGCTTTTCTTAAAACCGCATATTTTTATGCAGCTCATCTCAGCAAATCTCCACTAACACTGGCATATGTAACTGAAAAATTTATTGCTGCCATTTCTTGAATCATTGTATAGTGTGTTAAATAACCCGTTTATGTCACAGTCATCACTGAAAGTATGCTATTATAACTTCGTCTTTTTGTGTGTTCTCTTTTAATTTCAACGTCGCACAAAAAAGGGCATCTATTAGAACTGTGTCCATCTCAGTACTGAGCGCCAACTAAGGGAATTCCTCTGGTGTCTCTGCTGGCAGATGTACCAGCAGACTGAAGCACTGTCAGCAGGGATGGGAGCAGATCATCCATGGCATCCTAGTGTGGTACGGCCCTTACAAAGACACGTTTTGGCGCTGTGGAATGCTCTATTCCACTCTCAGGCCAACACAAGAACCAGCATTTAAACTCAGAACATTTGCGAGAGACTTTAAGAATATTCCCCAAGATGAATATGAAAATGAAAAGATAGTTCAGCCTGCCACTACCGTTGCTTACTCTCCAGATCCAAACAATTTTCTTTTGTGACGAAACAAGATAGATTCAAAGCAATAAGCTCTGCAAGCGGCAGATATTTACTGTAGTTTAACGCCAAAAATCAAATATCTTAAAGACATGTAAAAATTATATGTGCTCGAAAGTGTGAAGAGTAATATAGGACACATTGTAAAATATTTACTTAAATATATTAGTGTACCATTCGGTGCTAATTATTAGTGCATTATCAATATAATTAGTTGGTTTTCTATTCTTAACAGAACTTTGAATAAATAATTTCCAGTGGTAAAAAAATTTACTCAGACAGAATTTTTTTCCGAAAATAAAAATGCTGTTGTGGCCTCAAGTATGTGAGAAAATACAGTCGAGGATATAAATTGTGATAAATGGTAGTGACAGACAGGGAATCTGAAAGTTGGCTCTTCCAAAATTAAAGAGTGACTAACTGCCGTGATCTCCATTGTTCCATACTATGAGCGACACAGTGAAATAACGTCCACTACATAACAGAATATCCCAGCTCGTGATATTTTATCAGTAAAGATTTTATTATGCGTTCAGTAAATGTACTAAAAATTGTCTCCATAGACGAGTCCTTTTGAAATCGTAACTGTAATTGGCTGAGTATCCCGTTTCTACGCAGTTGGGTAACACTCATGGAGTGCATCACCTACTCAAACGCTTCGAAAGTACTGCAAGGAGTGACACTGTCGGAAGTTACTAACATCTGTGGAGTCACCTTCCTTACAGACAGTCCTACGCTCGTGAGTAAGAATATTCCAATCATAGAGCCACAAATTTATCATGTCTTATTGAAGACGTTATTCACCGAATAAGAACTGTTTATAGTCACAAATAGAAGACAAGGAGGACGGTGATGGAAGTTTGTCTTTGCAAACCGACTTCTCAGAAGATATGACACGATTGAAGAAGAGATGGGAGGTTGACACTGAAATTTCTCTTTGAGTGGAATTACATGGCCACCATGAAAACGCTGATGGAGCTATTACTATTGAGAAGAAGCCAGTCATGTCGCAGACTTGTTTGTCTGACCTTTCTCTTCCATTTGTTCTGTACTTCTACCTATACCTTAATAACACTGTCAGTTCATCCATTTTCTGTTCCAGTGACGTGTGATGAGCAGGATAGACGATTGAGGGAGAATCCCTATGACTACACAGTTTTCCGCAAGATGTGCGTAAGAAGACGCCATACATTGGATAAGTCTTCCAGGAACGTACAGTCTCGACACATAAACAATGAAATATTATAATTTGAGCAGCATTTCTCTTTTAGCGCCTACCACTGGGCTTGGATGAGCGTCTTCTACTCTACGAACCTAAAAACGTGCCAGTCTTCTTTACATCTTTTGAATATCCTCTATCAGTCCTATCTAGAATTGTAGAAATAAAGTAGGCTTCTACAGACTATCGCAAGTAGGTGGAGACTACAGGAGTTTTCCTAGTAGTTTCGGTTAGTTAATATCGCAACCATGTTAGCTGTACATTAGGTGTGTTGCATACCTAAATACATACATACTTGTTCCATAGATCATGAATACAACGTTTCGTAATGATGTGCAATGTGTCACTTTAACATAAGTTTCCTTATTCAAAATAATTATTTTTTTCCTTTTTTACCATTACTACTTCATACGAAAAATTAATCTACTGAGTAGAAGGTGTTGTCATTCAGAAATTCTTTTAATTTGCTTGTAACTATTGGTTGACTATTAGTCAGACTTTTAATGCTACTTTTGTAACAGCATAATTCACCCCTTTCTGTGCCAAAGTGAGGCTTAATCCAGAATAGTGAAGATCACAATTTCTTCTAGTGTTGTAGCTATGTACTTTGCTGTTATTTTTGAACTGAGATGGGTTATTAATAATAAATTTCATAAGTGAATACATATTTTGCAAAGATACTGTAAATATCCTGAGTTTCTTAAATAAATGTCTGCAAGGTGATCTTGGATGAACATCAGCTATTATTCTGATTACACACTTTTGTGCAATGAATACTTTCTCTCTCAATGGCGAATTGTCCCAAAATGTGATGCCACATGAAACTATCGAATGAAAGCAGGCATAATAGGCTAATTTACTGATATGTTTATAACCAAAATTTGCTGTAAACCTAATAGCATAAGTAGGTGAGCCTAACCGTTTCAGCTAATCATCAATGTGTTTCTTCCAAATCAATTTCTCATCAATGCACACACCAAGAAGTTTTGAATATTCTGTCTTAGCAACAGACTTCTGGCCATAGTCCATACTTATCAATGATGTTATCCGATTTACTGTAAATAATTGTATAAACTGTGTTGTCTCAAAATTAAGTGAGAGTCTAGTTGCAGAGAACCACTTAATAATTTCCTGAAAGACATTATTTACAATTTATTCAGCTAATACTTGTCTTTTGGGTGTGATTACTGTCATCAGCAAAAAGAACTAACTTCGCATCTTCATGATTATAGAGTGGCAAGTCCTTCACATATAAATTTATATATAGAGCAATAAGGGGCCCAAGACTCAACCCTGTGGGACACCATTCTTCATACTTCCCAAGTTAGGGGAATATGCTGATTTTTGCAGACTATCTGTACTGTTATCTTCAACCTTCTGCAGTCTTCCAGTTAAATATGAATTAAACCATTTGTGCAGTGTTGCACTTATCTAGTTAAGGCAGCAGTAGCCGACCGAGACAGAAGCAGCAACAGGGAAGTAACCGCTTTTGTGTCATTTACGAGTTCCTAAACAGGAGCGAATTTTATTGTATCATCTATGTGCTTCAATAGTTTAGTTTCTTGAGTTTCTGTGCGTAAATTTAATATCTAATAGTCCAGTTTTCGCGTTTTCGTTTGTGTCGGAAAGTAAACCGATTTTGTGATATATTACACGTTCCTAATCAGGGGCAAATTATCTAGTTTCACCTGAGTGCTTCGGTAGTTAGGTTTTTGAATATCTGTGTATTACTAGACACAGTTCGTGCGTTTCCGTCAGGGTCTAGAGTAGAGTTGTGCTACACATGCCGATAGTCCATTTATCTGCTTAATTTAAATTTCCACGGTCTTCTGTATGGACAGGGACTGCGACTGTTGTATGCGGATGCGAGCCGACTTTGTGACACTTTGCTCTCAGCTTTAGGCTGTGATGGCTTTAGCTACACAGCTTAAGGCTGCAGTGGATGGGCGCCACTGTTGTGGGCCAGCTGTGGGGATCCAATGGACGTCCAGCACGTCAGAGTCTTCCGATTGGTCTTCGCTAGTGGTCAACCCAGTTACTACTCGCACTGAGCCTAACCCGTCACCTGTGGTCGAGTGGGAAGTCGCCCTGGGGCGAAGCAGGTGGCAAAAGACTTCCCAGACTGATCCACATAAGGCCTCCCCGGTTTGTCTGACAAACAGATTCCAGGTGCTGTCTGCGGCTGACACTGTCGCTGAGCCAGATGCTGTCGTCTGTCCTGTTTCAGAGGAAACCACTCAGCCTGCAAAATCCGGGCAATCGCAGGCGTGGGATTATTGGTAGATGGGAGCTCAAACGTTAGGTGCATTATGGGGCCCCGTAGATACTTGGCTGACAAGAAGGGTAAGAAAACCAATGTGCACTCCGTGTGTATACCGGGTGGAGTCATTCCAGATGTGGAAAGGGACCTCCCAGATGCCATGAAGAGCACAGGCTGCAGACAACTGCAGGTTATTGCTCACGACGGTACCAATGATGTGTGTCACTTTGGATCAGAAGAGATTCTCTCTGGTTTCGAGCGTTCGAGCGGCTAACAGAAATGGTAAAGGTGGCCAGTCTTGCTTGCAAGATGAAAGCATAGCTGACCATTTGCACCATAGTCGACAGGACCGATCGCGGACTTCTGCTACAGAGCCGAATGGAGGGTCTGAATCTGAGGCTCAGACGGTTCTGCGACAGTGTAGGCTGCAGATTCCTCGACTTGCCCAAACGGTGGATGGGTTTCGAGTGCTATATATGCAAGAGGCGGCTACACGGGTAGCAGGGGCTGTGTGGTGTGGACTGGGCGGTTGTTTAAGTTAGAGGGTCTCGGGAAAACACAAGGCTGGCCGATGTGGCCGAGCGGTTCTAGGCGCTTCAGTCTCGAACCGCGCGACCGCTACGTTCGCAGGTTTGAATCCTGCCTCTGGCATGGATGTGTGTGATGTCCTTAGGTTAGTTATGCTTAAGTAGTTCTAAGTTCTAAGGGACTGATGACCTCAGATGTTAGGTCCAATAGTGCTCAGAGCCATTTGAACCATTTTTGAAAACACAAGAAGGGCTTCAGTCACAAAGGGTGCCGGCTGAACACAGGAAGAACGTACATACAGGAACCATTGGTATGACAAGGGTAAATGGTCGTAGCTGTGTTGGGAAAGAACCAGAGCTCCAAGTGCTAATAGGAAGCACTGATGCTCAAATCGTTATAGGCTCTGAACGCTGGCTAAAGCCGGATATAAGTTAAGCACATATTTTTGCGAAGAACCGAACGGTGTTCCGAAATTGGCGGTGGTGTGTTTGTTGCTTTCGGAAGTAGTTTATCTTGCCACGAAATTGAAGTAGATACTCCCTTTGGATTAGTATGAGCAGAGGTCATTTTTGTCCACCGGAATAAAATAATAATTGGATCCTTTTACTGACGTCCCAATTCAGATGATACAATTGCTGAAAGGTTCAAAGAAAACTTGAGCTTGCTTTCAAACACGTACCCGACTCATTCGATAATAGTGTGTGGTGACTCTAATTTACCCTCGATGTGTTAGTGAAAATACATGTTTAATCACGGTGATAAGCATAAAATATCATCCGAAATTGTGCTAAACGCATTCTCTGAAAATTATTTCGAGCAGGTGGTTCATGAGCCCACGCGAATAGTAAACGGCTGTGAAAACACACCTGACCTCTTAGCAACAAATAATCCTGAGTTTATAACGAGCATCAAAACTGATTCAGTGCTTAGTGAACACAGAGCTGTAGTAGGGAGATTGAATATTGTAATCCCCAAATCCATAAGAAATAAGCGAAAAATATACCTATTCGAAAAAGCAGATAAAAATTCACTTGACGCCTTCCTAAGAGACAATTACCATTCACTCCAAATTAGTGATATAGGTGTAGACCAGATGAGGCTTAAATTCAAAGAATTATTATCGGGAGCTATTGAGAGATGTATACGAAATAAATTAAGAAATGACGGAGCTGATCCTTGTGGTACACAACGGGTTAGAACACTGTTGCAGAAACAACGAAACAAGCATACCAAATTCAAACAGACGCAAAATTCTCAAGATTGGCGATCTTTTACAGAAGCTTGAAATTTAGGGCGGACTTCAATGCGAGATGCCTACAACATTTTTCACAACGAAACTTTGTCTCGAAAGCTGGCAGAAAATCCAATGAGATTCTGGTCGTATGTAAAGTATGTTAGCGGCAAGAAAGCATCAATGCCTTCCCTGCACGATAGGAATGGAGATACTATCGAAGACAGTGCTGCCAAACCAGAGTTACTAAACACATCCTTTTGAAATGCCTTCACAAAAGAAGACGAAGTAAATATTCCAGAATTCGAGTCGAGAACAGCTGCTAACATGAGTGACGTGGAATTAATTATCCTCGGAGTAATGAAGCAACTTAAATCACTTAATAAAAGCAAGTCTTTTGGTCCTGACTGTATACCAATTAGGTTCCTTTCGGCGTATGCTGATGCATTAGCTCCATACGTAATAATCATATACAACCGTTCGCGCGACGAATGATCCGTACCCAAAGACTGGGAAGTTGCACAGGTCACACTAATATTCGAGAAAGGTAGTAGGAGTAATCCACAAAATTACAGGCCCATATCGTTAACGTCGATATGCACTAGGATTTTAGAACACATATTGTGTTCGAACAGTATGAATTATCTCGAAGAAAACGGTCTATTGACACACAGTCAACAGGGGTTTAGAAAACATCGTTCCTGTGAAACACAACTAGCTCTTTATTCACACGCAGTGCTGAGTGCTATTGACAAGGGATTTCAGATCGATTCCGTATTTCTTGATTTCCGAAAGGGTTTTTACACTGTACCTCACAAGCGGCTCGTAGTGAAATGGCGTGCTTATGGAATATCGTCTCAGTTATGTGACTGAATTTGTGGTTTCCTGTCAGAGAGGTCACAATTCATAGTAATTGACGGAAAGTCATCGAGTAAAACAAAAGTGATTTCTGGCGTTCCCCAAGATAGCGTTTTATGCCCTTTTCTGTTCCTTATCTATATAAACGATGTGGGAGTCAATCTGAGCAGCCGTCTTCGGTTGTTTGCAGGTGACGCTGTCGTTTGTCGACTAATAAAGTCATCAGAAGATCAAAACATATTTTAAAACGATTTAAAAAAAATATCTGAATGGTGCGAAAAGTGGCAGTTGACTGTAAATAATGAAAAGAGTGAGGTCATCCACATAAGTGCTAAAACGAACTCGTTAAACTTCGGTTACGCGATAAATCAGTCTATTCCAAAGGCCGTAAATTCCACTAAATAGATAGGTATTACAATTACGAACAACTTAAATTGGATGGAACACATAGAAAATGATCAGTGGAAGACTAACCAAAGATTACGCTTTATTGGCAGGACACTTACATCTACATCTACATCCATATTCCGCAAGCCACCTGACGGTGTCTGGCAGAGGGTACCTTGAGTACCTCTGTCGGTTCTCCCTTCTATTCACGTCTCGTATTGTTCATGGAAAGAAATTGTTCAAATGACTCTGAGCACTAAGGGACTTAACTTCTGAGGTCAGCAGTCCCCTAGAACTTAGAACTACTTAAACCTAACTACCCTAAGGACATCACACACATTCACGGCCGAGGCAGGATTCGAAACTGCGACCGTGACGTTCGCACGGTTCCAGACTGTAACGGCTAGAACTGCTCGACCACCGCGGCCGGCCATGGAAAGAAAGATTGTCGGTATGCCTCTGTGTGGGCTCCAAACTCTGTGGTTTTGTAACGTGTCAGGCAAATCCAACACATTCCATGAAAACCCTGACATGATAAGCAAATCCAGTAGTATGTCACATAGCTCCGAATAAATCGTGACATTAAATTAACCAAAGTAATACGAATAACGAGTGAGCAAATGGAATACCACTGACTAACACTAGAACGCCTAAATGCATGTTATACCTTCCCACCATGAGACAGACGCAGTTCCGAGGGGAGAAACGAGAACAGAAGCCGAGAGCAGAACCGTGTTAAGCTAGAAGGCCCTACGATAAGGGGCAGACTGGACACCCACGTCGCCAGTTAACCATTAGGACGACACCATCCGCAAGTTTTAGCGTGAGACTTTTTCGCGTCTTTGTTACGTCAAGAACCACCCCCCAGCCCATGTTAAAAGCTAGAGCCCTCCAGAAGTACAGTATAGATCTTACGATGACACAAAAGGGGCCACACCACTCGCAAGTTTTAGCGTGAGACTTTTTCGCGACTGTGTTACGTTAGGACCACCCCCCAACCCATGTTAAAAGATAGAGCCCTCCAGAAAAACAGTATAGATATTACTATAACGCTAAAAGGACCACACCAGCTGCAAGATTCAACGTGAGACTTTATCGCGTCTCTGTTACGTTGCAAACTTTAAAAACATTGCCCCACCACGAAAAATATAACGTTTCTCATTGAATAGACAGAATTGTTGTAAGCGGAGCTTAAGGGTAACACTGAGACCCTGATTGGTCAGATGAAAACACAGCCAGATAGCCTTTTTTTAAAAACCAACTTAGATAAATTGTAGTAAGGAGAAGTGAGGAGAAGAGTTAGCTCCGAGTCGGCGAGGTGAGCGGAGCTGTGCTCCCCGCGGCCCCCTGACGAACACCGACAAGGTAATGAACGCATAAAGCTTCACTCAGAACTGCAGAAGTCTTATCTGTTACACCCTCTATTTTCGTAATACTAGTGTCTATCGTCAATGAAAGCTCATGGTGTTCACATTTGCCACTTGAAATAAAAATCTGTAACGCGATGATTTTTCTGTTATATAGTTATTGAGAACCACTGTAATTTACGACAAGTTAGATAAGTAATTAAAGATAATTGAGGGTCACTGTAGACCATTTTGATAGTTTTCTCTTTTGTGAAACTTAATTTAAATCTAGATTATAGATGTGATATGACATAGGTCATCCTTCGATCCATTGTAGAACTTGGAAACCCAATCAGGGAATATTAGTTCACCTTTTTGTTGAACGCATGAGGTTTTTACCATCCTGCAGTAAAACACTTCCTTTTATCAATAGTGCAATTTATAAACAATGTTTTGTGAGTAGAATAATATTTCCAGTGGTAAACTTAGCTGCTTTTTCGACGTTATTTTAGCAGGTAACTAAAATAGGAAAGCCTTGAACACCTACCACTAAATTTAGATAGTATTAAGATTATTTTACAGGGAGTGCAGTGGAGCTGACGCTGAAATCATTAAGTATTTCGTTATATCATCGCTAGTCTCACTGAACTCTTCTGAATTCTACATGTCATGTGTGGTCTGGCGTCTCCTTACCAGCAACAGGTCCCAGGTTCAAACTAGGCAATTCCCTAAAAAACACGCTCAGAGCGTCGTTGCGCGAAAGTAGTAGGGAGACACGATATAGAACAAACAGACACCACCATGAGTGATAGAGTTTTATCCTCATGGCCTCTTCGCGATATATACGTACGAGGGAGCAATATACTGCTTGACTCCTTGGTGAGGGAATGTTCTCGAAAGTTCAAGAAAAGCCCTTACCGTTCTACTGAGCGTCTCTCTTGCAGAGTCTTCCATTGGCGTTTATCTATCATCTCCGAGGCGCTTTCGCGATTACTAAATGATCCTGTAACGAAGCGCGCTGTTCTCTGTTGGATCTTCTCTATTCAAACAGTGGGCGAGCAAGTGTATTGTAACCTACTCCCTTTGTTTTCGGTTTGCATTTCCTTAGGATTCTTCCAATGAATCTCAGTCGGGCATCTGCTTCACCGACGATTAATTTTATGTCGTCATTCTATTTTAAATCACTCCTAATGCCTACTCCCAGATAATTTATGGAATTAACTGCTTCCAGTTGCTGACCTGTTATATTGTAGCTGAATGATATAGTATCTTTCTTTCTATATATTCACTGCACGTTACACTTGTCTACATTTAGATTCAATTGCCATTTCCTGAACCATGTGTTAATTCGTTGCAGATTCTCCTGCATTTCAGTCCAATTTTCCATTGTTACAACCTCTCGATATAATACAGCATCATCCGCAAAAAGCCTCAGCGAACTTCCAATGTTATCCACAAGGTCATTTATATATATTGTGAATAGCAACGGTCCTACGTCACTCCCCTGTTGCGCACCTGAAATCACTCTTACTTCGGAAGACTTCTCTCCATTGAGAATAACATGCTCTTTTCTGTTATCTAGGAACTCTTCAATCTAATTGGTCTGCTAGTCCATATGCTCTTACTTTGTTCATTAAACGACTCTGGGGAACTGTATCAAACGTCTTGCGGAAGTCAAGAAACACGGCATCTACCAGGGAACCCGTGTGTATGGCCCTCTGAGTCTAGTGGACGAATAGAGCGAGCCGGGTGTCACACGAACGTCTTTTTAGAATCCCATGCTGATTCCTGCAGAGTAGATTTCTAGTCTCCAGAAGAGTCCTTAAACTCGAACATAATACGTGTTCCAAAATTCTACAACTGATCGACGTTAGAAATATAAGTCTGTAGTTCTGTACATCTGTTCGACGTCCCTTCTCGAAAACGGGGATGAACTGTCCCCTTTTCCAGTCTTTTGGAACGCTACGCTCTTGTAGAGACCTACGGTACACCGCCGCAAGAAAGGGGGCAAGTTACCTAGAAACTGAAACAGAGCTACTAAGGAGTCTGCCTACACTACGCTTGTCCGTCCTCTTTTAGGAAACTGCTGCGTAGTGTGGGACCCTTACCAGATAGGACTGACGGATTTGAGGTAACGGGCGGGTCGTCGCGCCCTGGAAACATTCCAAGTTCGGAGGAAGCAGTGGCCGTACGGGCCGCTCGGCAGGCCGACCAACCGACCACGTGGTGGCAGACGCTGGCCGAAGCAAGAGGGGTCCAGCCGCGTGGCTGGGAATTCCGCTGTGACGAGGACTGTGCTTTGTGTCGATGAAGGAGGTGTCTTTGCCGGGAGTGCCAAAGATGGCGGACCTTGTGAAGTCGTAATGGCAGACATTTCACAGTTAGTATAAAAATTAATAGTAGCCAGATGAATCATGATTCCTCAAAAAGAAACATTTACATTACCATTACTAGCGCGACGATTCTGGTGGTGTAATCAGATTTTCAATATATTTATTAATTTAAAGTTTAGTATCTGACTGTAAATTATGCAAGTAACAAGAATTTCCGAAATATAAACGCTTTATCCTATTTTGTCGATCGTCATGTCTTTAGAAAGCTATTAGTGTAAACCTAACTTGGTATGAATTACAGGTACGTAACTTGAATAGTACAATAATTATTGGAGGTCAAAGTGGCTGATTACTATTGATCGCATCAGGCCATAAGTATTCCACAGTTACACGAAAAAACGGTAGCAAAATGCTTATAAATATATTTGTTCGTCTATGTCTTTGTTTATATCCGATATATACTATTCATGAAGAAATTGGTTAAATATTTACTATGTGTTAGAAAGCACAGAGACATTAGGCTCCTGGCCTGCCGTTTGCTTCTTTTCTTTTGATACATATTTATTTAACTGTTTATGTATAATATGTGTTAGAGCGTGTTAATGGTCCAGACGTAGGAACATTTATTTAATTGCAAGTTATTTAAATGTAAATCCAGTATTTGGTATGTGTTTCAATATCAGCAGAGAGACATTAGGCTCCTAGCCTGCCATTTGCTACTTTTCTTTTGATATATGTTTATTTAATTGTTTATGTATTTAATAATGTGTGATTATGGTCCAGCCGTAGGAACATTTATTTAATTGCAAGTTATTTAAATGTAAATCCAGTATTTGGTATGTGTTTCAATATCTCTGTGAGTGCACGTCGACTTGGAGACACGGAGCAAGCGTTATAGCCAATCACAGCGCTCGTTACTAAGAGATTGCGGTAGTTCTGGATTAGGGCAGAGGACAGGGGAGTGATTGCAGGACGCAGACAGTAAAGAGCGACGGTCGGTCGCGGCAGAGACTTGGAGTGTGGAGCGGTTTGCGCGTGGTCGCGGGAGACAGAAATAGTTCAGAGTGCGGACTTGTGAACTTGTGAGATTTCCGTGGCTTCTACAGTGAAGACGTAGTGTGCGTGTAGGAGTGAATGTCTCGCGAGCTGTGTTGTTGTTCACAACTAATTACGTGCTGTAAGAATCTGTTGTTTCCCTGTTATTCAACTTATATTTTATTTAATTGCTAGACCATCGACACCAATAAGTGTTTTGCAGAAATATACGGCATTCTCAAAAGTACTTCTGCTATCGTACTCTTCATTTAAAGTCGTTAAAGTAGTACCTGCAGATTCACTTATAAATTTCTGTATTAACTCGCAGTTGGCGAGCGATAGGAAACTTCGACCATTCGATTCGTGTGTGTATTCATATTGTATACTGTAGACTCAGCAGTACTTGGCATGTAATGCGGCAACTACGTATCCCACCCCCTAGACAACGAAACCAGCCAAAACTTTTAATATTGCAAACTCTGAGTCGAAGGGTGCATAGACGTTTTGAAAGCCCGCATGGAGTACATCGAAAAAGTTCAAAGAAAGGCAGCAGTTTTGTATTATTATCGCGAAATATGCGAGAGTGTGTCACAGAAATGATACAGGATTTGGGCTGGAAATTATTAAAAGAAAGGTGTTTTTCGTTGCGATGGAATCTTCTCACGAAATTCCAATCACCAACTTTCTTCTCAGAATGTCAAAATATAGGGAGGAACTATCACCAATAGGAAATAAAGGAAATCAGAGCTCGTACCGAAAGATATAGGCGTCCATTCACGAGATTGGAATAATAGAGAATTGTGAAGGTGGTTCGATAAACCCTCTGACAGGTACTTGAATGTGATTTGGAGAATATCCATGTAGATGTAGATGTAGAAGAATTTCATGATTCACATAATCAAAAGCCTTTGAGAGAACACAAAATATCCCAATAGGTGACGTTCACTTATTCAATATTTCAGCAGTGACAGCATGTATACCATTTTCTGTTGAGAAGCCTTTCTGAAAACCAAACTGATATTTTGTTAGTACTTCATTTTTACAAAAAAGTGAGACTACTTTTGAATACATTAGTTTCTTAAGAATTTTGGATATAGCTGTCAGAAGTGAGATTGGGCATCAGTTGTTGGCATCAGACTTATCCCTTTTTATGCAATGGTTTAACAACAATATATTTCCGTTTATCGGGAAAAATGCCTGTTTCAGTGAGCTACTACAGACGTGCTGGGAATCCTGTTTATTTGTTGGGAAAAATTTTTTAGTACTCTGTTGGAAATGCCATCAATTCCATCCGAATTTTACTTCTGAGTGACTTTATTATTTTCCTAATTTCAGTACGAGAGGTGGACTGAATTTTAATTTTATCAAATTGCGTAGGTATTGGCTCTTCGATTTACTGCCTTAAATTTTCTAATGAATAACTGGATTCTCTTTTCTCTACAACACTTAAAAATGATTATAAAAATGTCTATTACTTATGAAATTTCTGTTAACAAATTTTTAATTGAGTTTGATAGAAATACAGTCTTCCTGTGCTCTCGGCTGCCTTGTTTCTTTTTTAACAAAATTGGAAATTGTTTTAATTTTATTGTCAGATATGCTCATCTCACACATAATGCACATACTTCTGGACTTTTTAATAACTTTTCTTATTACAGTGCAGTAGTTTTTATAATTCTTATCCCTTTAGTAAGCCATGGCTTTTGACATGGTTTCTTTGGATTATATTTCACTATTTTCTTAAGGAAATATAGTCACAAAGTTATCATGAAGTAGGTTAAATTTTAAACTAGCATCAGGTTACCTGTACACCTCATTCCAGTCTAACTATTGCAAGCTTTCCCTAAAATTTTCTATTGTTAAATCATTAATTGAACACTTGAACACTCTATTTTGGAGGACTGTTTTGCGTTACTGTATGGATCTATGTCATATACTGTAACTAGGTGTGCATCAAGACCAGACAGACCACTCTTAAGAGGAAAAGTTTTGATCTGATTAAATCTATCTTGGTCTATAAAAACATTGTCTATCAGTGCGCTGCTTTCCTATACTATTCGACTACGTAAATCAGTAATTGACATGAGATTAAAAGAATCAAGTAAGACTTCAAGATCAAGGTTTCTATCAGACTCTTTCAGGAAACCTACGTTGAAATCGCCATGAACAATAATTTGCTTCCCTCTGTCTGACAGACAGCACAACAAAGAATCCAAGTTTTGCAAAAGTAATTGAAAATTTCTCAATGAGGAACTATACACAGCTACAATTATAAAATGGCCATTATTTAGTTTAAGCTCACAAGCATCTGCTTCTATGTGTTTCTGTACACAAAATTTCGAAATTTTTCACAATATGACAGATTTTAACGTATATGGCAATTCCTCCTCTGTCCATAGTGCCTCTGCTTACATGTACTGAAAGCTTGTATCCACCTACATTTACCATTTCCATAGCTGTGGCTATACAATGTTCAGACAGGCATAGTACATCTATTCCACCCTCAATTTCTAAATCTTCTAAACAAATAAGAAGCTCATCTACTTTATTTTATAATCCCCTAATATTCTTATGCAATATACTAACATTATTTTTCTCTGTGCTTTTATCAGCATCTTGTGACACACTAACATTATTTTTAACTTTGCTGTTATGAGAATCTTGTGATATATTTTAAAGGAACGAGGAACCAAAAAATGATCAAATTCTGGGTTTTCAGTTTATTGTAAAATAAAATACTACGTATCTTCTTCTTTAAAATGACATATTATTCTTACCTGTAGCTCAACTCCAACTATTGAAAATATTATTTTCAATAATGTGCTGTAGAGGGCACGTCGCGACATTGAATTTCCATGGATACATGTTCATTGAAAACATCGTTTTTCAAATCTTCCGGTCATTCCAAAGACTTTATATTATGTTGGCAACATGATTTGATAGGCAATTGTTTTGTCTGCGTATTGTAGTCTTCGGATACTGTTGTTTACATTGAGTATTTGGTGGTTATTGCACGATTTGTGTTGTATTTCTATTGCGTAGCTGGAACTTATCAAATATGCCTCGATTTAGTAACAGAATTTACAAGAGGAAGAAGACTCCTCCGAGGTACACTAGTGGAACTGTGACAAGTTCTCCGACTTTGGGAAATGATTCTGATTCTCAAAATAGTGAGGTTATTCATGAAGTGAAATGTACTCCTGTCTCTGACACAAGCAGGAAGTTGCCAGGATCAACTGAAAAATACTGCAGTTTATTGGAGAAGTGTAGTGAGGATAATGTGAACGAAATACTTAACATTTCATTGCTCTCAAAGGTGATTGAGAGTTCAGTACTGTGTAAGGAATGTTGCAAATTGAGTATGCCAGTAAATGTCAAGCGACACATACGACTTGCAGCAGAAATCTGTCTCCATTGTACTAGTTGTCATTACAGTGTTTCATTTTGGAACTCAGAATATGTCGAAATAGACCAAGGTGAAATTGATAGCGAGAAAAGCAAATACTATAGTGTAAATAGTAGATGTGTTTATACTCTAAGGTCAATCGGTAAAGGATACTCTGCTGGTCAAATGTTTTGTGGTGTAATGAATCTATCACCACTACCAACGAAATTCTCAAAATATCACTCGGTTGTTGGATCCTGTGTTCAAGATATTACTCAAGAATCCATGAAAGAAGCAGTGGAGGAGGGTGTGGTGGTGAATGAAGAAATTCCAGATGTTCATAATCCTCGGGACCTGACTGTCCCACTAGATGGTACGTGGCAGAAGCGCAGGCACACAACACATAATGGGGTAATAACGGCAACAAGTGCTGATACTACAAAAGTTACAGATGTTGTAATTAAATCCAAGCACTGTAGGTGTCCTAAAAGAGTGAAGGATGAGCATGCAGAAAACTGTCGAAGTAATTACAGTGGCTCTAGTGGGGCCATGGAAACTTCCGGTGTGAAAGACATTATCAGTCGCTCTCTTCTGTGGTACAGGGTCAGATGCCTACACTTCTTGGGTGATGGTGATTCGAAGTCTTTTGCTGCCGTATCTGAGCTGAAAGCTTATGGAAATGATGTCACTGTTACTAAACCGGAGTGCATAGGTCACGTTCAGAAACGTATGGGAACAGGGTGCGTCGACTGGAGACCACAGTGAAAGGCTAAGTAGTCAGTGATGGAAAATCTTTGGGTGGAGCTAAAAGATTGATAGACGAAGTAATCAACAGATTGCAGAGAGACTATGGACTGGCAATAAGACAAAATAGTCACAATGTTGATGTAATGGAACAGGATGTAATGACACATTACTACCACACCTTATCGACTGACGAGGAACCACTACATGGACTATGCCCACAGGAACCCAGTTCCTGGTGCAAGCACAACTAATATCAGGGATCTGAACGTGTATACAAGCATCATCACAATCTACCAGAAACTGTCATGAAGGCTATAGAACCAATTTTCAGGGGTATTTCTGCAACTAAACTTCTGAAGAAATGTCTCCATGGACGTACACAAAATCAAAATGAGGGTGTGCATAATGTAATTTGGACCACAAACCTAAAAAATGTGTTTGTGGAAATTCATACTCTTCATTTTGGAGTATATGATGCCATTGCTACGTACAACAAAGGTAACATTATAAAACTGCAATGTGCTACAGATGTTGGATGTGATGTCCAGAAAGTACATGGTGAGTGCAATGATGCCGATAGACAATGAGAGGAAACGGGACGCTGAAGGGAAAGAAAAGGAGTGTGAGAGGCAAGCCAGACAAAGAATGAAAGGTGTGAAAAGAAGGCTAGATGGGGAGATGTCTAGCGACAGTGAAAACCTCTCTTATGGTGCTGGACTCCACTAAAATGTTAGTGAATCTTTGTAACTCGTTTTCCACAAGTTCACTTTTTTGCCATCTAAGGAACATTTTCGGCTAAACGATTAGAGATAAAGACAATATACACCTTGTATCATAACCTTTTTGTGATACATAATTGATAACAGATTTTAGTTCAAAGATACTATGCCGAAAATGTGTCCATTATTTTCAGTATCAAAATAATTAATATCTTCCCAAAAAACAACAATAAATTAAAATCCATATGGTACATGGTATTACATATATGTAATATTATACTGTAAAAGTTTCATCATTCTGGTGTTAATAGTTCATAAGAAAATGTTCCTTACATTTAACATTGGATGTATAGGACGTTCTGGGTCCCCTTAAGATCTCTAGTACCAGTCTGTCTAAGCTTCTCACTAAGCTTAATTTCAGTCCATGTTGGATGATTGGACACTGATTGTAGCCTAAAAAAGAAGCAATCCCATGAGTTTCCGTGCGACCCACTCCTGTGAAGGATTTTGCTATCATCCCAGCCAGTTTACCCTTCTCTTTCCTACTGAGATGCAGGCAATGTCTTGTTAAGTCCAATCTACCAATACTGTCAACAGGAACCAAACCTATGCCTGATAAAGTAGCCACCCAAAGCAACTGATCTAGCTCCATATTTACCCTCCTGACAGCTGCTCAATGGGGGCCGATCATACTGCATGAAAGCAGGACCAAGCCCACATTTTCATGGGTCGTTGCAGATGCAATTTTTACCAAGTCACTCTCAATATGGTGCCCAGATCCATATCAATATTGTTTCCCGCTCCACCCACTACCACAACATGATCCTGCTTTGTAAAATCCTTGCACAATGATCCTGCATCCCCTATAATGTGGCTAAGACATGCACTGTGCTTGAAAATACTTGTGACCTGGTACCTGTCACCTAATTTTTCCTGCAAGATCTGTCGCACACCTCTTCCATGGCTACTATATAACAACAGAACTTTCCTCC
This sequence comes from Schistocerca gregaria, assembly GCF_023897955.1. Taxonomy (NCBI): domain Eukaryota; kingdom Metazoa; phylum Arthropoda; class Insecta; order Orthoptera; family Acrididae; genus Schistocerca; species Schistocerca gregaria. Next base: position 603,664,255 of record NC_064923.1, on the reverse strand, counting down.
TAATTGCTCCTCTTTTTGAAACATTTGGTTTGTTAGTGAAAGTCAGTTGAGTACTGACTTCACTGACACCTGCTTGAGCCTCTTCCTTAGTTGACTGAGGCAGCTAAGAAAATCTATTGTTTGTGTCAATGATGAAAGTGACAGATGATCTTCCCTTTCTGTGGCTCCTGTTCCTTGCTACCACTTCTATCCTGTATTCCCCCTCCCCCCCCCCCCCATAACCTCATTAGTTCCTCCCTACCACAATCCACTTCAGCCTTAAGGGCCCTAATCTTCCCTTCCTGTTCCGCTATTTTCCTATCCTTTGAACATACTCTGCAATACCATGGAAGAGTCCTATTTACTTCCCTGATTTCCATGCCGCTACACTCACCCCAATGAACCATCTACCACAACAGCTGCACAGAACCCCAGAACTGACTTTTCTATGGCAGCTCAAACACTTCTCGCTCATTGTTGTTTACAATATTTACCTAGTCAAAAAAAGTAATATTCCATTAACTACATATCACAAGGGTCACTAAAGTTATATGGAACACTAATATACGTCTATACAACTAATATAGTAACGTAATGTACTAACGCTAAAAATCAAATCTTGTATATCCGAAAAATGTGGCCCAAGATAGTGTGTGCGCAATACGTACTTCACATGTCTTGAAAGGAAATAAAAAATAGAACTCAAAACCTTGAATTCCCCGAGTAGATGGACACTGCAAAAGTATATGTGTAATGAAAGCAAACTAACTTCTTCACTTAATACTTAAAGAAATGTCTTAAATTTGTATGTAAACCTACGTCTGAAGTACGCTGATACCGGCCCTTAGGATACGTTCTTGTTTGTTTCGAGAAATACTCTGAAACGAGTGAAACCTTCAATAGGTAATATGAAACAGACTCTAACTATCTTACGGCTTAATATTAACTTAATTGACAGTTATAATAGAATTAAATACTTATAGACACAAGCTCAATATCCAAGCGTATGTGACCTTGCGCCAAGGCTGCCAAAGTTGAGCTATCTGGCATTACCTAATTTCAATCTCTTTGCTCCTGTAAGTGGTCAGTGTCTTACCACAATTAAGAGCCAAAGAAACTGGTACATCTCCCTAATATCGTGTAGGGCCCCGGAGAGGACCCAGAAGTACCGCAACACGACGTGGCGTGGCCTCGACTAACCAGTGCTGGAGGGAACTGACATCATGACTCCTGTAGGGCTGTCTATAAATCCGTAAGAGTACGAGATGGGGTGAGATCTCTTCTGAACAGAACGATGCGAGGCATCTCAGATATGCTCAATAATGCTCATATCTGGGGTTGTTTGGTGGCCTGTGGAAGTGTTTAAACTCAGAATAGTATTCCTGGGGCCATCCGGTAGCAATTCTGGACATGTGGGATGTCGCATTGTCCTGCTGGAATTGCCCAAGTCCTTCGGAATGCACAATGGATATGAACGGAAGCAGGTGATCAGACAAGATGGTTACGTACGTGTCACCTGTCAGAGTGTCCGCCCCTGTAGTTGAATGGTCAGTGGGACAGAATGTCAATCCTAAGGGCACGGGTTCGATTCCCAGCTGGATTGGAGATTGTCTTAACTTAGGGACTGGGTGTTGTGTTGTCCTAATCATCATCATTTCATCCTCATCGACACGAAAGTCGCCGAAGTGGCGTCAAATCGAAAGACTTGCACCTGGGGAACGGTCTACCCGACGGAAGACCTTAGCCACACGACATTCACATTTACCTGTCACAGTCGTACCTAGACGTATCAGCGGTCCCATATCACTCCAATTGCACCCCCATCCCCCCCCCCCCCCCACCACCACCACACACACACACCATTACAGAGCCTCTACGAGCCTGAACACTCCCCTGCTGACATGCAGGGTCCATGGATTCATGACGTTGTCTTCATACCCGTAGACGTCCATCCGCTCGATACCATTTGAAACGAGACTCGTCCGATCAGCCAACAGGTTTCCAGTCATCAACATTCCAATGTCGGTGTTGACCGGCCCAGACGAGGCGTAAAACTTTGCGTCATGCAGTCATCAAGGGTACACGAGTAGGCTTTCGGCTCCGAGTTCCCATAGCGATGATGTTTCGTTGAATGGTTAGACGGCTGACACTTGTTGATGGCCCAGCATTTTGCGGAAGGGCTGCACTTCTGTCACGTTGAATAATTCTCTTTAGTCGTCGTTGGTCCCGTTCTTGCAGGATCTCCAAAGATGTCGGAGATTTGAAATTTCACCGGATTCCTGATGTTCACGGTACACGCGTGAAATGGTCGTAGGATAAAATCCCTAATTGATCGTTACCTCGGAGATGCTGTGTTCCATCGCTAGTACGCCGATTATAGCACCACGTTCAAACTCACTTAAATGTTGATAACCGGCCATTGTAGCAGCAGTAACCGATCTAACAACTGCGCCAGACACTTGTTGTCTCATATAGGATTTGCCGAACGCAGCGCCATATACTGCCTGTTTACAAATCTCTGTATTTGAATACGCATGCATATACCAGTTTCCTTAGCGCTGCAATTAGATGCCACTGAAAACTGGAAGTAGTGTCCCATGAGTGAACATATATAAAGTGCTATGTAGCGTACATGAAATTTTTGTTCCACATAGTTATCCTCCTGTCTGCTACTGCAAATAAACAGTATTTACAGCAAAACTGAATCAGTCAGTATTTAATTTAGGTCTTGTTCGAAGAGTCTGATTTGTGGCGTGAAACAGAGGTGTGTTGTAAAAAGAAAAAAGAAAGACTTCATAGATTTATCGTGTAGCTACAGCCAACGGAGTTTCCTAGAAAAAAGTAAAATAAAAAAAAATACGTTTAACATTAAGATATCAAACATCGGTTCAGTATTTCGTGGGGCTTATATAAAACATGTCTCTGTTATTGCTAAACAACTTTCGGACTTGTCTGTAATAACAGCAAACTCTTGCTTTGTTAATGACGAAGAACGTTCTGTTGAGTACAAAATAACAGTAATTATATAGGTTTTTTTGTGTTTGTGCATGTGAACTATACTTGCACCAGAAGCAAATGCTTTTACTGCAAAATAGCCAAGAATTTACGTGGTCAACTAATTTTATTACTTGTGAAATGCAATTTCTATTTTGCAAGTATAAAAAATACACTGAGCACTGAAGCTGGGCGATGTGCAGTTCTAATTATGCGCAAAAAAGAAAGAGAGAAGTAATCGGCTTTCAGTCTCTATCACACATTCATTTACGATTCTTTCACTATCAATACCACCGGTATTCCCACCATTTACTACAGTACGTCATTTATGTACTCTACCAGAACTACCACACCGTATGGTAGAGTGCAACTCTAGGTCTATCTGAAAAGGGTCCCACAGTAGCGAGTAACAAAAGTCGGTTGAACGATGATTTTTTAAGGTACATCCTTATTGGGTAGAACATTCTTGACAATAAGTACATCAGTTCAAATTTGCTCTCAGCACTATGGGACTTTCGTTCTGAGGTCATCAGTCCCCTAGAACAAACCTAAGGACATCACACACATCCATGCGCGAGGCAGGATTCGAACCTGCGACCGTAGTGGTAGCGCAGTTCCAGACTGTAGCGCCTAGAACCGCTCGGCCACCTCGGCCGGATAAGACCATTAGCCTATTGCAATTTATCTTCAGGTCGGAGGAGTGTGACGGGCAACTGTATAATTACAGCGTGGAAAATAAAATGTTCGTTAAATAGACCGAAAATGCAAGTTTTGAGTTAGCTGAGTTCTCGTTTAGGGATCTACAGAAACGTAATGACGTAATTTGGCATAAAACAGTTGGTACTGTCTTCTACATAGTCGACAACAAGGGGCGCGAACATGCTGGAAAGCAGTTGGCGGCTTTACAGCAATTGAAGCTGAGCGTGAGAAGAAGCAAGTAGGGAAGAGCGAAACAAAACGTCGCTGTTGCTGCGCCCCTTTTGTAACCTGCCGGGCGTTACCGCTCTAGTCCGCCTCTCCGCGACGCAGACGTAAGCACCACAGCTCGGCTCTGCGCTCCAGTGACGTGTGGGCCGCAGGTGGAACGCGGCGCCGCAGGCTTATTGCCTGACATACGAGCGCTCCCGGGGCCCGCGCCGGCCCCAAAAATACGACGCGCGACGCCATCCGGGTCGGGCAGTCAGCCGAATTACTCGGCGCGGACTGATGAGATTACCGTGACGTCACGGCTCAGCTGCCTCTTTACTCACGGACGCGGTCTGCAGGCGATCTGTGCAACGGCAGGGAGCTGCTTGGAGATGACAGAAGCAGCAATAGGCAATGGTCGCATTCAGTGCTTCCCTGCATTTGGATTAGGAGAACAAAGTGAGTGAAAGCTGCTAGTCTACACAATAGTTAGCAAGACAACAACAAATCAGAAAACATCATTGTTCAAGCCGTCTTTTTTGCCAGTCGAGGTGCAGATTACGAGAGTTTCGTTGCAGATGGTACTTGGAGCCAGTAACCTGTTATTCGTCTTGGTTATTTCCTTGTTCCTTCGTTCTTGATTTTTCAGTTTCATTGTTTCCTATGGGTTCTTCCCCATATTGTTTATTACCTGTCTTACCCTATGGGTTACTCCTATTTTCCTCAGAATTCTGAAAATCTTGCACCAACTTGCATTGAGATCGAAGTCATTCGCGACGGCACTGATATGTAAAACATTCTTGTTCTTTTTTTCCCCCTCGTCAATTCCGGATAAAATCTCAAGCTTTTGACGATAGACTCCATCCCCATCATCAAGAGCATCTGACTGTCTTTGTTGTTTTTGTTTCTTTATTGTTATTATAACACCTTATACAAAAAGTGGGGCAGCAGCAGCAATATTACGCCGCTCTTCGGCCACAGATAGTACAAATAGAAACAAGGAAGACACAGAAAAACAAAACATAATGGTGTACAAAAAAACAGTAGACACATGAGTAAAGAACACGGAGCCGTCCACAGGTGTAGTAAAAATAAAAATAAAAGTTTAGCACTTATACACGAACGCGTGAACGATGGAGTGTGTGCTATGAAAACACTGACACACTAACATGACAGCACACACAAAGAACGGATGGCGATGTGTACGAGTCCAGGGACCTGCCTAAAGGGGAAAAGGTGGAGGAGGAGGGAGAGGGGAGGATGTAGAGGCCAGTGGCAGAGGAGGTGGGAGGAGGAGGAAAGAAGGTATGGGGGGTAGGGGAAGTTTGGGGGGAGGAGGGAGAGAGGAAGGGAGGAGGGAGAGAAGGGAGAGAGCGTGCCCTAAGGACAAAAAACAGGGCGTGGAAGGGGAGGATCAAAGTTGGTAGGAGGGGTAGATGGAGGGAATGAGGGGTTGGTGGAAGCCACCTTGGGCGGGCATATGGAGAGTGGAGAGTTGGAGAGCAGGTGGGATGTGGGAATACAGGCGTGGCAGGAAACGGGGGTGGGAGAGGAAGGGAGAGACAAGCGGGTGAGGGAGATCAAGTTTACGGGAGGTGTAGAGGATCCGTATCCATTAGAGAAAAGGGAGGATGTGCGGGACCGGAATTATGTCATATAGGATCCGCATGGGGGAGGGGAGATGGATGGGATAGGCGAGGCAGAAAGTATGGCGTTCTAGGATTTGAAGGGATTTCTAAGGTAGGAGGGGCGTGACTTCGCTGTTGCTGTGGTGGCCTTATATAGCTCGTGGACGGCTTCAGATTGGTCGGCTTGTTAATGGTTGTCAATTACGTACTGCTGTCGCATACATTGTCAATGTCCGCGCTGGTGGCACCACCACCTCCGGAACAACGAAAATCTTGCAAAGAATGTCTCTTGTGCTTCTCTGCATCGTTTCCCTGCACCGCTCAGATCGTATCCGGTATCACGGTTAAACTTCTTCTCGCTCACTCTTATTTCAACAGCCTCCTTAATAACAGAATCCCAGTATGTGAATGCATGGGACAAAATTTTTGTTTCATTAAATAGTATTTTATGTTTGTTCGTGAGGCTTTGCCTCGCAACTACCTATTTCTCTAGTTCCCTACTTTTAATATGCCGTTGGTGTTCTGCACAGCGTCGGAAACAGTACGAATAGTCTGACCAATATATTTGCTTCCACAGTCATGGGGGATGCAATGAATTCCAGGGGCCCTAAGGCTCAGACTCTTATTAACAGGATGCACCATCTCCTTAATTTCCTTCCTATTTTGCTGCATATAGTGCCACAAAAAGGATGAACCGCAATCGGTGTTTCATCCTGAGTGTGTGTATTTTCACGTTTGATTTCTTTGGAGAGCGCTGCCTTTATGGCCCGTGCACCATAGCCATTCTTTCGGAACACGTACTTCAGATGGTTCATTTCGGACTTAAAGTGATTCTCTTCTGAAACCGTTTTTGCTCTGTATACCAATGTGTTCAAGACGGCTCTCTTCTGAGCAGGATGAGGGAAACTCTGTGCATTAAGGTATAAATCGGTATGCATCGGCTTACAGTACTGAAAATGGCCAAGACGCCCATCCGCCTGCCGTTGTACTAAAACGTCTAACAATGGCAACCTTCCTTCCTTCTCCATCTCGACAGTGAACATGATGTTCGGATGTAATTCTGTTCACGTGTTCCACGAATTGTTCGAGAGCTTCTGCGCTGTATGGCCAGTCCATAAACGTATCGTTAACATAACGATAAAATAAAGATGGACGGATGGGAGCCGAATTTAAAATTCTCTATAAAAACGTTAGCCAATAATGTGTCGGTCCCCGGCACGAATACGCCCAGTGTCGAGGTCCGGAGTGCCGGCCAGTCTGTGAATGGTTTTTAAGGCAGTTTTCCATCTGCCTCGGCGAATGCGGGTTGCTTCCCCTTATTCCGCCTCAACCACACAACGTCGGCGATTGCAGCACAAACACTGTCTTCAGGAACACATACACCATAATTAATCTAACATGCAAACATTTGAACGTTTGGGGTTACACTCATCTGGTGTTGGTGTGAGACTTTCTATGGGGAGGGGGGGGGGGGGGGGGGAGATCCACTGGGAGCCGCACCGAACATTAACCCTGGGTTCGGTGTGGCGTGGCGATAGGGTGAGTGGACTGCTGTAGCCCGCTGTGGGCTTGTGAACAACTGAGGGCTACGGCGGGTACGAAGTCTCTCCGTCGTTTCTAGGTCCCCAGTTCTATACAATACAATACAATAGTCAGTGATGGAAACAACGGAGAGCTCATCACCATACCGTCAGTCATTCCATAAAATTTATTACTATACAGGAAGTAGGTGGTCGTCATCACAAGATGGAACAACTTCATAGTGTTAGGACGAAAACAATCCGCCAGAAATTTCAAAGTGTCCTACACAGGAACTTTTGTGAACAACGATACTACATCCAGGTTGACTAAAATGTCATTTGTACCAACTCTAACCTGTCTGATTATCTCAATGAACATCTGGGAGTTTTTCAATTTGCATCATCCTATTCAGAAGAGAGGCGCTTTGATCACGTTGGTACATAGAGCAAAAACAATTTCTGACGAGGACCACCTGAAGTCCGAAATGAACCATGTGAAGTACGTGTTCCGAAAGAATGGCTATGGTGCACGGGATATAAAAGCGGCGTTCTCCAAGAAAAGCAAACGTGAATATGCGCACACTCACAGGATGAAACACCGATTGCGGTTCTTCCTTTTGATGGAGCTATATGGTGCAAAATAAGAAGAAAATTAAGGAGATGATGCATCCTGTTAAGGACAGTCTCGGCCTTGGTCCCTGGAATTCATAGTATCCCCTGTGACTGTGGAAGCAAATATTTAGGTGAGACTATTTCTACCGTTTCCGACGCTGTGCAGAACACCAGCGTCATATTAAAATTAGATTACTAGAGAAATAGGCAATTGCAGATCCAAGCCTCACGAACATACATAAAATGCTGTTTGATGAAACAAAAATTTTGTCCCATGCCTCCACACACTGGGATTTTGCTATTAAGAAGACCGATGAAATAAGAATGAGAGAGAAGAACTTTAACTGTGATAGCGGAAACTATCTGAGCGGTGCATGGACATGAACGCTCGATGCAGAGAAGCAGATGAGACATTCCTTGCACGGTTTACGTTCCCACAGGAGTGGTGGCGCCACCTGGGCAGACATTGACACCGTCTGCGACAGCAGTATGTAATCGCCGATCAATAGCAAGCCGACCAATCTGAAGCCATCCACTGGCTATATAAGGCCACCACAGCAGCAATGAAAACCCCCTAGTTTCCTCCTTCCACAACCCCCCCCCCCCCCACCCCTTACTGCATCTCCATCGCTGTATCCCTCCCTCTCTTCACTTCCACACCCTCCATCTCCTTCATCAGGGCAATTTACAGCACCTCCTGCTCCCAGATGTAGAACTCCGCCGTGACATCTACCCTCCCTTCCAACTGTAACCTGGGCTTGTTCCCTCCCTTCCCCAGGGCCCCCCACTTCCTCTCCCCTCCTTCTCCCAGAGCGGATTTTCCTCCTTTCCCCCCTGAGTCCCTGCACCCCCTCCTCAACTGTGTCCCTCCCACGCCCTTCTTTCCCCAGCGCTCTTTGTCACCTCTACTCCCCCTCTGTTCTTCCCTTCTCCCTCATCTCCATGCCCCTGGCAGTTCCTGTGTTTTGCTCATGGTCGTCAGTGTGCTATGTCTGTGTTGTATTTGGTGTTGTTCTCCTGTGTGTCAAGAGACCAAGACCAAGACCAAGAACTCTCATGGATATGACAGGGTATCTATTAGAATACTGAAGTATTGTTCTATGTATGTTAGCCCAGTACTTAGCCATATATGTAACTTTTTCTTTAGGAGTGCTCGGTTTCCTGACCGATTAAAGTACTCGGTAGTGAAGCCACTTTACAAAAAGGGAGATACTGATAATGTAGACAATTTTAGACCTATTTCTATGCCATCGGTGTTTGCTAAAGTTATCGAGAAGGTTGTATACACAAGGTTACTGGAGCATTTAAATTCACATAATTTGCTGTCAAATGTACAGTTTGGTTTTAGAAATGGCTTAACAACTGAAAATGCTATATTCTCTTTTCTCTGTGGGGTTTTGGGCGGATTAAATAAAAGGTTGCGAACGCTAGGTGTTTTCGTTGATTTAACGAAGGCTTTTGACTGTGTTGACCACAAAATATTACTGCAGATGTTGGACCATTATGGAGTAAGAGGAGTAGCTTACAATTGGCTCGCCTCTTACTTTATGAACAGAAAGCAGAAAGAAATTACCCGCAATATTTGGAGTGGTAGTGATGTCCAGTCCCAATGGGGCACTGTTAAGTAGGGCGTTCCCCAAGGGTCAGTGCTGGGGCCACTGCTGTTTCTTATTTATATAAATGATATGCCTTCTAGTATTACAGGTGATCAAAAATATTTCTGTTTGCTGATGACACCAGCTTGGTAGTGAAGGATCTTGTGTGTAATATTGAAACAGTATCAAATAATGTAGTTCATGAAATAAGTTTGAGGCTTGTGGAAAATAACTGGATGCTAAATCACAGTAAGACTCAATTTTTACAGTTTCTAACTCACAATTCAACAAGAACCGATATTTTGATCAGACAGAATGGGCATATTACAAACTTTATTTCCCATTAGAACAGTATCTGAAATAAGTAACACTTCAACACGGAAAGTAGTCTACTTCGCATATTTTCATACGCTTATGTCGAATGGTATTATTATTTTTGGTAATTCTTCTGATTCAGAAAGTGTATTTTTGGCTCAAAAACGGGCTGTTCGAGCTATATGTGGTGTAAGTTCGAGGACCTCTTGACGATCCCTATTCAATAGTCTGGGAATTCTGACATTGCCCTCACAGTATATATTTTCTTTAATGTCGTTTGTTGTTAGCAATATTAGCCTATTCCCAAGAGTTAGCAGCTTTAACTCTGTTAATACTAGGCAGAAATCAAATCTGCATGTGGATTGCACTTCCTTGACTCTTGTGCAGACAGGAGTGCAGTATTCTGCTGCATCCATTTTCAATAAGCTACCACAAGAACTCAAAAATCTTAGCAGTAGCCCAAACTCTTTTAAGTCCAAACTGAAGAGTTTTCTCATGGCTCACTCTTTCTATTCTGTCGAGGAGCTCCTGGAAGAGCTAAAAAATTAATCAAATTCCAGTGTTACATTGTTGATTTTCTTTATTTAAACTTACGACTTGTCACCTGAATATGTTTTTTTTATATTTCATTTTATCTGTTTCTAATATGGTGTTATAATTTAAATGTATTGACTCGTTACATTACCATGGAGACTTCTCCTAATTTGGTCCCACAGAACAATAAATAAATAAATAAAAAGAGCTGTAATTTTAATTGTGTGCTGGACTTGTGCATAGTGTTACTGTCAGTGTTCGTTATGTGCTATGCCGTCCATCGATACTTTTACGATGCAGTCATATTTCGCCTTTTGTCTGTCCCAGTGTGAGGCTTTTTATGCACAATACTTTTTTAAGGTTTTCGTCTCCATTTTACAGTCGCCTCCTTTTTGTCTGTGCTCTTCCAATAGGTTCCTACTTTTTTTTCCGCCATATCTTCTCCTTTGTAATTTTAAATGTATTCTCTTATATAATTGTTGTCTTTTGACTGAAGAGCAGCGCATATGCTGCTGCCAGCCTGACCCAGATGAGGAATTGAAATTCAATAAAGAAGAAAACAAGAAAAAGCAGTGAAGACAGTCAGTTGCTTCTAGCAATGACGATGGAGGCTATCGTCGAGAGTTTGAGATTTTATTCCGAATTGACGCGGCGAGGAAACCGAGAATGTTTTACGTACCACTTTGCATTGTCGAACGCGTTTTCTAGGTCAACAGACACTATGAGCACGTCTTGATTTTTCTTCATTCTTGCTTCCATTAACAAGCGCGATGGGAGACTGCCTCTTCAGTGTCTATACCTTGCCTACGGTCAAACTAATCGTAACCTAACAAATCCTCAGTCTTCTTTTCCAATCTTGTGCACATTATTCTTGTCAGCACGTTGGATGAACGAGTTGTTAAATGGAGTGAATGACATTTCTCGCATCTATCTGCCATTGCCAATTTCGGGATTGTGTAAATGATATTCTTCCAAATGTCTGATGTTACGTCGCCAGTGTCAGAGATTCTACAAACCAGCTTGAACAGTCGTTCCGTTGGCACTTTCCCCAATTATTTTAAAAATTCATGTGCTGTATTATCTCTGTCTCTTCTGCCTCACTTGATTACAAGTCTTCCAAAGGTCTTTTAAATTCTGTCTCTATTACAGGATTCCCTGTCTCTTCCATATTCATCCAGTTTCTTCTTCTATTATGACATCCGGAAATTCCTTCGCATCATAGACAGAAACCTTCAGTGTACTCTTTCTACCCACACACTCTCTTATCTACTTTTAACAGTGGAATTTCTATTGCCCTCTTAATATTACCATCCTTGCTTTCAGCTTCACCGAAGGTTGCTTTGACTTTTATGTACGTTGAGTTGGACCTGCTGACGATCATTTGTACTCGAAGTTCTTCACTTCTTTCGTGCAGCCATTTCGTCTTTTCTGTCCTGCACTTCATACTTATTTCATTCCTAAGATATTTGCATTTCTGTACTCCTGTCTTTCCCCTAAAATTTTTCTAATTCCTTCTTTCGTCGATCGTTTGAATTATTTCGTCTGTTACTCAGAGTTTTTTTCTCCTATCTTCCTTATACCTATATTTGTTCATCCAGTGTCAGTGATTGCCATTTTTAGAGACGTCCAATTCTCTTCTATTGAACTACCTACACTGATATTCCGTATCGTGATACACATGTCCTTAAACAACTTCAAACGTGTCTCATCAATCCTCAGCATCCCACTTCCTTCCACTCTTCAACCTCAGTTTTTTACCTGTTATTACATTATTAAAGCCCTTTTCTTATTTCATCATCTTCAAAGAACTGCAACACTTGCAATTAGATCCACAGAACTCTGTAGGTTCACAGAAAATCTTTGTAGAACTTTGCTGACCTGATTGCTCCGTAACATAATTCCATGCCAGACCACTGTAGAAGATGCCTCTCTCAGCTTTGTACCCGAAGCCGCCGTGTCTGTTAAATGCTTCATGTCTCCTCTAACTCAATGAATAGTAGACAACCGAGTTGTCCCAAAAAAACTGCCATCGTGAAGCAAGGTATGAATCGCATAGAAGAAATTAATATGAGCACCCAAAACTGTGAGATTTACTCAGTATTTTTTTGTAGTTATGACATTCTGCTTAATATTTTTTATTGGTGATGACATTCTGTTCAGTATTTTTATTGGTTGTGACATTCTTTTCAGTTCGTACCAAATCGGGTTATTTCTCCTGAAACTCCCTGTATTTGGCGCTGAGAAGTGGACACCACGAAAGTGAGGACAGCCATCCTCGCAGTCGTAGCGGAACATCCATGGGGAGAGGCTCTGGAGGCGGCCATCAGGGCGTGTTGCACGATACAAAGAAGGCGTGTCCCCGCGCTGGAACGACGCCAGCGGGAGGTGTTGACTGCAGATGAGGAGCGCGCGCCGACCGGCCGAAACGACGCGCGCTGGCTGCGCGCGCCATATCCATACTGATGAAGGCAGTTTGCGAAATTGAATCCTCCAAGACACGGCGGATATGAGGGCTCTCGCGGCGTATCCCTCCTCGCCAACTCGACTGCCGCAATTGCGGCCGATCCTGTCGGATAAGCTGTCGGCGCTGACCCTTATTGCACTTCGGGCGCCTAACCGTCTGTCCTACGGCCGTTCCGAAACTCGCAGAGCTCCGAGGTGGAAGACTGCTCCGTAGAGAGTTAGCTGCTAGCTCTGCACCTTCAAACTTTCCTGATTTGTAAATTCCTGAATTTTACTACCGAATCTAATTTATTTGTAGTTTTTTATTTATGTTAGAGACTGAACACGAAGTGTTATTGAGACTCGTTACTAGTTTCGGCTAACAATCTAGTCACGTTCAGATCTAAGATGTAAAACGGATTTTTTTGCATATTAGCAACATACAACAGCATACGGAACTGCACATAATATTATACGAGGGTAATTCCAAACATAAGGTTTCCTATTATTTAATGAGCCCATAGACTTGTTTCAAAAGGGAATACAAACGTCTCAAAAATGAGATCGACAGGGAATGCAAAATAGCTAAGCAGTGATGGCTACAGGACAAATGTAAGGATGTAGAGGCGTATATCACTAGGGATAACATAGATACTGCACAGAGGAAAATTAAAGAGAACTTTGGAGAAAAGAGAACCACTTGCATGAATATCAAGAGCTCAGATGCAAACCCAGTTCTAAGCAAAAAGGGAAAGCAGAAAAGTGGAAGGAGTATATAGAGGGTCTATACAAAGGCGATTTTCTTGAGGACAATATTATGGAAATGGAAGAGGATGTAGATGAAGATGAACTGGGAGATATGATAGTGAGTGAAGAGTTTGACAGAGCACTGAAAGACCTAAGTCGAAACAAGGCCCCGGGGGTAGACATCATTCCATTAGAACTACTGATAGCCTGGAGAGAGCCAGCCCTGACTAAATTCTATCATCTGGTGAGCAAGATGTGTGAGACAGGCGAAATGCCCCCAGACTTCAAAAAGAATATAATAATTCTAATCCCGAAGAATGCAGGTGTTGACAGATGTGAAAATTAACGAACTATCAGTTTAATATGACACTGCTGCAAAATGGTAACACGAATTCTTTACAGACGAATGGAAAACCTGGTAGAAGCCGACCTCGGGGAAGATCAGTTTGGATTCCGTAGAAATGTTGGAACACGTGAGGCAATACTGACCTTACGACTTATCTTAAAAAATAGATGAAGGAAAGGCAAACCTACGTTATTAGCATTTGTAGACTTAGACTAAGCTTTTGACAGTAATGATTGGAATACTCTGTTTCAAATTCTAAAGGTGGCAGGGGTAAAATACAGGGAGCGAGAGGCTATTTACAATTTGTACAGAAACCAGATAGCAGTTATAAGAGTCGAGGGGCATGAAAGGGAAGCAGTGGTAGGGAAGGGAGTGAGACAGGGTTGTGGTCTATTCCCGACGTTATTCAATCTGTATATTAAGCAAGCAGTAAAGGAAACAAAAGAAAAGTTCCGAGTAGGTATTAAAGTGCATGGAGAAGAAATTAAAACTTTGAGGTTCCCTGATGACATTGTAATTCTGTCAGGGTCAGCAAAAGATCTGGAAGAGCAGCTAAACGGAATGGACAGTGTCTTTAAAGGAGGATATAAGATGAACATCAACAAAAGCAAAATGAGGATAATGGAATGTAGTCGGGTGATGCTGAGGGTATTAGATTAGGAAATGAGACGCTTCAAGTAGTAAATGACTTGTGCTACTTGGAGAGTAAAATAACTGATGATGTTCGAAGTAGAGGGGATATAAAATGTAGACTGGCAATGGCAAGGAAAGCGTTTCTGAAGAAATTTGTTAAAATCGAGTACAGATTTAAGTGTCAGGAAGTCGTTTCGGAAAGTATTTGTATGGAGTGTAGCCATGGTTAGAAGTGAAACTTGGATGATAAATTGTTTGGACAAAAAGAGAATAGAAGCTTTCGAAATGTGGTGCTACAGAAGAATGCTGAAGGTTAGATGAGGAGATCACATAAGTAATGTTGAGGTATTGAATAGAATTGGAGAGAAGAGAAATTTGTGGCACAACTTGATTAGAAGAAGGGATCGGTTGGTAGGAAATATTCTGAGGCATCAAGGGATAACCAATTTAGTATTGGAGGGCAGCGAGGAGGGTAAAAATCGTAGAGGAAGACCAAGAGATTAATACACTAAACAGATTCAGAAGGATGTAGGCTGCAGTAGGTACTGGGAGATGAAAAACTTTGCACAGGATAGAGTAGCAGGGAGAGGTGCATCCTACCAGTCCCTGGACTGAAGACCACAACAAAGGCCTGTTATTTCTACAATGGCTTACAACAGTTTACAGCTTGAACATGTAGCTATTTTTCGACAAATTCACCATTTCTGTCAATGCATTTTTGTAGACACTGTGGCAGTTTTTGTATGCCCATGTCATACCAGTTCTTCGGCATGCTGTTCAGAAAGTTATGAACTGGCGTGATAGTTGCTTGGTCTCAGGTGAAAAGTGGTATGCCCAGGTTTCGTCTCCCGTGACAACTGAGTCCAGAAAATTGTCCTGTTCGGCTGCAAGGCGGTGAAGAAATGTGCAGGAGGCATCAACTCGTTGTCGCATGTGGTCCTCAGTTAGCATGCGTGGCACGCATCTTTCGCACACCTTCTGGTAGTTCAATGTTTCCGTTAAAACTCTGTGAGCGGTGCTTCGGAAAACATCACGAACCTACGTGCAGAGGTCATCCAGGGTGACCGTCGATTTTCACGCATGCTTTGCTTAACCTTCAAGACTGTTTCCTCGGAAATTGACGGTCTTCCGCTCCTTTGTTCGTCGTGAATTTCGGGCCGACCAGCTGCCAACTCTCTACACCACTTACGAACATTTTTGACATCAATGCACGACTACCCATACACTTCCTTCAATTGGTGACGGGGTTCAATCGGCGCAGTGCTCTTTGTATTCAAAAAAAGAATAACTGCGAACATTCCGCACTTGGCGGTACACATCCAATGGGAGGTCCATTCTCAACGGCTGCCAAGCCAAGAGAGAACCCCTCAGCGCGGCGTCGGCCAGAGTGGCCGAGCAGTTCTAGGCGCTACAGTCTGGAGACGCGCGACCGCTATGGTCGCTGGTTCGAGTCCTGGACGTGTGTTATGTCCTTAGGTTAGTTAGGTTTAAGTAGTTATAAGTTCTAGGGGACTGATGACCTCAGAAGTTAAGTCCCATGGTGCTCTGAGCCGTTTGAACCATTTGAACCTCAGCGTGGAGTGCGCATGTTTACACACAGCGCGTGAAGCACTCTTTATAACTGTGTGACCAACTGCCACACAGAATTCTGTACTAATAAAAAAATAGGAGACCTTACTTTTGGGATTACCGTCGTAGAAGGCTTCAAAAGTGTATACACCAACTAATTACAGTATACATACCAAAGAACCTACGTGATTAGTACTGGTCCCATTTTGGCTTCACACATCGTTGAAATAAGAACATCCCCATACCACATAATTAAAAATAGCATTTCATTGTTCGTGGCCGAACGGTGATACAATACTGATTGTGTCGTTGTAACGAGGGAGTGCCTTTGGTATGATGATATCTTCTACATTTAGTCATGTTAGTGTATAGTTCCTCATTGTTTTATTTTCATCGCTTCTTAGCCGTATTAATGTATATTTTCTGTTTTATGACCATAGTTCTGTTAAACTGACCACGAACGATGAAAAGCTATTTTTAATTATGTCAGGTATGGATGTAATCACTTTAAGATAGATTTGAACAGTATGTGAAGCTGTAATGGCACTAACATTAATCAAGAAAGTTACGTGGTTTGTATTCTGTAATTAAATCGTGTATATTATTTTGAACCCTGCTGCAGTATTAGGTGCAGTTCTGCAAGCTGTTGTATGTTGCTAACATGGGGAAACCTTGTTTTATGACTTAGATCTGAAGATGGCTAGATTGTTAGCCAAAACTAGTAATTACGTAAAATAACGAAGATTTAAAAATGGTTCAAATGGCCCTGAGCACTCCGGGACTTAACATCTAAGGTCATCAGTATCCTAGAACTTAGAACTACTTAAACCTAACTAACCTAAGGACATCACACACATCGATACCCGAGGCAGGATTCGAACCTGCGACCGTAGCGGTCGCTTGGTTCCAGACTGAAGCGCCTAGAATCACTCGGCCACAGCGGCCGGCCAAAGAAGATTTAATGTGCGGTCTTGACTTCATGGGTTTTCACTCGATAACATAAATAAAAAATTACAAGAGATCGCGTATCTCCTCGTTGACAATGTCAATAAACATTATTTGTTATTTTTGTTTATTTACTATATTGGTTGCTTTTTTACAAATGAACTGTACCTTTGAAGCTGGTACAGGCCGTCCTTCACAATTATTATTAGTATTATTAAGATTCAGAGTGCACTAATGCAATTGTTACTTTTTCCTTTATAAATAGTTCAAATGGCTCTGAGCACTATGGGACTTGACATCTATGGTAATCAGTCCCCTAGAACTTAGAACTACTTACACCTAACTAACCTAAGGACAACACACAATACCCAGCCATCACGAGGCAGAGAAAATCCCTGACCCGCCGGGAATCGAACCCAGGAACCCGGGCGCGGGAAGCGAGAACGCTACCGCACGACCACGTATAAATAGTTAATATCGTTTTAATGTTCCTAGAACTACGCTGTAAAGGAGATTAAAATCAGTTGTAGGGAATCAGGAGACATCTATGAAGCACCTCAAAAGAGGTTTTCAAACCAACGTCATTTGGCGTGATGTTTTGAGGCAATCTGGATCCAGTATGGAAAGTGCGGTCTCTGGGTACATGAACGTTGTGCAGACGTTGAAGATTGAACGTATTACAATTAAAACTGTTTTTTCTTACTTTCAACTTTAAAAATTGGGAAGTGTAGTTTAGCTAACTTACATCGTGTGAAATAACCGTAATTCTTTTCCGCAGTAAAATTTACGTTTCCGTTACTTTTATGTTTTATTGTGTTCTACTATCGGTATATAAACAGACCATCGAAGAAATCCGGCGTAGCCGAGATACTGGTATTTATTTATAGCTCTTCCTCCACGCCCATACCAAGTAGCATCTAGCCTTGTGCCATCTCCTGAACAATTTGAATGGCAACAGCCTTGCCACAGTGGATACACCGGTTCCCGTTAGATCACCGAAGTTAAGGGCTGTCGGACGTGGCTGGCACTTGGATGGGTGACCATCCAACCGCCATGCGCTGTTGACATTTAAAAAAAGCGTGTGTACCGGAACGGAATTTATGCCGTCAAGGTAGCTCAGCGTGTTCGGTCAGAGAGCTGGTTGTCCTCTGTAATAAAAAACACATGGATCAACAACGAACCAAAAAAAAAAAGCTGGGTGGTAACGTCCTTGCCTCACATGCAGCGGGCCCGGGTTAGATTCGCGGCCGGGTTGGAGATGTTTCCGCTCGTGGGCTGGGTGTTGCTTACCATCATTTCATCCTCATCATTGGCTGCAAGCCGCCTAATGTAGCGCCGACTGAAATAAGACTTGCACTTGGTGGCCGAACCCGACTGTGATCTCCAGGCCAACAGTGCCACACGATCATTTCATTTTGTTTTACATACGTTTTTAGATAAATTCGGCGGCATATATGGATTCTGTCTGCAAAATGTATTGTGAATCGAGTTTCTAGCAATGAACTACTAAGTTTTCCATTCATATCACTGTTTATGGCGTGAACTATGTATCGTAAAACGATACATTCAGTGGTAGATGTGCATATTGCGCAGTGTGTCGGGAATAAAATTACTAGTACACAAGTAATAAATTATCAAGGCAGAACTCATGCGGTACTTTCACTACAGGAACAGCGGAAAATTTTAAAGCTATAAACATTTCTTCTTTCATCATTTTTTAGCGGTTGTTAGAAAAGCGATTCGTTTAGGTTTGAAATTATGTGTCAAGTTTGTAGCAAGATGCTATGTGCCCTCATTCTTAAAAATTGAACATGTGTTCCAATTTTGGTTGAAATCGGTCCACTGGTTTATGAGCAGATGTGAACACATGCACACGCACACACGTACGCACGCGCGCACACAGACACACACACACACACACACACACACACACACACACATTTTTACAATACACACACACACATTTTTACAATACACATGGACACATGGATTACATTTGTTTGTGAAGCAAAAAACACCTTTTTTATTTAGCGACCTGTATTTTGTTGTATGGCCCATAGAATCCGATAGTTTCGTTAAAATCTCGCATTTTATATCTTAGAAAATTTTTTCTCGAACCCACCAGGTTAGCCGAGAGCACTAATGTGCTGCTTTCTGGACTCGGGTAGGCGCGCCAGCCCCTGCCGGATTAACGACACAGGCCAGTGTGCCAACCAGCCTGGATGTCGTTTTTAGGCAATTTTCCCCATTCCACTCACGTCCCACCTCAGTTAAATGACTTGCAGACGTTTGAAACCCGTTGACATTATTTCATGGTTTGCCCTGTATCAATACAATGTTCGGCAATAGCTGACTTGTCTGGCTGTGATAAACGTGTGTATCTTCGATGCTCCACACATCTCTCATGAACAGCGCGAGTTGTTTGACCTATGTATGACTTCTCCCAATTTCCTCAAGGAATCTGATACACAACCGCTTTACAGTGCAGTAAATTGATCTTTACAGAGCCGTGATCTCTACTCTTCCTTCCATTGGGAACCTGGCCTTGTGTCCCCCCCTCTCCTGGGCCCCCATTTTCCCTCTCCACTCCCTCCCCCAGAGAGGATTTTCCTCATTCCCCCCTTGAATACCTGCACCAACTCCTCGACTACTTCCCCCCCACATCTTTACCTCCTCCGCCCTCTTTGGCGCTCGCCCCACCCACATCCTCCTCTAGCCGGCCGGGGTGGCCGTGGGGTTCTAGGCGCTGCAGTCTGGAACCGAGCGACCGCTACGGTCACAGGTTCAAATCTTGCCTCGGGCATGGATGTGTGTGATGTCTTTAGATTTAATTCGTTCTAAGTTCTAGGCGACTGATGACCTCAGAAGTTAAGTCGCATAGTGCTAGAGCCATTTGAACCATCTGAACCTCCTCCTCTCCTCCCTTCCCGCTCGTCTTCCCTTCTGCCCTCTCTCCTCGCCCCCTCCCCTTCTTCCCTACTACCTCATCTCTATGAATCTGGCATATATTCTCAGTATGCTCATAGTAACCAGTGTGCTATGTCAGTGTTGGGTTTGGCGCTGTTCGCCTGTGCGCTAAGAGCTGTGATTTTAATTGTGTGCTGATCTTGTACATAGTATTACTGTCCGTGATTGTTATGTGCTACACCGTTCTTCAATACTCTTATGCTCTGGTTACACTTTGCATTGTGTTGTTCAATTGTCCCAGTGTGTGGTTTTTTGTGTGCACTACTTTTTTTGTTTTATCTCCGTTTTACAATCGCCCCCCTTTTTGTCCTCTACCATACTGTTCCCCAGATTTATATCTATGTACGTCATATTTTCTCCATTCTGTTATTTTAAATGTCCTCACTGTAAAATTACTGTCTTTAGGCTGAAGAGCAATGTATAAGCTGCTGCCAGCCCACTCCAGGTGGGGCACTGAAACATAATAATGTAAAAAAAAGGAATCTTGTTGTCAGTCTTGTGACTCCCTCTGAGGATGGCCGGACGATACACAGCCGAAATATCAATAGAGGAAGTTTCATTTGCATGCCCGCATGACCGAAATGTAATGGACTATGAATCGGAAAGTTACATGACACATATGGAAAATAAGGGCAGATCGAACGTTACTTTAAGGAATTATCCATTAGTATCTCTGTAAATCTGGAGACATGTGACACATCCCCAATGATTACGCAGTGCAATGCAGATTGCAACACCACAGTATTTCACGTAAGAAGTAATCATATGACAGAGGGGTGGGGTTGGGAGGGGGGGGTGGAGGTCGTGAACGAGGCAGGAGGGAGCGACTGTAAAGGTATTTCTCTAAGCCAACGACTGTGTGCCTTCGGTCCAAAAACTGCAACAAACGAATACACAATTTACGGTTAAAAACGGTAAGAAGAAGGATACTTAGTCTGCGTAGCAACGAAATAAGCGATGCCTATATAATTGCCTTAATAAACTCGTTGTGCCGCACAGAGGAGCGTGTTTCTTTCCTTCTTTTCCTCACAGTATCTCTTCGTGCCTTAAGAGTGTTTCTTTCTTTGTAGTTTTCTCGACGGTGTAGCGTATCGCTGTGTTTTACTAACAAATTTCTGATTTTAATTGTGATTACGGATTTTGTTCTAACTTGAAAGATAACTTTACGTATGGTAATTTCTTTGAGCTCACCGTTAGATTGTGTTAAAAATTGTTCTATACTTCGTTGATAAAAAGTTCAGAATTTGATTTGTGTGCCAAATGTTATTCACTCTACGTAAATTATCATAAAACAAAAATCTCCATTTCCTATTCGTATCTGCGGCCGTCATTCTGTGTTGGTTGTATTTCTTTGTATTTATTCTACATTAAAATTCCATTTTGGAATTTTAGTTCTAGAATTTTTCCATGATTCTTCTTCTTTCTTCTTTCCAGGTGTCTTTGTGATTTAGATTTGCCAGCAGTTATCTTATTGTCAGACGCATAATGTCATTCTTTTAAAGCTACTTTGTTGATCGTAGTTTTATCTTTTTGATACCATTCTTATTTAGTATTATACCTGTTCCACGTGAGTTTGACGTACCTTCTTGCTCTTTCTTTTGTTAGTTTTCGGATTTAGCCATAACACTTCAATAATTTCTCTTAAGTATTGTTATTTGTCCACCTATAAGATATTCCTAAGTCTGGTTATTAAAGGTTGGTTGTTTAATACTGATTGATTCCGTTCATGTACTGTATCTATTGTAGGGAACGATTAATTCCAATAGAATTTCGAAAAATGACATTCCGGAGGTAATGTACAAATCTTTCCTTAATTCTTGAATGCAGGGGCTGCCCTGTGAAATAAGAAAACTTTGCAAATGGATTAACAATGACCTTGAATTGATGTCATGGCACGTCCGCCCAGCCCAAACGTAACGAACAATAACGAACAAAATGAGAAAGAGAAGGGTAGCGTCTTTGATTAGCAATCATAACGTCCTCCATCCCGTGCTCAAAATCCGCAACCGCTTAAATTTTGAATGAAAAACCAGCAGCAGCGGCAGCCGGAGGCTTCCTGCATATGAATTGTCCTTCCGAAGCTCGTATCCTGTGCCAAATCATCCACTTTCCACATCTACTTCTCTTTCTAGACCCCGTTCAGATCCAATACATTAATCAAACATTCAGTCCCAGCACACAGTTTCCTATCCACTAATAACCAATCCAGATGCCCTGCTGCGCCGCTGCATCCACATTCCACCCTCCATGCACTTTCGTGCCTTCCATCCTCTCCTTAAGGAACTTTCACTCCCCAGCTATGAAATCTGTCCCGAGATACAGCCCTCTTTGCAGACCTAATCACTGTACTCCGCCTCACACCATCCTCCCATTTTCATTTTCCCTTTCATCCAACTTGCGGACTTCTAGAAGCTACATGCTGTTCTTCAGGGTCTCATAGTCCTGCTCATCATCGCACCTTCATCATGAAAAAATTTGCATGTATCACCTCGCATCACCATTACAAGATAGCATCATTCACTGAAGAGCCAAGAAAACTGGTATAGGCATGTGTATTCAAGTACAGAGATATGTAAACAGGCAGAATACGGCGCTGCGGTTATCAAAGTCTATATAAGAAAACAACTGTCTGGAGAAGTTGTCAGATCGCTTACTGCTGCTACAATGGCAGGTTATCAAGATTTAAGTGTGTTTGAACGTTATATTGCAGTCGGTGCTCGAACGATGAGACACAGCATCTCCGTGGTAGCGATGATCTGGGGATTTTCCAGTACGACCATTTCACGAGTGTACCGTGAATATCAGAAATCGGGTAAAACATCAAATCTTCAACATTGCTGCGGCCAGAAAACGATCCTGCAAGTTAGGGACCAACGACGAGAGGAGAGAATCGTACAGCGTGATAGAAGTACAGCCCTTCGGCCAATTGTTGCAGATAACAATGCTGGGCCGTCAACAAGTGTCAGCGTGCGAACCATTCAACGAAACATCATAGATATGGGCCTTCGGAGCCGAAGATCCACTCGTGTACCGCTGATAACTGCACACACAAAGCTTTATGCCTGTCCTGGGCCCTTCAACACCGACATTAGACGGTTGATGACCGGAAACATATTGCCTGGTCGGACGAGTCTTGTTTCAAATTGTATTGAGCAGATGGGCTTTTACGGGTATGAATACAACCCCATGAATCTATAGACCCTCCATGTCTGCAGGGGACTGTTGAAGCTGGTGGAGGTACTGTAATGGTGTGGAGCGTGTGCAGTTGAAGTTACATGGGCCCCCTGATACGTCTAGGTATGTGTCTGACAAGTGACACGTACGTAAGCACACTGTCTGATCACCTGCATCCATTCATGTCCATTGAGCATTCCAACTGACTTGGGCAATTCCAGCAGGTCAATGGGACACTCCACAGGTCCAGGCTTGCTACAGAGTGACTCTAGGAAAACTCTTCTGAGTTCAAACTCTTCCACTGGTCGCCGAACTCCCCAGACATGCACATTATTGAACACATCAGGGGCGCCTTGCTGCATGCTGTTCAGAAGAGACCTCCACCCCCTCGTACTCTTATGGAGGCCGCGCGGTCTAAGGCGTCTTGGACGGCCCGCGCTGCTCCTTCTGTCGGAGGTTCGAGTCCTCCCTCTGGCATGGGTGTATGTGTTGTCCTTAGAGTAAGTTAGTTTAAGTTAGATTAAGTAGTGTGTAAGCTTAGGGACCGATGACCTCAGCTTACCACAAATTTCCATGTTTTACTCTTACGGATTTATGGATAGCCCTACAGGACTCATGGTGTCAGTTTCCTGCAGCACTGCTGCAGACGATAGTCGAGTCCATGTGACGACCTGTTGCGGCACTTCTGCGTGTTCACGTGTGCCCGAAACGATATTAGGCAGGTGTAACAGTTTCTTTGGCTCTTCAGTGTATTTTAACTGTAATATAAAATCATAAAATGAGTTTAAAAGCCGTCAGTATTCTCCCTCTACGTGTGTTTCACAAAATTCTCGTTTATATTCACTTGTTTTTACGTAAAAACCTTCAATGTTGTCCACCTACGTATATTTTACAGAATTATCCGTCTTTGTCTCTCTTTATATTTTTTAACAAGCCCGTCCACGTTGTGCAGAATTGCAGTAACCTTAAACTAAAAGGAAACATCGCAGTGTCTTTACTTTTAGAATGATATCTCTAATTACTTTCTATTTTTGAACATATGTTAAATTCTGGATAGCTTTAAACTCCCAGAAGACGAATAGATTTTTAATAAGGTTAAACTTGTTTTTAAATCTTGATTCGTTATATACAACTGAGAATACATTAAAGAACTGAACTTCTAAATGAATTTATTTTGCGAAATTATCTGTACAATATACATGCATCAACAACCTTCAGGATAGCTTTGCATCGTGTGCACAAATTGAAGCACTCATGTGAATTATGACTCGTGTTATTTGTACGTGTTATAATTTTTCGCAGTGCAGTAGAGTCAGAGGTATATCAATCTTTTGTGGTAAATTCTGTCATTTGCATTTAATTTCTTAATGTTGTAGCTAGTAACTCTGTTTTCTTTTACCTCTATTCTAGAGTCTGAAGTTGACTACTGCATAGCCAGAACCGATAATTCTACTCTGGAAACTTTGCAATAAAGACAATTAAATAAAAGTTATGATTAATTCTAACGCTTAAAAATATTTTGTTGCTTGGATATGATTCATTTTTTAAATTTTTTATCTCTAGTTAGCTATTTAACTGATAAATTCAAGCGACCACCACAAATACAGGTGTATGCTTAAAATACAAAATGTTTACAATGAAGTTGAGGGAATCTAAACAACATTTTCGTGTTAAAAGAATTTCGTATTAAGCAATACATGCGATCTCAACCACTTATATTAGACCACACTGATTCTTTTTCTTGTAGTTGTGTATTATACATTGAAACACTGTATGCAGCATGCTACCGCTTTTTTCAGAAACTTTGTTATTGTTTTTCGTATCGTGTTTGCAAGCATCAAATTCTTGACCAATTTTTCGATATCGTTCATAGTTCTATTCACTTTGTCATACGACTGCGCATCCAAATAGCTGGTCACACTTAACAGGATGTTTTGCATTTCTGTTTCAAAGGCGAAAGGAGCAGCAATGTTGATTCTACAGCCAAATTCGCCGCCGTCGACGGCAGTAATATCTCTCAAGCTCTGAAAGACATTCAAAACATCTTCCCCCGTCATAATCGGAGTTCTAGGCACATCGCCATTGCTTGCATGAAATTCTTCCAGTGATACTGTAGGGCAGTGTAATAATGTAGAAATTTTTCCGATTACTGAGCCATTTCACATAAAAATTAGTTTACAGCACGTCTATTTGCAAACAAACGCACGAAACGTTGTTGTGACTAAATCCACTGATTTCGGCACACAGTTCAACAGCTTCGACTCACCCATTACGGATCCGAAAGGTTACTTCAGTCTTGACAATGGCGGTGCCCAAAGATAGTATTACAACAGCAACAGTAACAACAATTATTTACGTAGCTTGGCGTAATGAAAAAGGAATAAAAGATTTTGGCGTCGTCGCGACTGCAGAAAATAGATATACACTCCTGGAAATAGAAAAAAGAACACATTGACACCGGTGTGTCAGACCCACCATACTTGCTCCGGACACTGCGAGAGGGCTGTACAAGCAATGATCACACGCACGGCACAGCGGACACACCAGGAACCACGGTGTTGGCCGTCGAATGGCGCTAGCTGTGCAGCATTTGTGCATCGCCGCCGTCAGTGTCAGCCAGTTTGCCGTGCCATACGGAGCTCCATCGCAGTCTTTAACACTGGTAGCATGCCGCGACAGCGTGGAAGTGAACCGTATGTACAGTTGACGGACTTTGAGCGAGGGCGTATAGTGGGCATGCGGGAGGCCGGGTGGACGTACCGCCGAATTGCTCAACACGTGGGGCGTGAGGTCTCCACAGTACATCGATGTCGTCGCCAGTGGTCGGCGGAAGGTGCACGTGCCCGTCGACCTGGGACCGGACCGCAGCGACGCACGGATGCACGCCAAGACCTTAGGATCCTACGCAGTGCCGTAGGGGACCGCACCGCCACTTCCCAGCAAATTAGGGACACTCTTGCTCCTGGGGTATCGGCGGGGACCATTCGCAACCGTCTCCATGAAGCTGGGCTACGGTCCCGCACACCGTTAGGCCGTCTTCCGCTCACGCCCCAACATCGTGCAGCCCGCCTCCAGTAGTGTCGCGACAGGCGTGAATGGAGGGACGAATGGAGACGTGTCGTCTTCAGCGATGAGAGTCGCTTCTGCCTTGGTGCCAATGATGGTCGTATGCGTGTTTGGCGGCGTGCAGGTGAGCGCCACAATCAGGACTGCATACGACCGAGGCACACAGGGCCAAAACCCGGCATCATGGTGTGGGGAGCGATCTCCTACACTGGCCGTACACCTCTGGTGATCGTCGAGGGGACACTGAATAGTGCACGGTACATCCAAACCGTCATCGAACCCATCGTTCTACCATTCCTAGACCGGCATGGGAACTTGCTGTTCCAACAGGACAATGCACGTCCGCATGTATCCCGTGCCACCCAACGTGCCCTAGAAGGTGTAAGTCAACTACCCTGGCCAGCAAGATCTCCGGATCTGTCCCCCATTGAGCATGTTTTGGACTGGATGAAGCGTCGTCTCACGCGGTCTGCACGTCCAGCACGAACGCTGGTCCAACTGAGGCTCCAGGTGGAAATGGGATGGCAAGCCGTTCCACAGGACTACATCCAGCATCTCTACGATCGTCTCCATGGGAGAATAGCAGCCTGCATTGCTGCAAAAGGTGGATATACACTGTAGTAGTGCCGACATTGTGCATGCTCTGTTGCCTGTGTCTATGTGCCTGTGGTTCTGTCAGTGTGATCATGTGATGTTTCTGACCCCAGGAATGTGTCAATAAAGTTTCCCCTTCCTGGGACAATGAATTCACGGTGTTCTTATTTCAATTTCGAGGAGTGTATTTCTTTGTCCAAGAAGCTAAATATTTTCGTGTTAAGCGATTTGGGTTTCACGTTAAAAGAGAAAAATAAGTATGAAGTTAAATGATGTTTTGTTGGGACCATAGCAACATTTCGTGTTTCCAGATATTTCATGTTAAGCATTGTCATGTATTGCGTTTTTCGTCGTAATTGTGGTAAAGTGCGTAATGTATTTGCTTTACTCCGAATTGTTAAGCCCTCCTAAGCAGAACGTATGTTTGCTGGGAACTCTCCGTCTAGCGGAGGAATGTGTAGCCTGGAACCTTTTTCTACATTACGAGCCTGCGCTAGGAGCAGGATAGGTCTGCTTGGCAGTACACACACACACACACACACACACACACACACACACACACACACACACACATACCCGCGCGGGTTTGGAATGTCCGCTGTCCGAGAGATTACGGGCCAGGAATGTTTAATATCAGGTTTGCTGCAGCGCTTTAAATCCGATGGAACAGCTTGAAATTATTACTCATTAAGTTATTCTTTAGCGCGAGGTCAGGCGGCTCTCTCACAAAACAATTAAAAAATGAAAGATTTAGATGAACGAAATTAACTGTTCTGCAAATTTACGTAACCTCCAGCTGTTTTACTTCATTAAAAGGGCAAACTGAGCGAAATATCGACCTCAGTACGCCAGGAGGGCCAGGCCCGGACTTTACCCGGGGGTGGCTTAAATATTTGCCAGGGGACAGGCACTAATTAGCACATTGTTCTCAGGCCGTCCTTCCGTATCCCCGTATGGCTTCAGAGACAACGCCTCGCGGTCCAGTCTAACCGTTCAGCGGAGCCAGATGTTGACGAGGTTGAATGATTTATGTCAAAGTGTAGATTCGTTATTAATAGCAAGGAGAGGGACATTGCAACTTCTTTTCTGCTACGCAAAACATTTCACCGAAACTATGCTGTGCATTTCATTCATGATTGCGGTAGAGAGATAACATACAAGCCTAGACGACTGACGATCAAGAGCACTCGTAATTTGTTCGTCTGAAGTCAACACTCTGAAGTAAACTGCAAAACCATAGAGTGAACTCGTAAGTTTTGTCTATATTAACAAGAAACTTTTCTCTCACGTTATGTTAATAAAATATGTCCACCTGGAAAAGATTCAAAATCTAAACTAGGTTCAAATAATAATAAAAAATAACGCTTTTTGGTGGTTCTGAGATGTCTTGTCTGAGCTATTTCAAAGATGTAGGACGCATCCACCAAAAATTGTTTCTGTTTTGTGTTTCTGAAGAAATCTCAACTAGTGCGAGTTTCTTCTCTATGAGCCTTGTAATAATCCGTTTTGAAAATTCTGGATATTCACTACGAAGTGTAGCTGACAGCATTTTTTTGGGTTGGAGTCTCTCCAACTTTCGATTTTATTTTTCATTTTTTCAACAGTATCTCTATTTCTTAGGTAATCTGGACGGCACGCTGTGGAAATTTCTGTGATCCGAGGAGGTCGACTGAGTGTGTTAAGACACTAAGGAAGTACAGACATTGGCTGCGAATGGCAGTGATTTAAATCAATGAGGAAAGTTGAAAATTGGAGCTGGGCTTGCATTCGATCCGGGTGTCCTGCTTATTAGTCAGATGCTCAGACCACTAAGCCATCCATAGACAGTGGTCAGCACAAGTGCACGGACTGCCCCAGCACGCCTCCCGGCAGACCCAAATACTCAACGTATCCGTACACTAGTAAAGTAGTGCCCCTTTCCATAATTTTCATTACTCGCGGTATTTCGCCGATTTCCGTAACAGTTCGAACCTGGTGTGTATCCGCACTGAAGAGATCATAGGCTGTTCTCCACTCAGTAATATGCATTTCCTAGGCATTTTCTAGGCATTCAGGCGTTCTACGGTAATCTGTGCATGTTTACTGCCACTGTGTCTGGATGTATTAGTGGTCAAAAAATGGTTCAAATGGCTCTGAGCACTATAGGACTTAACATCTGTGGTCATCAGTCCCCTAGAACTTAGAACTACTTAAACCTAACTAACCTAAGGACACTACACACATCCATGTCCGAGGCAGGATTCGAACCTGCGACCGTAGCAGTCGCGTGGATTAGTGGTCAGCGCATCTCCTTAGTAAGTAGGAGACGTGGGTTCAGATCCGGGTCCGGCACAAATTTACAACTTCCCCGTTGATTTAAATCAATGCCCTCTCATAGCTTGTGTCTGTAATTCTTTTGTGTCTTAATTAATAGAGGCTGATGGATCGAAATGATGTCTGTTCTTTCGGATATGTCCTTTGACATGTCCTTGTACATGGCAGACATGTTTGAGAACAGACACACCTGTATATGACTATATTAAATTTCACTGACTTGTAAACTTCCGCAAGCCTTGATTGCTAACAGATTTTGAAGATTATTTGAATTGATCCTTGGATAAACAGTCACCATCAAATTTCAGACTTGTACGCGTATGTGACGAAGGAACGGAGCAAATATTTTACTTTACAAGCATTTCGAATACAAGGAATTCACTGTTTACTGTACGTGAAGAAGCTAGTCACCGAATATTACAAAATGAAGGCTTCTCATCCTCGAACTTCTAGGACTGAAAAGAATTTTTTTATGTAGCCTTTTTCCATATCTGCGTACTTTTTCCAGAGTTTTTCAAGTCAGTAGATTCCGGGCCTAAAATGTAGTGTCACTAGGTCTCCAAAATACACATCCGCAGCAGCCACTATTTCATTGAACTTAACAAGTTTTCCAGCTACAATCGCTTCTGGTATCCGCATAGGCAGAAATAGGAGTATGCCAAATATGTTTAATAGGATAGTTTTCCCGTGTGCATTATTTGACGTAGGATGATTCTTTTTATTCCCTTTCAAATCCAGTTCTGTTCTAGTGTATTTCATCAATATACTAGGACACGAAGCCTTTTATTCGCAAGTTGTTTTCCCCTTAGAGTGTATAGTGTGGGGACAGTTCATTTTCATCCCCAAAGATGCTGGCCTCTCTCAGAGTGGCAGAAACACCTGGCGTCCTCTTATTTCTCGAATACGTGCAAATCTCTGTGTCCCCCTCCCCGGTTTTACGCTGCAACCACTCCTTATAGTACCAAAGACATCTCCGACATCGTATCGCCTGTGATGTTGAGCTGTCCCTTCTTCCAATTACTATTTTCGACGTGTTACTTTCCTCGCTCATTCTGTGGAATCTTCATCATTTCTTACCTTTTTAACGAGGCAGGCTCAAAGCTGTGCCTAATTCCAGGTGCTTGGTGACACTCAGCGGCTCTGCA
Organism: Schistocerca gregaria; assembly: GCF_023897955.1. NCBI lineage: Eukaryota > Metazoa > Arthropoda > Insecta > Orthoptera > Acrididae > Schistocerca > Schistocerca gregaria. The sequence continues at coordinate 603,634,231 of NC_064923.1, read as the reverse complement.
ACTACAACACGGGCCCTGGAGCAATAACCGGCAATTCGAGACACTTCAGAGGCGTTTGGGAGACACAAATGTGACCTTAGCAGCAAGAAAACTTGCCCTGTCATGTATAATACCTCATCGTCTGTCGAGCTTGGTGTGTTGCCACAGGTAGACTTTGAATCAGCGTCCACTATGTTGGTTGCCGCCGCGAGGTCGCCATGCTGACGGAACCGCCAGAAGCAACCCGGCAGTACCTGGCTCAGCCCTCGAGCCACTGGACCCGAGTTAGACCCTGGTCCTCCGCTGACTATTTCTGGGGCCACAAGCTGGCTCGTTCCAGAGGCAGTTACGAGAACAGAGCTGCCGTCACCTGACGCAGTGACGAAGGAAAATTATGCGTCACTACTAAGCAGATTCAGAAGGATGTAGGCTGCAGTAGGTATTGGGAGATGAAGAGACTTGCACAGGATAGAGTAGCATGGAGAGCTGCATCAAACCAGTCTCAGGACTGAAGACCACCACCACCACCAACAACAACAACAACAACAACGAAGGTAGTTGCTGAGCCGTATGGACGACACTGCTGACACCAGCGAAACATCGCGATGCAGCGCCAGCCTGTGTTCATCGACCGCCGCCTGTGGGTGTTGTATCTATGCTTGTCCAATTAGAGGTCAATAAAATCTTTGTCATCTCTTGCTATCTTCATTTTCTGCAGTTACTCTTCTCTCCCACCAGACAACCACTGGCCCACACATAGTGTATCCCTTTACACCTTATTAGGACACTAAATTTTCAGCACCCTTTGTAATGTCATATCCTACTTGCGGTGCGCCGTTTATCCTTCTTTACGATATATCCAAAGTCAGTGATTGAACGTAGGTCAACAAGTAGGGTGTGATCTAGAGCATTTTTGATGTTCACAAGAAACAATAGATTTAATGTTTCCAAATCCAATGTTCTGCACGGCAGGGTTGTTCTTATCAATTATTCTGTCAGTCATCTCCTTAGAACCTATCCTTCGTACAATCAGTGCCTCAATATTACGATTACACCTTGGTGCACAACTATTCCGGGTTCGAATCTAAGTCCTGCGCACATTCCATCTAAAGTCACGATGCAGTTGATGTCATAAGTTTCTTCCGTTTCCTTTCCTTCCTCCTCTCTCCACAATTTGCATGACATGTATCACAGCTGCGGAGTCCGCGTCATGTCTGTTCTTTCGGACATATCGAAAGAATAGAAACTACACTTGCCTATAATTGATCAGTCTCTATTGGCAATGAACCCACGGCCTTTAGCGAGGACGCACATGTAAGTTCGACCTGGAGCGGGAATCTATAATTAGCGAGGACTGAAGAGACGGGCGGGGGGCATGGCGAGATCGCCTGCACGCATTCTGCGATGATACCGTGCTCGGAAGGGGCAGCAGTTAACGCATCTGCCTAGTCAACATGAGATCCTGGGTTCGAGTCCCGGTTCAACACACATTTTCACTTGTCTCCGCTGATTCCACGTAAAGCCTCGACCCAGTTGATATCATTAGTTCCTTTCCTTTCCTTTCTCACCCGTCCTCCTTCAATTTACGAAATACTTACTTGGCTGTGAGATGTGAGAATGAATACACGCAAGGAACGTCCACTGTCGGGCCTACGTGAGGCGCGGTTTTTACTAGCGAGGCGCCCAGTGCATGGCGAATGTGGGCAAATGCGAGAGGTTTGAATAGCGTCAAGATAATGTCGCATAAATGTTCATTGTGAATCAATGTGTGCCTGCAATATTACATGGTGCAGTGGGAGGACTGTAGGCGATAACGACCACAACGGCTTAACATCTGCAATAAATTGTAAAGCTGTTTCACTTTAGTACACCTTACAAACTTTGTGACAGTGACAGTGGCAGCGAATTTTATTTTACTAGTATGTGTTATAAGTGAAAACTGTAGGTACCTTACCCTCTCATTATCATTGTCACCTACTTACTCATTGTCACCTACACAGGGTCCCATTCCTTTACAGTTACTGAATACAAGCATGTCGTTGTTTAAATAGTTAAAATAAAAGTATTGAAAGATTGTCAGTGTAAGTTTTGTTTTCTAACATATAGCTGATAAAAATTAGTAGTGAAGCCTCAATAACTGAAGAGTGTTGCTAAATAATATTGAGAGTCAAAGTCATTCTTGCTAGATGAGTGAAAACAAAGTAAAGTAACACATCTTAAAATGAAAGTAATTCTGGCAACTTCAAATCAGAGAAAATAATTTATTATATTCACATGTTTCACATCTGCTTCTATTATAATAATGCTATTCTGTGCTGGCATGGTTCGTATTTCGGCGTTGTCAGTTTGTTGAGAGCCAACAGCCGGTTATGTGTTGCAGTGAATGACCGTAGCAATTACATTCTACTCAATGTACGTAGCTTTCTGTACCCAGGGAACTAGTACACGTTGGTGAATGTTAATCTGAAGAACCATCTCCATTAAATAATTGACTTCATCTCTTACAACTTAACCTATCTGAGTTTTAACCACTGATTTCTTTGTTCATTATTATTTCGTAACGTTTTGTGTTGTCAGAAACGTGTGTCAACCACACATGCAGCCAAACGGTTACGTATTCGTTGCTGTCCGCATTATCGATCAAATACTGGGCAGACAGTGCAAAACTGAGCTGGTAATTGTTTTATTTGATTACTGTATTATTCGCTTAGTTTCATAGAGGGCGCTTTGAGTTATGTGGTAACCCTTTTCGTCTCGTATTTTTCGTGGTCGGTGTCTGTGTTATAAGTATTAACAAAATTCCATGTAAGTAGAAAATGCTGGAGTAGATGAGGTTGTTCCTTAGGACGACTTGTTGCGCACTTCTCTCCACTAACCGGTCCACCTGTCTTCGGAGACGATACGCTTATCGGAAATCAAATTAATTAGCGTACATGATCTATCATAATGTCGCATTAAAGGGGGGAGGGGGGAGCTTACACCAACCTTCTAGAGGTTTCGAGAACTAGAGAGCTGGGGACTGAGAACTAAGATTCTGGGCTATTCTTTTCTGGGTCGTTGCAGTGAGAGCGTCATCTTCGGCCACTGTCTTGTACAGATCGGCGCATGCTAGCGGTTTAGGCGAATTCAAAGACGTCGTCGCACAGGACAAGACGGTTAAAGTGATTTTGCGCTGTCAGTGCTCTCAAGCGACAGTTATCGGATTTATGTGGCTCGCAAACCACACCGGGCACCCGTAAAATTCCTACGTCTTTTCTATTAAGACGTGTTTTTACCTCCCTTGTACATATGCTAGTTACGTCGTTCTGTCTGCAGGATACATGAATAAAAACTTCAATATCCATGAACATGTAAAAAGACAAAAGGGAGAGATATATGTACAGTCAACATGAACATCTGCTTTCATAAGTTCACAAAATCGAACAAACTCGCTCCTTACAGTGAGCACACTTACATTTACTTAACATCAAATATTACAGAAATTATTTACATTAATTTATTGAGAAATATCCACAGACTTTTAGAAAAGATTCTGGAGGTGGCAGAGGTCAAATACAGGGAGCGAAAGGCTATTTACAATTTATACAGAAACCAGATGGCATTAATAAGAGTCGAGGGACACGAAAGGGAAGCAGTGGTTGGGAAGGGAGTGAGGCAGGGTTGTTAGCTCTCGCCGATGTTATTCAATCTGTGTATTGAGCAAGCAGTGAAGGAAACAAAAGAAAAATTCGGAGTAGGTATTAAAATCCATGGAGAAGAAATAAAAACTTTGAGGTTCGTCGATGACATTGTAATTGTGCCAGAAACAGCAAAGGACTTGGAAGACCAGTTGAACGCAATGGATAGTGTCCTGAAAGGAGGATATAAGATGAACATCAACAAAGTACGCAGCTCGTGGTCGTGCGGTAGCGTTCCCGCTTCCCACGCCCGGGTTCCTGGGTTCGATTCCCCGCGGGGTCAGGGATTTTCTATGCCTCGTGATGACTGGGTGTTGTGCGATGTCCTTAGGTTAGTTAGGTTTAAGTAGTTCTAAGTTCTAGGGGACCGATGCCCATAGATGTTAAGTCCCATAGTGCTCAGAGCCATTTGAACCATTTGAACAAAAGCAAAGCGAGGATAACGGAATGTATTCGAATTAAGTCGGGTGATTCTGACGGCACAAGATTAGGAAATGGTACTCTTAAAGTTTTGGTATTTGGGTAGAAAAATAACTGATGATGGTCGAAGTAGAGAGGATATAAAATGTAGACTGGCAATGGCAAGGAAAGCTTTTCTGAAGAAGAGAATCTGTTAACATCGAGTATAGATTTGAGTGTCAGAAAGTCGTTTCTGAAAGTATTTGAATGGAATGTAGCCATGTATGGAAGTGAAACATGGACTATAAATAGTTTCGACAAGAAGAGAATAGAAGCTTTCGAAATGTGGTGCTACAGAAGAATGCTGAAGATTAGATGGGTAGAGCACATAACTAATGAGGAGGTATTGAATAAGATTGGGGAGAAGAGAAGTTTTTGGCACAACTTGAATAGAAGAAGGAATCGGTTGGTAGGCCATGTTCTGAGGCATCAAGGGACCACGAATTTAGTATAGGAGGGCAGCGTGGAGGGTAAAAATCGTAGAGGGAGACCAAGATATGTATACACTAAGCACATTCAGAAGGATGTAGGTTGCAGTAGGTACTGGGAGATGAAGAAGCTTGAACAGGATAGAGTAGCATGGAAAGCTGGATCAAACCAGTATTAGGACTGAAGACCACAACAACAACACAATCTCCAACGACATATCATCAGAAAGTGTATACCCCCAATTGTCAGTATATTAACGATACCACCTCTGAAACTAAGCTTAATAAACCTTACATTAATGCTTCCGACTGTACTATCTCTAAATAATGTAATATGATTATAATATTCCGGCTGCGAGTACCAGCAATGAAGTGCTACCCTACTTTGATACGACAACGCTCTTTGCTCTGACGACAACGCTATTTCCTGAAAAAAAAAAGGAATATGAGAGGAGCATCTATGTTTTCTTGTAATTGTTCAAAATAAGTAATACCAATTGCACATTGTGTTTTTTGTTGGAGATAATTGGCACAAAGAAGTAATTTGAAGTTCAGATGTCAACATGTGATCGCGATATTCGAGAAATAAAACTGAATTTGTGGACAATGATGATGATGATGAGGTCCCATACTCCGAGGAGCGTAGGGAACGATGCGGGAGACCCGCACCGCCGACTACCCAAGGTCCTAGCTAAGAAGATCAATATCTATGCTGAAAAAAAGAGGAGCATCTAAGTTTTCTTGTAATGGTTGGAAATAAGTAACGCCGAATGGGCATTGTGTTTTTTGATGGAGATAAGTTTGCATACTGAAGTCATTTGAAGTGCAGAGGTCCAAGTGTAATCGCGAATTTCAAGAATAAAAATTGAATTTATTGACAAAAGTAAGGTATATATCTTTACCAACCTTTACTCGATCTTGGATCCTCGGACCATCATAAAAAGTATTAGTGTGTTTAGGAATACAGTGCATGGTGATTTCTTCGCGAACTAACAATACTGGGTGAATGTGCTACTATCACGGTCCAAACGACGCCCAATATTTCGCCCTCAGCTTATATGTTCAAGACGGTCCCTAAGCGGCCAGTTTTTTAGTCATAAGATATCATACTGCCATTGTTGTTCAACCTTATCATTCTGAAAGTGTTTCCAGAAACGAAAATCTTACGGCGACTGTGAATATTGTAGCTGCTAGGGGAGACGGCGTCTTCATCGCGAGTTGTAATAGTTTTCTCCGACTTTAAGAACCGGAGAAGCAGAAACCGCCGATCGCCAACTCATCCTGTACCTAATCCGTTCTCTCCTTACAGCAGGCACTAAGGAAACACATTCTTCGATAGTCGAATTTTTTCAAAGAGTGTTTTTATTCGACAGTTAGGAAGTTCAAAAGAGAGTTTTTAATGCAGTACCTGTCTTCTCTTTGTCAAAGACAAGAAGTCAAGGAGCAGGTTAATTAAATATTTTTTTACGACGTAGAAGAGTTCATTTTAGAGTGACGACCAATTGACAGAACTGCTTGCAAAGTTAGGGAACTTGTTAAGATTTTGTATCATTTCCATGTATGTATGCTACTGATAAGAAGTGAACAATAACGTGTGTTTCTGTGTTGCATACCCTGTACTTGTTCGAGACCACAACGGGGACAGAGGGGCCGGCAGACAGTTGCTGTATGGTTCATCTCAACAGATCATCTGAGTGTCCACGCTGCAGGTAAGCAACAAGTTAACCCTTCTGGAATCTAATACTGTCCTTTTCTGTAGAGTCTTCCTATTTCTATTAGTTGTACATTTATATTTAAAGAATTCATGTGTAGATTTGTACTGCCGGCCGATCTGTCCGAGCGGTTCTAGGCGCTTCAGGCCGGAACCGCGCTGCTGCTACGGTCGAGGTTCGAATCCTGCCTCGGGCATGTCTGTGTGTAAGGTTAGTTAGGTTTAAGTAGTTCTAAGACTAGGGGACTAATGACCTCAGACGTTAAGCCCCATAGTGTTTAAAGCCATTTGAACCATTTTTGGAGAAGTTCCTAAAGCACCGGCAGTTCCAAGCTTTCTGTCCGGAGAAGAAAACTCCTAACTCCGTCGTTTTCATTCGATGCTTTAGGCGTGTTTTATTCCGTGCATGGACTGATGGGCGAAAGATTGCTTTTTTTGCTGGCTACGTACAAGATGAATGTTGTTTATGGTGGACGGATATTATGGAAGCCTGTGGAACCTACGAGGATTTTGAGCTAGCATTCTTGAAGAGGCATTGGTCCGAGGGAATTCAAGAACGACTGAAAAAAAGAGGTTTATAATCCAGAACTATCAAGAGTGGGAACTTGCGTCGGTACTCTGAGAAGTACCTGAATAAAAGTAGATATTGGGATACTCGAGTCCCACAAACAGATATTTTGAAGATTTTTAAGGCAAAGTTGCCGGTCGAGATACGTGAAAAACTCATGTATGCTCCCAGTGACAATGTCGAAGACTTTCTCTTTGTCGTCGACATCATAGACCTATTAAACGAAGACTTAAGGGCTACAAAACACGGGAATGGGTCGTTGACCAGTGTAAACAAGAACTTTGCATATCACCCAGGACCCAGCGGCAATAATAACAGTTGATTGCAGCAGAGCTCAGGCTTCTAAGCTCGTCAAAACAAACAACAGCTGAACGGCGGCCAAAGATTGAATGCCAAAGCGGTGCATTTCCAACCTCGCTGGGCGAGAAAGAAACCAAACGAGTGAAGATTCAACCCGATGCAAACCACGAATCAAAATAACCACAACCTACATAGTCAGAATAATCAGCAATTCCAAGGGAGTAATACGAATTGGCAACCAAAAAATATTAAACAGCTATCGTCAAATATAAATGACTGAAGAGAGCAACCGCCAGTTATTATGGATGTCACTGACGAACCCAGAACACATACTTCAAACTAAAGACGACCGGATCGTGCCCCGGAGAAGCGGTCTCGCAAGACAGTTCTTATGTTCCAATGCAATGACGGACAGAGACTAAAAGATGAACTTACGCATGACGTCCAGCGTTGTACAGCCAAGCGTATGACCGTTCCTATACCGGCGACATATGCAGAAGTCGATGGCCATACCATTAAAGTAATTCTTGATAGAGGTGTAAATGTGAACGCAATCTCCGCAGCACTGATTGAGAGGTTGAAGCGACACCAAAAACCACCAGTCTTTCCCGTGAGTAACTGTGAAGTTGTAGGCCCAGTCGGTACCAGGGCACATAAGGTAAAGATACAGACTGTTATTGAATTAAGAATGGGGAATGTAGCGAGTTTATGCATGTTCCTAGCAATAAATGAATTAATAGAGGACTGTATTTTGAATATTGAGAGCATTTGGGAGAAGGGCGTAAAATCCGAATTCTCTTCAAGCTGTGCCTCTTTTAAGATTGATGATGAGAATATGTGTGTGGAGCTGATCAGGGAAGACTGCAGTCACGGAAGATAGTGTCGGGGTTCTACAATTTAGATTGTAAGGTGTTTCAAAAAGAATCGCAGATAAAATGCAGAAGAGGTTTATCAAGTATGCACATTAACTGATGTTATATCTCAAAAGATGTCTCAATATGTTTGGACGATCGGCAGCGAAAACAACTGGCAGTCTTATTGCAGCAGAATATCGACTTCTTTAGTGCTTCACTCTGGAACCGCGTGACCGCTACGGTCTCAGGTTCGAATCCTGCCACGGGCATGGATGTGTGTGATTTTCTTAGGTTAGTTAGGTTTAAGTAGTTCTAAGTATTAGGGGACTGGTGACCTCAGATACCAAGTCCCATAATGTTCAGAACTATTTTTAGTAAAATATCGGGTATAGTGACAGGCTGTGTGTGTAAATTACAAGTGTATTCATATAGTACATATTGCCAAATTTTTAATCCTGTACCTTAGCGACTTCGACGATCAGTCGATGAAGAAATGCAATGGATGTTGGATTGGAAGCTGACTGAGCCATCCACAAGCCCATACGTAGTCCTTTATTGGTTTCCCCTAAACCAGAGGGCAAAGTTCGACAAGTTTTGGACGCAAGACAGATAAATAAGGTTATAGTTCCTATCCGCAATAATCCAGAAAATATCGATGAGATTATACAGAAGTGTCATGGCAAGAAATTATTTTAAAATTATGATCTCATAAGTTCTTACTGGCAGATAATGCTAAGTCCTGAAACGAGAATGTACACAATGTTGGTTTATGCAGGGAGAAGCTATAATTTTAAGATTATTTTAAGGTTCTTCCATTAGACATAAATGTTAGCTTTGGTGTGTTTATCCAAGCATTGGATGCTGTTTTGGTATCTCAACTGCTTAGTCAACCAACGCTTTTTGTCGATGATATTATAATTGCTACATCGCCTTGGGAAGGACACATTAATCACTTGGCCAGAGTCATAAATGCATTTAATAAAAATCTAATTTTTCACTCGAACGTATCCGTTTCCTTGGGTATAAAATAGACAATAATGGAATAATGCCAGATTCAGCAAAGGTGAACGCCACAAAGAATTTTCCCCCACAATCAAACAAGAGGCAGTTAAAATCTTTCGTAGGTATGACGCCCTTCCATAGGCGATTTTTAAACAAACAGGTGATGTATGCAGAGTCCTTACACCAGCTTCCATGAAAAAACATACCTTGGAGGTGGACAGATGACTGTGAAGTTGCATTCCAGCTTATAAAAGACACTCTTGCGGATGCAAAATTGTTACCTCACCCAGATATGACTTTGGAGTTTGCTTTGATGACTGATTCATCGAGCGTTGGTTTAGGTTGCTGTTTGTTTCAAATCAAGAGTCAGCCAACGTTCTGTCCCATAGCTTACGCAAGTCGCGTGTTATGTTGCGAGCGCTCCTACACAACCAAAGAATTGTAAGCTTTGGCGGTCGTGTGGACGTTTCGAAAATTCCTCTGTTACTCGTTTGGAGCACGCACCACCATGTCCTGCGATCATCAAGCTCTCACATTCTTGTAACAATGCAAACTACTTCACGCTCGTCTATCACGCTGGACCTTGGCTTTACAAGAATATAATTTCAGAGTTGCATACATAAAGGGCCAACATAACCAGATCGCAGATGCTTTATCTAGACTAGTACTGTGGAAGATGAGGAGAAACAACATAGGATCTAGCTAATGAAAGATTTGGAATCCAGGAGATATTATTTATACATGGGTAGTAACCTATCTCTCCTCCAGCAAAGAGATGGTCATTGGTCTATAATTTTGAATAAACTGAGTCAGCGAGGCCAAGGGCAGATCCGAAGACTTTTCAGAGTAGCTGATAATGTTTTGTTCTACACAAGGTCTGGTACTTCAGGTAAGTGGTGTGTATGTATACCAGAAAATTACGTGGAAAAGCTCATACTGCACACTCACTATGTTTGGGGACATTTTGGCGTACTTAAATGTGCAAGCAAAATAGGTAGCAACTGTTACTTTCCGAATATCAGGAGCAGATATGAAAAGGTTTTGAAGAAATGCAAAGTTTGTCAGCTGACTAAGCCTTGTCACAAAGGTAGACAAGATGAGATGCACTCAATCATTCCAAATAAGCCGTTAGATCTGGTCTCTGAAGACATCTGTGGGCCAGTTCCGAGGGCAAGAGGAGGTAGAAAATACATAGTTGGATGTTTGGATACGTTTCCTAAGTATGTAATGTTGTGCTCAATTCGATCAGCCACTAGCAAATCCGTTATCAAGAAATTGTTTTCTGATTTTATTCCATCTGTTGGGAAGCCAAGAACGATTCTGACAGACAATGTAACGATTGTCACGTGTTATACTTGGAAGAAGGCTTTACAGGAAGTAGATATTAAACGTGTCAACACGTCATGTTACAATTCCGGAGTGAGTTCCATCGGCGTGTATTCAGAGGTTACATCGTTTTATGAGAACCTACTGCTCAACGAAGCAAACCAAGTACACTTCTGGAAATGGAAAAAAGAACACATTGACATCGGTGCGTCAGACCCACCATACTTGCTCCGGACACTGCGAGAGGGCTGTACAAGCAATGATCACACGCACGGCACAGCGGACACACCAGGAACCGCGGTATTGGCCGTCGAATGGCGCTAGCTGCGCAGCATTTGTGCACCGCCGCCGTCAGTGTCAGGCAGTTTGCCGTGGCATACGGAGCTCCATCGCAGTCTTTAACACTGGTAGCATGCCGCGACAGCGTGGACGTGAACCGTATGTGCAGTTGACGGACTTTGAGCGAGGGCGTATAGTGGGCATGCGGGAGGCCGACAAGGGAACTTGCTGTTCCAACAGGACAATGCACGTCCGCATGTATCCCGTGCCACCCAACGTGCTCTAGAAGGTGTAAGTCAACTACCCTGGCCAGCAAGATCTCCGGATCTGTCCCCCATTGAGCATGTTTGGGACTGGATGAAGCGTCGTCTCACGCGGTCTGCACGTCCAGCACGAACGCTGGTCCAACTGAGGCGCCAGGTGGAAATGGCATGGCAAGTCGTTCCACAGGACTACATCCAGCATCTCTACGATCGTCTCCATGGGAGAATAGCAGCCTGCATTGCTGCGAAAGGTGGATATACACTGTACTAGTGCCGACATTGTGCATGCTCTGTTGCCTGTGTCTATGTGCTTGTGGTTCTGTCAGTGTGATCATGTGATGTATCTGACCCCAGGAATGTGTCAATAAAGTTTCCCCTTCCTGGGACAATGAATTCACGGTGTTCTTATTTCGATTTCCAGGAGTGTATATTGATCTGTTGCTAGACTTCACCACAATCGTAAATAACCTACCGCATACAACCACTGGTTGTACTCCGGAATAATTACTCCTAAATACCGAAGAAAATAATGGGTAAATGCAACCACTACCGAAGATAGCCCCGAAATAGGATACCGTGGAAAGAAAAAGTTCGTGATGCTTACCTCAACATGAAAGAGGAAGCTATTATGAGAAAAAAGAGACAAGACGAGGGATTAAATAGAAGACAATATTATAATGTTGGAGATTTGGTACTGAGATCTCATTCAAGATCTTCACTTCTGGAGAAGAGAACCAAGAAGTGGCGAAGAATATACCATGGACTTATGTTACTATGAAACTGCCGCATCCAGGTAAATATGTGTTTGCATATCCAAAGACATTGAAAATAAATAGTGTGTACCCTCATAAGGATTTAAAACTGTCCTACAAATAATTCTGTGTATTTTGTATATGTATGTCATGATTTGTGTAACTATATGATCTGTAAACAGTAGTTATTTAAGTAAGTAATTTGTTTCCTATGATATGTGTTGATAATATGTCACCATTGTGTGCCATGAATTTGTGTTCTAAAATGAGTGAACTTTCAATCCAGATGTAGGGATACAACTAAGTGGTTTAGATATGGTTATTTCACCATGCTTGATTTTCTTGTCGGTTGTTATTACTTGTGGGATAATCTGCATATTGTTTTTTTATTCTGTTGGTTATGCCATTTTCTGCGAGTTTCTGAGTTTGTGTCCCTTTTTCTGTTCGTTTATCCTTTATTAGCCTAGTGTTTTTCGAGCCTTCAAATCGTTAGACCATTTTTTTTTCGTGCTGCTCAGGTTATGAGCATACAGATCACAGACGGGGACATGGTTGCAAAGCTAAAACTTGAAAATATTATTTTATACATAATTGTGCTGTAACATTACGTGTTTCATTTTGTCGCGATTGCTATCTCTCATGCTAAGTAGTGACTGTTCTGGACAGTATTTTTCGAAATTGAGTGAAATCGCATTCAGCGATATAAAGACAGTGAACTTTCTCCTTTGAGTTGTTTTAGGCCTGTGTCCTGTCTGACAATGAAACTTCAGTGGAAGTGTTGTCGATTGCCAGTGATGTTGTTGTTTTTGTGGTGTTAGGCAGACTAGTGTTACTAAGCAAAGACAGTGATCCATCCTCCTGAATCACTTGTACACATGTGACTGTTTGCACCAATCTTCTCTGAAGAGTTCTAGTGTCATTTTTGAATGTAACTGTGGATACTCTGGACAACGTATCTGGTGTTGTGAAGATATCTCTGTGTACATTGTTTTTACTGTACTGTGACTGTTCTTTTTGTTTTTGTTTTGTTTCTTGGACACTCTGGAGTGCAAGCACAAACACGAAGCGAAGTGGACTTTTTCTACACAGGATCGAGTTGGGCAAAGTTGAACGATAACCTGTTTTATTTCAGATAGGCTCTGTAGTTCGCCTTTGTATTCTTGCTCATTCTTTTGTACCTTGTTGCATGTCGCTAGGGCTTCTATCTTGGCGCTGTGAGGCCTCAGTAGTTCCATCCCAGCCTCTAGTCCTTCACTAACAGCTTCGTATCCAACCACCAGATCAGTCATCACCACCGACCACCACTCCAGCATGATATCTTGGAGCGTCTCACCATCATGCTGTACCACTGTCATCGCACCGTCGATATCGTACCATTATAACCGCATCGTCGACACAATATCCAGAACATGATTGTCTGTCAAATTAACCTTGTGTTTTATGAATAACTCCGTTTGCAAATACTCTAAACAGTTCTGTGTACATTTTAACGATTTTCTGTATTGTTTTGGTTCCTTACTAACTATGTAATATTTTTCATATTCATGCTGAAAACCAACATGTTTTATTCAAAATTCCGCTGTTTTGCTAAATATGATAATTACTACCGCTCTGGTGACGCCCCCATTGTGGAGTTTTGATCTCAGATTTCTTCCTCCATCCGCGTCCGAATGGATGGGCCTCATTTCCATTGTAAAATTCATTCCCCAGAATGTTAGTATGATTGCTTGTGCCAGACAGTAGTGAGAGGCAGCAACTACCTACAACGTAATGGCGTTCTTTGACTGGAATCACATAATGGTCTTGTAATAAAAAAAATTGTGACCCAGAGTGGCCATGTAATGTCCCTACTTAATGTAATATGATTGTGATATTCCGGCTACGAGTGCCAGCGATGATGCGCTGCAGCAACGACAACGCTCTTTGCTGAAAAAAAATAGGGGCATCTATGTTTTCTTGTAACTGTTGGAAATAAGTAATGACGATTGGGCATTGTTTTTTTTTTTTGATGGAGATAAGTTTGCATATAGAAGTAATTTGAAGTGCAGAGGTCAATGTGTAATGGCGAATTTCAAGAATAAAAGTAAGGTCAATCTTTACGACCCTTTATGCGACCTTGGATCCTCGGACTTTTATTGTGGGTTGCAATACAGGGCATAGTGATGTCTTCGCGAATCAACAATACTGGATGAATCTACTATCATGGTCCAAACGACACTCAATATTTGGCCGTCAGCTTATACACTCCTGGAAATTGAAATAAGAACACCGTGAATTCATTGTCCCAGGAAGGGGAAACTTTATTGACACATTCCTGGAGTCAGATACATCACATGATCACACTAACAGAACCACAGGCACATAGACACAGGCAACAGGGCATGCACAATGTCGGCACTAGTACAGTGTATATCCACCTTTCGCAGCAATGCAGGCTGCTATTCTCCCATGGAGACGATCGTAGAGATGCTGGATGTAGTCCTGTGGAACGGCTTGCCATGCCATTTCCACATGGCGCCTCAGTTGGACCAGCGTTCGTGCTGGACGTGCAGACCGCGTGAGACGACGCTTCATCCAGTCCCAAACATGCTCAATGGGGGACGGATCCGGAGATCTTGCTGGCCAGGGTAGTTGACTTACACCTTCTAGAGCACGTTGGGTGGCACGGGATACATGCGGACGTGCATTGTCCTGTTGGAACAGCAGGTTCCCTTGCCGGTCTGCCGGCCGCGGTGGTCTCGCGGTTCTAGGCGCGCAGTCCGGAACCGTGCGACTGCTACGGTCGCAGGTTCGAATCCTGCCTCTGGCATGGATGTGTGTGATGTCCTTAGGTTAGTTAGGTTTAAGTAGTTCTAAGTTCTAGGGGACTGATGACCACAGCAGTTGAGTCCCATAGTGCTCAGAGCCATTTTGAACCTTGCCGGTCTAGGAATGGTAGAACGATGGGTTCGATGACGGTTTGGATGTACCGTTCACTAATCAGTGTCCCCTCGACCATCACCAGAGGTGTACGGCCAGTGTAGGAGATCGCTCCCCACACCATGATGCCAGTTGTTGGCCCTGTGTGCCTCAGTCGTATGCAGTCCTGATTGTGGCGCTCACCTGCACGGCGCCAAACACGCATACGACCATCACTGGCACCGAGGCAGAAGCGACTCTTATCGCTGAAGACGACACGTCTCCATTCGCCCCTCCATTCACGCCTGTCGCGACACCACTGGAGGCGGGCTGCACGATGTTGGGGCGTGAGCGGAAGACGGCCTAACGGTGTGCGGGACCGTAGCCCAGCTTCATGGAGACGGTTGCGAATGGTCCTCGCCGATACCCCAGAAGCAACAGTGTCCCTAATTGGCTGGGAAGTGGCGGTGCGATCCCCTACGGCACTGCGTAGGATCCTACGGTCTTGGCGTGCATCCGTGCGTCGCTGCGGTCCGGTCCCAGGTCGACGGGCACGTGCACCTTCCGCCGACCACTGGCGACAACATCGATGTACTGTGGAGACCTCACGCCCCACGTGTTGAGCAATTCGGCGGTACGTCCACCCGGCCTCCCGCATGCCCACTATACGCCCTCGCTCAAAGTCCGTCAACTGCACATACTGTTCACGTCCACGCTGTCGCGGCATGCTACCTGTGTTAAAGACTGCGATGGAGCTCCGTATGGCACGGCAAACTGGCTGACACTGACGGCGGCGGTGCACAAATGCTGTGCAGCTAGCGCCATTCGACGGCCAACACCGCGGTTCCTGGTGTGTCCGCTGTGCCGTGCGTGTGATCATTGCTTGTACAGCCCTCTCGCAGTGTCCGGAGCAAGTATGGTGGGTCTGACACACCGGTGTCAATGTGTCCTTTTTTCCATTTCCAGGAGTGTATGTTGAAGACGTTCCCTAAGCGACCAGTTTGTTAGTCATAAGATATCAAACTGCCACTGTTGTTCAACATCATTCAAAGTGTTTCCAGAAACGAAAATCTTACGGCGACTGTGAATATTATAGCTCCTAAGAGAGATGTCGTCTTCATCGCGAGTTGTAGCAGTTTTCTTCAACTTTGCCTGGCGTTCTCTGAGAACCGGAGGAGCAGAAACCTCCGATCACCAACTCATCCCATACGTAACCCGCTCTCTGCTTACAGCAGCCACTAAGGAAACACATTCATCGATAGTCGAATTTTTTTCACAGAGCGTTTCAATTAGGCAGGTAAGAAGTTTCATAATGTATGCATCTAGGCAAGGAATTGAAAAGAGAGTTTTTTTCAATGCAGTGCCTGTCTTATCTTTGTCAGAGCCAAAAAGTCAAAGACCAGGTTAATTAATTAATAATTATTTTACGACGCGGAAGAGTTCATTTTACCATGAGGTAACATGTTTTGACCACCGTTTGTTTAGAATGATGGATACTCCTTCTCTCTCCCTACAGCTTTTGTCCTATCCACTAAACTAATACCCGAACTCCAGTGGATATTTACAATCAGTAACTTTCTTTTTTGTCTCAGAAAGCACAGGTACATCAATGTTGTGCTGTCTGGTATCCATGTTGTTGTTTATTACGGATGTCTTATATATTTCATATACCAAAATACAGGCCACTTTTGTTTCCATTGCCGAATTCCATTAAAACCATTCGACAAAACCGAGGCATATCACTGCGTACTTTAGCTGGCTGTCTTTTCCTGTAGATGAGTAGCTGGGCATTGCACAACTTCCATCATGGAATACCAGGATTTTTAATCAGGGTTTTCTTTCCCTAGGAAGGTTGGCTTCACTACGCCTCAGAGCTCTTCCCACCCTTTGATGAAGAAAAAGGGAAAGGATAGACCAGGGGTAGTAAGAGGGTTCGAGTTACTTAATTCACTCGTCGGCTCTTGCGGACAAGTAAAGTAAAAGGAATGACAGGCTGTTGTGGGACACACATCGTCTGGTTTCTTAGCCAGGACCTGTTCAGGGAAGGTGACCCTACCAGCAGCTAAGCTACCACAGATATAGACCCCGCCACACCGGAGCATGCAAACCTCACCGCCTCCACGGACAGTGCTACGTTAAGGCGTGTCCACTGGGGAGCCAATTTTATTGTGATTTATGTCAATCATTAGAGCAAATAAATAACTGCAAAATTCTATTTTTACTCAGATTTCAAGATCCATTAACCTATCCTAGTTACATTACATGCATTACATAGAAATATAACGTACTATGCACTGATCAGCCAGAACATAATGGTTACTAACCTATTATTGACATAAGAACGTCCAAGTGATAGCAGAGTCACAGGGCGACGAATGTCTGCTAGTCAGACATCCGCACTGAGCACGCAGTAACAGTGAACTTGCTCTCCGTGTGTACAATAGGGAAGGACCATCTATCTGAGTTTGACGGAGGACAGATTGTGATGGCCAGGAGGATCGTCACGAGCATTTCTGAAACTGCACGGCTTGATGGTGTTCGAGGAATGCTCTCGTGAGTGTCTTCAGCACGTGGCGAAACCAAGGAGAAACCACATCCAGACGTCCTGGGATTGTTCGGCCACCATCTTTCAGGTGTCGGACGTTGCAGGCTGGCGAGGCTGGTAAAACAGCACTTTAATGCTGGACAGAGTACAAGTGTGTCTGAACAGACAGTACACCAAACACTGCTAACAATTGGCCTCTGCAACAAGCGACCCACGCAAGAACCAATGTTAACATGACCACCGCGGCATCTACGACGGAAATGGCACTTGACCATCGGTAATGGGCGTTGGTGCAGTGGCAGAGTGTTGCATGATCTGATGAATCCCGATGCCTTCTTCACCATGCCGATGGGATGGCGCGAATCCGTCGTCTTTCATCGGAACAGCTTATTGACACCTGTACGGTGGGACGGAGACAAGCTGGCGGCGGCTCCATTATACTCTGCATCCATGGGTCCAGTGCAGCTCTCTAAAGGCACCATGATGACTAAGGAGTATCGTACACTGATTTCCGACCACCTACACTCTTTCATGACGATCACGTTTCCCTTCGCCAGCGGCAAGATAATGGGCCGTCACAAGGTCAGGATTGTGTTGTTATTAGCCCTCCAACTCGCCAGATCTGAATCCGATCGAACACATCTGGAATGTACTTGAACGTGGCGTCACAGCTCATTGTCCCTCTGCCCGGAATTTTGGGAAATTAGGTGACTTGTGTTTGCAGTTGTGTCCCTCCAGCGACCTGCGAAGACCTCATTGCTTCCATGCCACGGCGGGTCGCCGCTGTTATCCGTATCCAAGGTGCTTATATTGGCTATTGGATAGGTAGTTATGATGCTCTTCCTGATCAGTGTATACACAGTTGGTTAAATTCAGTGTGCCGACGTTATCCTTGTGCACAAGTGCAAGTATAATTTGCTCATTATTTTGTAAACGTAAAGCATTTCAATTGCTTGTCTTGCATCAGCACGATTTAGTTTTACTTGTTATCCTGTGATAACAACGTGCGCTAAACTCGCTCGTCTTATATTACTACAAGTTCGTTTCATTAAATAAGTGGCAGAACACACCAAACTGATCGCAAACTGTGAATTGATTAGCCTTGGTGATACTCTTGACCTCCACAGAAGCAAATGTAAATCTCGTTTCCACTGCAAATATTTTTGAAAGATCTAAAGGTTTAAAACCCGAAAGTGTGCCCGTACCTGCATCAGACGTATGATATTAATTTTCAATTTATACTCGGGCGTGAGGGTAGGTGCTGGGTAGGAGGCGGCTTAGACTGAAATTTTTTATACTAGGCGATCCTTAATCGAAGATCATCGTCATTATTAGGTAAAGTTCCATTCCCCAATTTCGTCTAGGCTATTCTCTTCTCTTTCTTCCTGGGGGATTATTCTCCTTGGCCACTTTTACAAAATCCTGTACTAATGTGTCCATTTTCTTTGAATTACTCCCGTCAATTACAATATATGTTCTCTCTCTTATTCTTGAGAGTCGTTACCTAATACTTTTTATTTCCCCACAGCAGCGAGTTTAACATTTCATTTCGATGCTCCTATGCTGTTTGCATTTTTTTTAGTTTTTCACATTTTTGTAACGTATGTCCCCATTCTCTCACCTCTTGTTTTCTATATTCGTCTCTTGGCACTCCTAACTCGTTTTGGCAACCGTGGATTCTAGCTTACACATATACGGTGTCACACCACATGGAAGTAATCGGTCCGAATTCTGTGATGGAAGAAAAATTCACCACCAGTTTTTGGTTGGCAAAGGGAAGAGAGGTAAATGTCCTGGATTAAAACTCCAGTCCTCTCCCAAACGTCTAACAGAGTGCGTGGATGTGACGCTATTGATGGTGAACCGTCCGTCGGACGAAGACGGTTAAACTCAGCTACGCTTTTTGGTACTGAGTGGAGTAGGCTGTGAAAGGACGTCCATACTCTGAGACAGGAGTAGCTGCTCCCCCTCGCCCTAGCTCTCAGGAAAAGGAAAAAGTATAGTGTAGCCAGTTTTTTCTCTCCTTCTGTTTCTCAAAAAAAAAAAAAAAATTTAAAAGTGGGTATTATGCAGATTTTTAACAGTATCGGATCTGGAACATTTTTGTGCTATTTACAAGCCACCATTTCTTTCAAAATATTAAAAATACTCCGTACGTCCAGCCCTAGTTCCCCGCCCCCACCAGTCTGTCCTATGAGTACCCATGAGGCCTTGTACTGCTTCCGGATTTCGCCCTTTCCCTTCAGGCATCATCCTAAAACACAAACGTGACACCGCGCTGTACAGTCACCTACACTGAATATATACACTTAAGACAGAACTCTCACCTTAACCATCTCTGTTTACGTTATTCTTGGTTCAGTAAACTACCAAATTAAGTGTCGCAACACATATTAAGCAGTGAATAATGTGTCGTACTACTACAGTAGTACAAGTTTATATGCCTACCAGCTCTGCAGATGATGAAGAAATTGATGAAATGTATGGTAAGATAAAAGAAATTATTCAGGTAGCGAAGGGAGACGAAAATTTAATAGTCATGGGAGACTGGAATTCGTCAGTAGGAAAAGGGAGAGAAGGAAACGTAGTAGGTGAATATGGATTGGGGCTAAGAAATGAAAGAGGAAGCCGTCTGGTAGAATTTTGCGCAGAGCATAACTTAATCATAGCTAACAATTGGTTCAAGAATCATGAAAGAAGGTTGTATACATGGACGAACCCTGGAGATACTAAAAGGTATCAGATTATATAATGGTAAGACAGAGATTTAAAAACAGGTTTTAAATTGTAAGACATTTCCAGGGGCAGATGTGGACTATGACCACAATCTATTGGTTATGAACTGTAGATTAAAACTGAAGAAACTGCAAAAAGGTGGGAATTTAAGAAGATGGGACCTGGATAAACTGGAAGAACCAGATGTTGTACAGAGTTTCAGGGAGAGCACAAAGGAACAATTGACCGGAATGGGGGAAAGAAATACAGTAGAAGAAGAATGGGTAGCATTCAGGGATGAAATAGTGAAGGCAGCAGAGGATCAAATAGATAAAAAGACGAGGGCTAGTAGAAACCCTTGGTAACAGAAGGAATATTGAATTTAATTGATGAAAGGAGAAAATATAAAAATGGAATAAATGAAGCAGGCAAAAAGGAATACAAACGTCTCAAAAATGAGATCGCCAGGAAGTGCAAAATTGGTAAGAAGGGATGGCTAGAGGACAAATGTAAGGATGTAGAGGATTATCTCAATAGGGGTAAGATAGATACTGCTTACAGGAAAATTAAAGAGACCTTTGGCGAAAGGAGAACCACTTCAATGAATATCAAGAGCTTTGATGGAAACCCAGTTCTAAGCAAAGAAATGAAAGCAGAAGTGGTTGAAGGAGTATATAAAGGGTCCATACAAGGGCGATGTACTTGAGGACAATATTATGGAAATGGAAGAGGACGTAGATGAAGATGAAATGGGGGATATGATACTGGTAAAGAGTTTGACAGAGTACTGAAAGACCTGAGTCGAAACAAGGCCCCAAGAGTAGACAACATTCCATTAGAACTACTGACAGCCTTGAGAGAGCCAGTCCTGACAAAACTCTACCATCTGATGAGCAAGATGTATGAAACAGACGAAATACCCTCAGACTTCAAGAAGAATATAATAATTCCAATCCCAAAGAAAGCAGGTGTTGACAGATGTGAAAATTACCGAACTATCAGTTTAATAAGTCACATCTGCAAAATACTAACGCGAATTCTTTACAGACGAAGCCGACCTCGGTGAAGATCAGTTTGGATTCCGTAGAATTGTTGGAACACGTGAGGCAATACTGACCCTACTACTTATCTTAGAAGAAAGATTGTGGAAAGGCAAACCTACGTTTCTAGCATTTGTAGACTTAGAGAAAGCTTTTGACAATGTTGATTGGAATACTCTCTTTCAAATTCTGAAGGTGGCAGAGGTAAAATACAGGGAGCGAAAGGCTATTTACAATTTGTACAGAAAGCAGATGGCAGTTATAAGAATCGAGGGGCATGAAAGGGAAGCAGTGGTTGGGAATGGAGTGAGACATGGTTATAGCCTATCCCCGATGTTATTCAATCTGTAGATTGAGCAAGCAGTAAAGGAAAAAATAGAAAAATTCGGAGTAGGTATTAATATCCGTGGAGAAGAAATAAAAACATTGAGGTTCACCTATGACATTTTAATTCTGTCAGAGACAGCAAAGGACTTGGAAGAGCAGCTGAACGGAATGTAGAGTGTCTTGAAATGAGGGTATAAGATGAACATCAACAAAAGCAAAACGAGGATAATGGAATGTAGTAGAATTAAGTCGGGTGATTAGGAAATGAGACACTTAAAGTAGTAAAGGAGTTATACTATATCGGGAGCAAAATAACTGAAGATGGTTGAAGTAGAGAGGATGTAAAATGTAGACTGGCAATGGCAAGGAAATCGTTTCTGAAGAAGAAAAGTTGATAACATCGAGTATAGATTTAAATGTCAGGAAATCGTTTCTGAAAGTATTTGTATGGAGTGTAGCCATGTATGGAAGTGAAACGTGGACGATAAATAGTTTACACAAGAAGAGAATAGAAGCTTTCGAAATGTGGTGCTACAGAAGAATGCTGAAGATTGGATGGGTAGATCACATAACTAATGAGGATGTACTGAATAGAATTAGGGAGAAAAGGAGTTTGTGGCACAACTTGACTAGAAGAAGGGATCGGTTTGTGGGACATGTTCTTAGACATCGAGGGATCACCAATTTAATAATGGAGGGCAGCGTGGAGGGTAAAAATTGTAGAGAGAGACCAAGAGATGATACACTAAGCAAATTCAGAAGGATATAAGCTGCGGTAGGTACTGGGAGATGAAGAAGCTTGCACAGGATAGAGTAGCATGGAGAGCTGCATCAAACCAGTCTCAGGACTGAAGAGCACAACAACAACAACAATGTGTAGTAGGAGCATTAAATATTAAGTGATCAGAAGTAATTAAAAAAAACTAAGAAATGCGTGTTTCATCAGCATATTTCCTCATGTTTAGGGGGAGCAGTTGTGGATTTTCCTTGTATTGAAGTTTTCTGGTCCCTTCTAATCAGTGTAGTACATAGTTTTTCTCATTCCGCAAATATCTCTCTCATTCGTTTTAAAAATTACATCCTTTAACTTTCGTGTAAAATTACCGTTAATATTTTCGAAATAAATGCAGTTTCCACGTTCGCTAGCAAGGTTTCATTACATATTTTTGTAACTAGAGAAATGTACACATGAGTAGCTTCGTGTATTATGACATAACATTCACCTCCTTTGGCTCTGTTTCGAATGTAATTTGCATGTCACGTCGATGGCTGGTCACGATTAGTGTGTAACATTCGCTGCAGATACACCCACAGGAAAGGCACGTATTTTCCGTCGACGGACTGGTTTTTGATATATTTTAAGTGAATCAGTCGTCTCAAAAAAGGAAGAATTTAGCCAAAAGCAAAGTGGATGAATTTTATTTTGTGTTAACATAAAGACAAAAAGGAAGAGCACTTGTTATACTATGATTCAGACATCGTCGCATTACAAAAGCAAAGGCTTGGGAGTTGGCTGGAGAATGCAGTATTCAAGCAGAATGGGTCTCTCTGGTATTGTGAAGTGCATGCCTATCTCGAAAGTTTCTTTTGAAAATGAGAAGCAGATAAACGAAAAGTGGAAAGAAAACTTGGAGTGTCGACAGCAGTCACAGCCCCTAGCAGTGAAAGAGGCCGAAGAGTTAAAATGAAATAACTGTGCCGTTGTGCCCACAAGAACTCGCAGATTCGGATGGACTAAGTTTGCTTACATAAGACAATGAGGCTGATACAGGAAGTTACTCGATTTTCCAAAGGAAAGAATGGTTTGTTAAAGACTCAGTGAAGCATCTAATTTCTCTTGTTGATTTTAAATTCAACTTTTTGTGTAAACGACACTTTTTAACCACACGATTGTCATTGTCCTCTGGTGTGCAAGTTCTTCAACTTTCATTTCAACAGAGGCGCATTTAAATGCTTTGTGTACTGCTATGATTTAAGTGCATATATTGTGACAGAAACTTTGTGCGCTCTTTTAACATTTACATCTATATCTACTCTGCAGCTCACAATTAAGTGCCTGGCAGAATGTTCACTGAATCACCTATCAGCTACTTCTCTACCGTTCTACTGTAGAACAGCACATGAGAAAAACGAACACTTAAATCTTTCCGTGCGTCCTCTGATTTCTGTTCTTTTATTATCATGATCTAGCTAAGTAGGTGGGCGCCAACAAAATATTTTCAAACTCTGAGAAGAAGGTGGGTGATTGAAATTTCATGAGGAGGTCCTACTGCAGCGAAAACGCTTATGTTTTAATGACTGCCACCCCAATTCGTGTATCATATCCGTGGCTTTCTCTCCCCTATTTCACACCAGTACAAAAGGAGCTGCCCTTCTTTGAACTTTATCGAAGACCTATGTGAATCTGATGTTGGTCCCACACTGTACAGAGCGGACAGGAGTAGTTATGCAGTCCGTTTGGTAGACCCGTTACATTTAGTAAGTGTTCTGCCAATGATCGCAGTTTTTCTCCACAACGTTATGTATGTGATCATTCCACTTGAATTTATTAGTAATAGTAATTATTAAGTCTTTAGTTGAGTAGTCATCCTTTTGTTTTGTGTGATTTATCGTGTAAGGGAAATTTATCGGATTCTTTTTAGTGCTTGTGTGGATGGCTTAACACTTTTCACGATTTAGAGTCACTTGCTAGTTGCAGCATAACACAGATATCTTGTCTTCATCATTTGGCAAATTGTTTCGATAATCTGTGACCTTACGTGACGGTAAATGCAGAATCGTCTGCTAACAATCCGAGAGGACTGCTCAAATTATCTCCTAAATCGTTCAGTAGATCAGGAGCAACAGAGTGTCTGCAACTCTTCGCTGGGTAACACCAGATATTGCTTCTGTTTAACTCAATGACTTACTGACTACACTCCTGGAAATTGAAATAAGAACACCGTGAATTCATTGTCCCAGAAAGGGGAAACTTGATTGACACATTTCTGGGGTCAGATACATCACATGATCACACTGACAGAACCACAGGCACATTGACACAGGCAACAGAGCATGCACAATGTCGGCACTAGTACAGTGTATATCCACCTTTCGCAGCAATGCAGGCTGCTATTCTCCCATGGAGACGATCGTAGAGATGCTGGATGTAGTCCTGTGGAACGGCTTGCCATGCCATTTCCATCTGGCGCCTCAGTTGGACCAGCGTTCGTGCTGGACGTGCAGACCGCGTCAGACGACACTTAATCCAGTCCCAAACATGCTCAATTGGGGACAGATCCGGAGATCTTGCTGGCCAGGGTAGTTGACTTACACCTTCTAGAGCACGTTGGGTGGCACGGGATACATGCGGACGTTCATTGTCGTGTTGGAACAGCAAGTTCCCTTGCCGGTCTAGGAATGGTAGAACGATGGGTTCGACGACGGTTTGGATGTACCGTGCACTATTCAGTGTCCCCTCGACGATCACCAGAGGTGTACGGCCAGTGTAGGAGATCGCTCCCCACACCATGATGCCGGGTGTTGGACCTGGGTGCCTCGGTCGTATGCAGTCCTGATTGTGG
This sequence comes from Schistocerca gregaria, assembly GCF_023897955.1. Lineage (NCBI taxonomy): Eukaryota > Metazoa > Arthropoda > Insecta > Orthoptera > Acrididae > Schistocerca > Schistocerca gregaria. Next base: position 603,609,545 of record NC_064923.1, on the reverse strand, counting down.
CGCTCACCTGCACGGCGCCAAACATGCATACGACCATCACTAGCACCAAGGCAGAAGCGACTCTCATCGCTGAAGACGACACGTCTCCATTCGTCCCTCCATTGACGCCTGTCGCGACACCACTGGAGGCGGGCTGCACGATGTTGGGGCGTGAGCGGAAGACGGCCTAACGGTGTGCGGGACCGTAGCCCAGCTTCATGGAGACGGTTGCGAATGGTCCTCGCCGATACCCCAGGAGCAACAGTGTCCCTAATTTGCTGGGAAGTGGCGGTGCGGTCCCCTACGGCACTGCGTAGGATCCTACGGTCTTGGCGTGCATCCGTGCGTCGCTGCGGTCCTGTCCCAGGTCGACGGGCACGTGCACCTTCCGCCGACCACTGGCGACAACATCGATGTACTGTGGAGACCTCACGCCCCACGTGTTGAGCAATTCGGCGGTACGTCCACCCGGCCTCCCGCATGCCCACTATACGCCCTCGCTCAAAGTCCGTCAACTGCACATACGGTTCACGTCCACGCTGTCGCGGCATGCTACCAGTGTTAAAGACTGCGATGGAGCTCCGTATGCCACGGCAAAGTGGCTGACACTGACGGCGGCGGTGCACAAATGCTGCGCAGCTAGCGCCATTCGACGCCAACACCGCGGTTCCTGGTGTGTCCGCTGTGCCGTGCATGTGATCATTGGTTGTGCAGCCCTCTCGCAGTGTCCGGAGCAAGTATGGTGGGTCTGACACACCGGTGTCAATGTGTTCTTTTTTCCATTTGCAGGAGTGTATGTCCTTTCTGATACTTCAGTGGCACACAATTTAAATAGAAGGCTATTCACACAGTGCGTCAGGTTACGAAACGTAAAAGCTTCCGACAACGCATTTCAGATGCCTCCATTCATAACAACAGTCACCTCCACGAGCACATTAACGTAAGGAACGAAAAGAGGCTAGGATTTAAAGGCTGTTGGACGACGAGGTCATTACAAGTGAAGTAGAATCTTGGACTGAAGGGTGCTTGGACCGAGTCTTTTTAAAAGAACAACCGTGGCATCTGCCTCAAGTTACTTAGAAGGCGTTGGAAAACTAAATGCGCGTGGCTCAACGGGGACCTGAACCACCTTCCTCCAATGCGAGTTCATTCGCCTAATCACCGCCCCACCTTGATGTCATCGAATAGCTAATACTGGATGTTAACTTGTTCTTGCTCCTCTCAGTAGTCCATCTTGTACGTTACGTCTTGTGTTTATCCTGTGAGTCTTCTCCTTCAAATATGATCGGTATCTGAAAGTGAAAAACCGTCGAAGTTAACTATGGACAAAACAAAAACACACTGTGCACAAATAAGACAATAAAGGGGATGGAGAAAAATATGTAAAACCAAAAAGACAATACGTTACCATGCCTAATACGGTGAAGGAAAATCGCTGACATTCAAAACAGCCTCTAGTGATCTCGAAATGGATAAATGCAGATCCTGTGTGTTTTTCAAGGGAATCACACACCATTCTTCCTGGAAAATAGTGGCAAGTAAATATGATGGAGGTGGATAACGATCACGTCCCTATCTCTCCAAAGCTGGCCACATAGGGTCAGTAATTTTGAGTTCGGGTGACTGTAGTAGCTGGGGGAGAGGTGATTGTAAAAGCATTCTTGGATGATGCGAGCTGTGTGAAGAGGAGCCATGTTTCTTGAAACACAGCATCATCATTTGGGGATAAAAATTTTAGCATGGGACGGATCTGATGAGCCAAAATGGTCACGTAAAGTAAACTTGCAGAGTACCCACGGGGACTGTGGAATACTACGATGTGGCTGCCCAAGGTATCACCGAACCCCTGCCATGTTTGAGACATGGGACGTAAACTCGGCCAGTGGCAACCGGTTGCAACTACACTTCTGTGTCCAAATGACTTTCTCCCAATGCTCGACAGTCTAGGTTTCATCGCTTCGGCACCACGTTTGCCTGTTACGAGCATTTGCATCACCAATGAGTTATTGACTTTGAAGAGGACGTCCTTCGTCACGTACAAGAGAGTCACAGCACACGTATTAGAAACATAACGCATGTCACGTACTCCTATATCACACAGATCAGAACTCATTCTCTCCGCTGTGTGCGTACCGTGACCTGGGAGATTAGAAAGGGATCTGATCTTAAGCAATTTTACATCCAAACATGGGCCTGATGAGCCAAAATGGTCAAGTAACGTGAACTTGCAGAGTACGCACGAGGCCTGTGGAATACCGCGATGTGGCTGCCCAAGTTATCACTGAACCCCTGCCATGTTTGACACATGGGACATAAACTCGGCCAGAAGTTGGAACAGATAAGACCCCTCTATAAACCCTAGAAGCCTGTAAGAGTAATTTTAAATTAGTCTCTATTTTCTCTGCCGCGGGACTGCTACGGTCGCAGGTTCGAATCCTGCTTCGGGCATGGGTGTGTGTGATGTCCTTAGGTTAGTTAGGTTTAAGTAGTTCTAAGTTCTAGGGGACTTATGACCTAACATGTTGAGTCCCATAGTGCTCAGGGAGTCTATTTTCTCTAGAAAATTTATCTTGACGTTTTGAAATGTTTATACAACACTTTTATATTATTTTAGTTCCTATCAGTACATAGGCTTTACAATAGGACCTTCATCAAGAACATACAGTACAATACCAATGTTGCCTTCACCATTAATAAACTCAATCACAATTTCCCTCTCTTCAGTACTGTTTACCGACTTGTAAAATGGACCAAACTCCGTAACTTAATTTTCAGCTTTCAGTAGTGGAATGAGCAACATGTTATGTTGCCGATTCGCCTAGTGCAGTGAGCGTCAAATTTCTTTGTTCAAGAGCCAAAACTGATTTTGTGGGGCGGCACATCAGGCCGCTCTTACTGCTCATTGGTATCCTACGTAAATTAGTACGTAACGAGCCAGCAGTAGACTATTATAGTAAGAACGCGATAAGTTTGCCACCGGCCCGTAAGTACTGATGGTTAAAACTTGGCGCCATTCGGAACCCTTTGGGTCAATGGTTCTACTGCAGATTGATGCCACCCTCAGCGACCCCAAAGCGGTGGCACTATAATTCCCTGAGGGGGTACTGTTGTGTTGGCTGCTTGAGCACATGATTCATTGATTAATAATAGTAACTGTAATTACGTTGAAGTGCATTATATAGCACAAGACACGATCAAAAACCGTAACTAAGAGTTTTGAATGTCATTTTATTTCTATTCTTTGCGTCATACTAGATTTCACTTCATATTCGTTGCTGAAAATGTGTACCACATTTGAAGACGATCGTCTCTATAATGTGCGTCCTCAAATCCATATCACTTCATTCTAAAATTTATGTCGTTGTAGATACGAGCCGCATACGCCTATAAATAGTCACCGCTGGAAGATAAACAATAAAACGTACCCCCTCTCATACCCTCTAAACCATCAGTTGATGCGTTACTTACCCATGTGTCCCTGAGGTAAGCAGCCAACTTTACTTACCTCACAGCAGAATTCACTTGGGACACTTAAAATTATGTTCGTCTTAAAATATTGCTGTCTCGGTAAGTACCCTTATTTGTTACTGAGTAGAAAACTACACTCTTAAGAAGCAGTTAAAGTTAGTTGATGTTATTAGATTCGGCTGTCAGTTGCTAGATGCATATTGTTAGAAAATATGTCTGAGAACCAAGGGCTGCACGAATACTTGATTAGAGCCTCATGCGACCAGCAGGCCGCAGTTACACGGCCACTGGTCTAGTGGGAACAAGTCGTCAGTTGGCAATGACGTTGTTTTCCGTTCGGTCCTGTGACGGTCCATTGCCGTCGAGAGTTAATTGGCCGTAAGGTATGTTCTGTTGTCGTTCATCCTACATTGACAGAGGTGCTACGGAGATGGCAAAACTAAACTCGGTTTTCAACGCCTGTGTTTATTTTGTAGTATTTAAGTAATTAGATTATTTACTTGTTGCCAGAAACTGTGTGACATTTCTCTGTAGCTTTGTAACATTTTGCATATAAATAACTGTGTGTGAGATTTTGCAAATTAATTCCCTATGTTTAACTTCGTGTCAACTCGATCTGATGTTTATTTTGCCGCTAATTTCTTTGTACGACGTATTGTTGTCATTTCTATTTCAGCAGTGACAAGGCAGTCTTCTGTAGGGAAATATTTGACTTAACTGTCCATAAGATATAATATTCTTAGTGTTTATCTGAATCTTATCTAATGCTTGGAAATGGTATCTTATGTTGCAGGATCGTACGAAAATTTTCGGGACAGCAATATATTTGTGTAATTTTCAGGAAAACATAATGGCGCCGTATCATGGAAACAACAATGCATTTCCGTAATTTTTGGGAGCACTTCTTGTGGAGGAACAGCGACCTGTCTAAAAGTACTTAAAAATGGATTACAAACAGTCTCTACCGGAAAAACAGGTACCATCGCAATAAACATTTTTACGGTCAAGACAATGTGTAATCCATTTTTAAAATGTTATTATACATTCGTGTGTGTCACAATATGGGACTGTGGAGCAATTCTAATTAAATGCCTCTCAGATATTGTTTATTTCAAGACAGAATTTTAGGAATGACTCTAACCCTGTTACCACATTGCTTTCTTCTGTCATTTGACTATGAGCGATGCATCACTGCATGAACGGTGGGACGGTGAATCGTGGTCTCTGCCACTTTATTCCACCACTCGTTGACAAATGTCTACGTGCAGTTGCCACGAATGACGTCTAAGATGAACACGCAAACGCTTCGTTGGTAGCGTACCCCACCGGCGCCTGCTTGCAGGCCAGGTGATGGACGCTCTCGAGCACCCGTGCTCCATGAGATTGTGTTGAAATAACCTATATTAAATGCTAATACCATGTTGGTAATGTGCATGGTTGTGTTGTACATCCGAAAAATAACAAATGTAGTTCGTTTGTACACAATTAGTACCCACAAGTGGGTTTTACACCTCTGTACTGAAGGCGATCTGAACAGCAACCCATATACTAAGAAGGTTTTAAAGGCCTAGATATTGCCTCTCCTTGAGTCACCTCCAATGGCAGTACTTTTATGCAGGCTAAAGCCTACACACAATTTCAAACATTTATGAAATATTTTCTCACTGATGCCCACTACAAATCGAATAGAGGAGAAAAGTTTATGGCTTATTATATTCTCGCTGTTCATGTAGTAAAACTTCAGAATCAGAAATGATTTGCTTTATTACTTCGTTACTATCGACTGTGTGGGCAACAAGGTTTGTAGACGGTATCTACATATTCCATTGAATATACACTATTATTCGACAGATACACTGATCAGGCACAACATTATGACCACATACCTAATAGCCGGTATGTCCAATTTGGCAGGGATAATGTGACACTGAAGTAATGAAAGAAATGGAAGCAATGAGGCCTTGGTAGGTCGCTGGAGAGAGTTGGCATCGCATCTGCACACACAACTCACCTAAATCTCGTAAATTCCGGGGATGGGGGCAATGAACTCTGACGCCACGTTCAATCACATCCCAGATGTGTTCGATCGCGATCAGATCTGGCGAGATGCGGGGCCAGCACATTAGTTGGAACTCGCCACTGTGTTCCTCGAACCACTCCACCACACTCCTGGCCTTGTGAAATGGCGCGTTCCTTGCTGAAAAATGCCGCTGCCGTCGGGAAACATGATCGTCGTGAAGAGGTGTACGTGGTCTGAAACCAGTGTACGATACTCCTTGGCCGCCATGGTGGCTAGCACGAGCTCCACTGGACCCATCGATGTTTTCGTGAATATTTCTCAGAGCATAATGGATCCGCTACCAGCTTGTCTCCGCCGCACCGTACAGGTGTCAAGGAGCTGTTCCCCTGGAAGACGACAGATTCGCGCCCACCTCTCGGCATGATGGAGAAGCTATCGGGATTCATCAAACCATGCAATGCTCTGTCATTGCGCCAACGTCCAGTGCTGATGGTCACGTGCCAATTTCAGTCGTAGTTGCTGATGTCGTGGTGTGAACATTGACACATGCAGAGGTCCCCGGCTGCGAAGGCACGTCGTTAGGAGTCCGAGAACTATGTGTTCAGGTACACTTGTACACAGCCCATCATTAAAGGCTGGTGTGAATTCCACGACAGCTCGCTGTCATTGCTGTTTTACCAGTCTGTCAAGCTTACGACGTCCGACCTCTCTACTGACGAGTGGCTGAACAACCGCACGACGTCTGGATGCGGCTTCGTCTTGGTTTCGCCATGTGTTGGAGACACTCACCACAGCTCTCCTCGAACACTTGACAAGTCGTCCAGTTCCGGAAATTCTCGTGCCGATTACTTGGGCTATCATAATCTTCCCTCCATCAAACACTGATGGATCGCGCGCGCCTTCCCTGTTCTACACACGGGCAGTACGCTCACTCATACTACATGCACCGCGCACGTGTCTAACTAGCACTCATTCCCCAACAAGTTACGATACTATCGCTTGCGCCGGTTTATATCGATGGTAGGTCGGAGGAGGTAATGTTCTAGTTGATCAGTGTAGTTCACATTGTATGATGTTACAGACATTTAGTGGGCGAGAAACTAGCTTTTGCTTGTAATGGGGCGCAGCAAAAATTCAACTTCAATTAATGCTTTGCAAACAGGATCTACATATATTACTGAATGTCTCTACAAAATTATATCACTGTATGATAGATAATACACGATTTTCTTCATCAATCTTTTCACCGGAATGATGCTGCCTTCCATGAACTCCTCCACCGGGCCAACGTTTCCATCTCAGACTGCAACCTACGTCCTCAATTATTTCTGGGATATATTTCAACCTCACTGTTCCTCAAAAAAAAAAAAAAAAAAAAAAAAAAAAAAAAAAAAAAAAACTGGTTTTACTCTCTACAGTATCCTGTAGTACATTGGGGATTAGACCTGATGTCGTAATAGAAGCCTTATCATCCTGTTCCACTTGTCAGTGTTTTCTTTACAGTCCATTCCTCAGGGATTCTTTGGAGAACCTCCACATTCCTTACCTTATCAGTCCACTTAATCTTCAATATTCTTCTGTAACATCAGATCTCAGATGTCCCGCTACTCTTCTGTTCTGGTTTTCCCACAGTCCGTGATTCACTACCGGACAATACTATGTTCCAAAGGTACATTTTTAGAAATTTCTTCCTCAAATTAAGGCCTATGTTTGATACTAGTAGATTTTTATTGGCTAGGAATGTCCCTTTTTTCAAAGTGCTTCTCTGCTTTTCATGTCCTCCTTGCTCTGTCCGTCAAGAGTTATTTTGCTACCTAGGTAGCAGAATTCCTTAAATTCATCTACTTCGTGACCATCAATTGTGATGTTAAGTTTCTCGCCGTTCTCATGTCTGTTACTTCTCATTACTTTGGTTTTCCTTCGATTTGCTCTCAGTCCATAATCTTTATTCATTACACTGTTCATATCATTCAATACGTCGTGTAATTCTTCTTCACTCTCACTCAGGATAGCAATGTCATCAGCTAATCTTACCATTGATGTCCTTTCACCCTCCTACTCTTGAAACTTTCTTTTATTTCCTCCCTTGCTCCTTCGATGAATAGATTGAGCAGCAGGGGTGAAAAACTATATCCCAGTCTTACATCATTTTCAATCCGAGTACTTCGTTCTTGGTCTTCCCCTTTTATTATTACCTTGGTTCTTGTACACATTGTACATTACCCGACTTCTCTATAACTTACCACTGTTTGTCTCAGAATTTCGGTGCACTGCCCCATAGACTTAGTCGAATGCTTTTTCCAGGTCGACAGGTCCTATGAACGCGGGCTGATTTTTCTTCAGTATTACTTTTATTATCAGCCGCAACTTCAGAACTGCCTCTCTGGTACTTCTACATGCCCTAAAGCCAAATTTATCGTCATGTGACTGTTCCGCAATTTTCTTTTCCATTCTCCTGTATATTAATCTTGTCAGCAACTTGGATACATGAGCTGTTAGGCTGATTGTGCGGTAATTCTACCACTTTTCTTTTGTTGCCATCTTCTGAATAGTGCAGATGCTGTTTTTCCAAAAGTCTGATGGTATATCCCCAGTCTAATATATTCTACACACCAACGTTTTGTTGCCACTTCCCTCAATGCTTTTAGAAATTCCTGTGGATCGTTATCCATCCCTTCTGACTTACTTGATATTAAGTCTTTCAAAGTTATGTTAAATTCCGATTCTAATACTGGATCCCCTATCTCTTCTCTGTCGAAGCCTATTTCTTCTTCCATCACGTCATGAGACATGTCTTCCCCTTCCTAGAGCCGTTTTATGTACTCTTTCCACCTATCTACTCTCTCCTTTGTATTTAACTGTGGAATTACCATTTCAATCTTAATATTAACGTCCCCTTGTTTTTAATTTCACAAAAAGGTGTTTTGACTTTTCTATACGATGACACACTTCTGCCGAAAATCGTTTCTTTTTCGATTTCTTCATATTTTTCATGCAGCCATTTCGCTTTATCGTCAGTGCACTTCCTATTTATTTCATTTGTAAGAAACTTGTGTCTCTGTATTCCTGGATTGCACTGAAGACTGTACTACTTCCTTATTTCGTCGATCAGCTGAAGTATTTCTTCTGTTGTCCATGGTTTCTTCTGTGATTGCCCTTTTCGGAGGACGGAACGGGAAGAATCCTAGTATGTGACTAGTATGTGAAACAGTGAAACGTACCCTTGCCATGTACTTCACAACGGTTTGCAAGAAAAAAAAAAAAAAAAAAAGTTTCAAATGGCTATGAGCCCTATGGGACTTAACATCTGAGGTCATCAGTCCCCTAGACTTAAAATGTTCAAATGTGTGTGAAATCTTATGGGAGGTAACTGCTAAGGACATCAGTCCCTAACCTTACACACTAATTAACCTAAACTATCCTAAGGATAAACACACACACCCATGCCCGAGGGAGGACTCGAACTTCCGCCTGGAGCAGCCGTACAGTCCATGACTGCAGCTCCTGGACTTAGAACTACTTAAACCTAACTAACGTAAGGACATCACACACATCCATGCCCGAGGCAGGATTCGAAACTGCGACCGTAGCAGCGGCGCGATCCCGGACTGAAGCGCCTAGAACCGCTCGGCTACAGCGGCCGGCTACAGTTTGCAAAACATAGGTGTAGATGTATTGCATTCTCACCGTAAGCGATCGTTCACAGGTCTGCTGTTCTAACGATTTCTGTGATGTGATATAGCCTGTTTGGACCTACTTCTAATGCTTCTAATACCTACAGACAAACACAGCAAGTCAACGTACAATGTATAACGGCGAATGCTTTGTACTATTACTGTACATTCCATTTGCTTTCTCAGTGGCAAATCAAGTGAGAGAAAAAGCAATGCCTGTAAACATCCGTACCAGTGTAATCGTTTTGCTTCTCTAAACTTCCTCGGTAACGTTGCGTGAAAACAGTATCTTCTCTCTCCTATGATTTCCCGTCTATGTTTAGGGAGCATTTCCCTAACAGTGTCGTACTGTTCGAACCGATAGGCAACAAACCTGGCACCATGCCTCCAAATTTCTCCAATCTCTTAGTACAATCCGAGATGATAGGGACCCTAGGCGCTAAATACTCACTTCTCTTAAAACTCATTTCAGTTTTGGCCTTGTAAGGTTTAAGAATGTCAGTCTAATGAATCTAGACACTTATCAGGGTACCTAATACAAAAAATTCTAACACAATATATTTTCTCTTCTTTGATTTAGAACTAAGAGCTCTTTCGTATACATGAGAATAATATTAATGGCAACAATGCACACTAAAAACAATCTGGCATTCCCAGCAACATCGGTAACTTCATGTCAGGTTAAAAATGTTGCAAGGCCAAGATTAATCCGAGCATTTGTCTTTCATGGATAGTTAAAACTTTGCAGTCCTATAAAATCAGTAAGCCGGTTGTAAGTTAAGTGAAACGAAAAGATCCTGAATCTCTGATTTTAGTCGAGACGATTGTCCCGTATGAGCCATTCGGGCGTGCACAAGAACCGACTCAAACTTTCATCCTGATCGTACCTATTTGACCTGCTTTCCCGAACTGCATACGAGTGACCGCAAACATGTTGAGACTATAAACTTCAAATCACCATGTAGTCCACTTTTGTATTTTGATTCACCTGCAACAAGTGCTTCAAATTTAAAGCTTGTCCACTAAGTTACAGCAGGGAACAAACACAGGCGAAAATAAATTTATATCAAACCACTTTATAGTGACCATATCTAACGTCACAACCGGAATACGATGGTGTAATATTGACAGAGACGGGAATACAATCATACGTTACAGACGATGTGGGCTGACTATTGAGAAGGCCACGAAGATTATTGTTCAATACTTTACAGAAAACAGTGTCGTGTCGCGGAAACTATTTTATATCTTACACAGATTATTTATGCATTTCAATATTTTTTCAAGTTGCATTCTTTTATCTAGGGTGTCAATGTTAATTATTCACAATTAATTTTGGAGCAACAGAAATTTGAAGTACACAGATTTTTCATTGATACATTGCTATTAGTGCACGGAGGTAAATAGTAGTTTAACTACCACTGAAAACAATATCCGCGGATAACCACACAAAATTTCAAGATCAGTAATGGAGGAGAATTAAGCTCATAGGTACACATAAGAATTCCAAGAAGAAAGAAGTTTCCAACCTTTTCTTGTATACTTTCTTTTCTGTTTGCGTGGTCAGTACAACATACCTGTGCCTGTGCTCCTGTTCTAGCATTTAGACATGTAGTATTAAGTAGTCTACACATGATGGCGGAATTCGTGCTCTATTCTCCAATGCCTTAAAACAGACCCACTCCAGAGGAATACAGTAGACAGATAAAACCGCGCATATTGCTTATCAGAAACATGTGCTGTGTGAAATTCTGTCTCAAAATACTTTTTAAAGCTCTGGTGCTGAAACCATGGGAAGTATGTGTTTGTGGAGTCTTTAGCTTATTACTGTAAGTTTTGGGGTTGACATTATAACAGGAAAAGGTGACCCGTGTGCTTTACCATCCATTAATAAACTGAGTTATAGGTCCCCTATTAACTGCTAAGTACTTTTAATTAGTTGAAACTTTCAGATAATTGATCGCAACAGACTAGCGCATCTGCTCACGAGATTGGTTGAAATGGAAAAGTTTAAACACTGCTATGATAGCCATTGATCCTGCAGTAGTACTAAATTGTCTCCTTAAGAAAACTGTAACATTTGTGAATATCCAATAATATAAATTTTAAGTTGACAAACCAGAATAACTCACAAAATAAGATTCACACGAAAAAATGTGTAGAATCCAAAGTTGATTATTTTGGAGGGGGACATACGTTGGTGCTAAAATTAGCCCTCTGGAGGTGCGACAGGAGGCAACTTCAAAATTTCAAATTGGAACCCCCATTTTTTAATGAAGAATCAGATTCTGTATAAAAGCTACGTACATTTTGTCTTAAACGTTTGTTTTGATTCTTTGTAGTTGGCGCTGTAATTCAAGAAAGTCCATGTTCTTATTTTTGTGTGGCAAATCGTTACGGATATATAAAAAGTACTTACTTACTTCGTAAATTTCTATTCGCTAAAACTAAAACTCTCCGTCTCCTCCCATCGGCTGGGCTTTGAGAAAGAGGAATTAGAGTTTTACAAATGTTGACCCAAATATCAATCTGCGGAAAAATCAATATTCGAGTGAACATTTGCAAGACTCTAATTCTTCTATCTCAAACACCATCGTATGGGGAGAGAGGGATAGTTTTAGTTCTAGCGAATCAAAATTTACAAAGTAAATAGGCTAAGTATATTTTATTTATCCGTAACCATTTTCCACGCAAAAATGAGAACAGGATTTTCTTCAATTACAGCGCCAACTACAAAGAAACAAAACAAATGTTTACGACATAATGTACGTAGTTTTTTATGTACAATCTGAGTCTGCAATAAGAAATGGGGGTTCCCATTTGAAATTTGAAAGTTGCCTCCGGCCCCATCCACAGGGCGCTGGGGTGGCGGGATAATTTTAGCACCAGCAATGTCTCTCTAGAAAATAATCAACTTTGGATTCCACACATTTATCGTGTGAAGCTTATTTTTCGAGTTATTCTGATTTGTCAACTTAAAATGTACACCCTGTATGCTGTATGGACGACGTAATATATCTAAGTACCTCGCACGCACTTCGCTTCTCACAAATATTTAAATAATTTTTATTCAACTGGAATTAATTTCTTATTTTTCAGGGTAGACTACTTTCATCCTTTTTTTTGCTGAAGGATCAGATTATTAATGTTAATTTGAGTGTTAGTGTCAAATGGGCTCTGTCATTCTACATAGACCGAGCGAGGTGGCGCAGTGGTTAGCACACTGGACTCGCATTCTGGAGGACGAAGGTTCAAACCCACCTGCGGGCATCCTGATTAGGTTTCCGGTGATTTCCCTAAATCGCTTCAGGAAATGCCGGGATGGTTCCTTTGAGAGGGCATGAGCGACTTTCGTCCCCGTTCTTCCCTAATCCGATGGGACCGATGACCTAGCTGTTTGGTCCCCTGCCCTAAATCAACTAACCAGCCATTCCTCATATCTAAACGAGATTACGACTCAAGCCAGTTGCTGTTGCGTCTGTTGTTATATTTTTCGTCGAGCTACCAAGACAGTTTAGGTGCTACACTGGAAAGTTAACAAAGCGAAGTCCTTCTAGCAACCCGGGGTGGTCGAGCGGTTCTAGACGCTACAGTCTGGAACCGCGTGACCGCTACGGTCGGAGATTCGAATCCTGCCTCGGGCATGGATGTGTGTGATTTCCTTAGGTTAGGCTTAAGTAGTTCTAAGTTCTATGGGACTGCTAACCTCAGAAGTTAAGTCCCATAGTGCTCAGAGCTATTTGAACCATTTTTTTGAAGTCCTTCTAGGGACTGAAGTTTATATTAAAGCCTTGCGTATAGATTTATTATGTAGAAAGCATAAAGAAAGTCATACCTTTTCTCTTGGAGATACTCCTAAGAAGGAGCTGAAACGCTGCCACGTACTCTACACAATATCTCCTCGGAAGGAGAGGATTCCACGCCTTTTTCTCCTCCTGAATTCACTCGCTCCTTTTTCTTCGGCTTTCATTCCGAAGCAATACAATCCCTTTCGCACGGCTGCCGAGCCAGTTAAAATAAAACTAACGCGCGGCGATATTGCGCGAAGCAGCGGTCGAGGACGAGGGCGCCATATGTACGTGGTGGGGGGGTTGGGCCTAGAGCCAATCCGGCGGAAAGTTTTGTGGGTCAGTCAGTATCTCGCAGCTCGCGCCTCGCCAAATAAACAACGTTAGCGCGGCCGTGCGCCGCGTCGGGAAGTTTCTGCCGCCATTACTGGGGTAATGCTCGGGTTGCCGCAAAAGCTCTGCTTCACGGCCAAACCTAAT